>NW_027478557.1:708363-1014216 GCF_051014685.1 Ptiloglossa arizonensis | reverse complement strand
GATGCTCGAAACGAGTAACTAGAACGGCCTAGGGGAAAAGTACGCATACTGATGTAATCGGGCGTGTTTCTACTTTCAGATGCAACAGAAATTTTGCGGATTGATCAATCCGTTCGCGAGATATGGCAGTTTGGAGGTAAGAAACGCTTGAGAAACACAAAATTTTCGCAGTTCTGATGCTCGAAACGAATAACTAAAACGGCCTAGGGGAAAACTACACCTACCGTTGTAATCGGGCGAGTTTCTACTTTCAGATGCAACAGAAATTTTGCGGATTGATCAATCCGTTCGCGAGATATGGCAGTTTGGAGATAAGAAACGCTTGAGAAACTCAAAATTTTCGCAGTTCTGATGCTCGAAACGAATAACCAGAACGGCCTAGGGGAAAAGTGCGCATACCGTTGTAATCGGGCGAGTTTCTACTTTCAGATGCAACAGAAATTTTGCGGATTGGTCAATCCGTTCGCGAGATATGGCAGTTTGGAGGTAAGAAACGCTTGAGAAACTCAAAATTTTCGCCGTTCTGATGCTCGAAACGAATAACTAGAACGGCCTAGGGGAAAAGAGCGCATACCGTTGTAATCGGGCGAGTTTCTACTTTCAGATGCATTAGAAATTTTGCGGATTGGTCAATCGGTTCGCGAGATATGGCAATTTGGAGGTAAGAAACGCTTGAGAAACACAAAATTTCCGCAGTTCTGATGCTCGAAACGAATAACTAAAACGGCCTAGGGGAAAACTACACCTACCGTTGTAATCGGGCGAGTTTCTACTTTCAGATGCAACAGAAATTTTGCGGATTGATCAATCCGTTCGCGAGATATGGCAGTTTGGAGATAAGAAACGCTTGGGAAACTCAAAATTTTCGCAGTTCTGATGCTCGAAACGAATAACCAGAACGGCCTAGGGGAAAAGTGCGCATACCGTTGTAATCGGGCGAGTTTCTACTTTCAGATGCAACAGAAATTTTGCGGATTGGTCAATCCGTTCGCGAGATATGGCAGTTTGGAGGTAAGAAACGCTTGAGAAACTCAAAATTTTCGCCGTTCTGATGCTCGAAACGAATAACTAGAACGGCCTAGGGGAAAAGAGCGCATACCGTTGTAATCGGGCGAGTTTCTACTTTCAGATGCATTAGAAATTTTGCGGATTGGTCAATCGGTTCGCGAGATATGGCAATTTGGAGGTAAGAAACGCTTGAGAAACTCAAAATTTGCGCAGTTCTGATGCTCGAAACGAATAACTAGAACGGCCTAGCGGAAAAGTGCGCATACCGTTGTAATCGGGCGAGTTTCTTCTTTCAGATGCAACAGAAATTTTGCGGATCGGTCAATCCGTTCGCGAGATATGGCAGTTTGGATGTAAGAAACGCTTGAGGAACTCAAAATTTTCGCAGTTCTGATGCTCGAAACGAACAACTGGAACGGCCTAGGGGAAAACTACACATACCGTTGTAATCGGGCGAGTTTCTACTTTCAGATGCAACAGAAACTTTGCGGATTGGTCATTCCGTTCGCGAGATATGGCAGTTTGGAGGTAAGAAACGCTTGAGAAACTCAAAATTTTCGCAGTTCTGATGCTCGAAACGAATAACTAGAACGGCCTAGGGGAAAAGTGCGCATACCGTTGTAATCGGGCGAGTTTCTACTTTCAGAAGCAACAGAAATTTTGCGGATTGATCAATCCGTTCGCGAGATATGGCAGTTTGGAGATAAGAAACGCTTGAGAAACTCAAAATTTTCGCAGTTCTGATGCTCGAAACGAGTAACTAGAACGGCCTAGGTGAAAAGTACGCTTACCGTTGTAATCGGGCGAGTTTCTACTTTCAGATGCAACAGAAATTTTGCGGATTGGTCAATCCGTTCGCGAGATATGGCAGTTTGGAGGTAAGAAACGCTTGAGAAACACAAAATGTTCGCAGTTCTGATGCCCGAAACGAATAACTAAAACGGCCTAGGGGAAAACTACACCTACCGTTGTAATCGGGCGAGTTTCTACTTTCAGATACAACAGAAATTTTGCGGATTGATCAATCCGTTCGCGAGATATGGCAGTTTGGAGATAAGAAACGCTTGAGAAACTCAAAATTTTCGCAGTTCTGATGCTCGAAACGAATAACTAGAACGGCCTAGGGGAAAACTACACCTACCGTTGTAATCGGGCGAGTTTCTACTTTCAGATGCAACAGAAATTTTGCGGATTGATCAATCCGTTCGCGAGATATGGCAGTTTGGAGATAAGAAACGCTTGAGAAACTCAAAATTTTCGCAGTTCTGATGCTCGAAACGAATAACTAGAACGGCCTAGGGGAAAAGTACGCATACTGATGTAATCGGGCGTGTTTCTACTTTCAGATGCAACAGAAATTTTGCTGATTGATCAATCCGTTCGCGAGATATGGCAGTTTGGAGGTAAGAAACGCTTGAGAAACACAAAATTTTCGCAGTTCTGATGCTCGAAACGAATAACTAGAACGGCCTAGGGGAAAAGTACGCATACTGATGTAATCGGGCGTGTTTCTACTTTCAGATGCAACAGAAATTTTGCGGATTGATCAATCCGTTCGCGAGATATGGCAGTTTGGAGATAAGAAACGCTTGAGAAACACAAAATTTTCGCAGTTCTGATGCTCGAAACGAGTAACTAGAACGGCCTAGGGGAAAAGCACGCATACTGTTGTAATCGGGCGAGATTCTGCTTTCAGATGCAACAGAAATTTTGCGGATTGGTCAATCCGTTCGCGAGATATGGCAGTTTGGAGGTAAGAAACGCTTGAGAAACTCAAAATTTTCGCAGTTCTGATGCTCGAAACGAGTAACTGAAACGGCCTAGGGGAAGAGCACGCATACTGTTGTAATCGGGCGAGTTTCTACTTTCAGATGCAACAGAAATTTTGCGGATTGATCAATCCGTTCGCGAGATATGGCAGTTTGGAGATAAGAAACGCTTGAGAAACTCAAAATTTTCGCAGTTCTGATGCTCGAAACGAGTAACTAGAACGGCCTAGGGGAAAAGTACGCATAGCGTTGTAATCGGGCGAGTTTCTACTTTCAGATGCAACAGAAATTTTGCGGATTGATCAATCCGTTCGCGAGATATGGCAGTTTGGAGAAAAGAAACGCTTGAGAAACTCAAAATTTTCGCAGTTCTGATGCTCGAAACGAATAACTAGAACGGCCTAGGGGAAAACTACACCTACCGTTGTAATCGGGCGAGTTTCTACTTTCAGATGCAACAGAAATTTTGCGGATTGATCAATCCGTTCGCGAGATATGGCAGTTTGGAGATAAGAAACGCTTGAGAAACTCAAAATTTTCGCAGTTCTGATGCTCGAAACGAATAACTAGAACGACCTAGGGGAAACCTACACCTACCTTTGTAATCGGGCGAGTTTCTACTTTCAGATGCAACAGAAATTTTGCGGATTGATCAATCCGTTCGCGAGATATGGCAGTTAGGAGATAAGAAACGCTTGAGAAACTCAAAATTTTCGCAGTTCTGATGCTCGAAACGAGTAACTAGAACGGCCTAGGGGAAAAGTACGCTTACCGTTGTAATCGGGCGAGTTTCTACTTTCAGATGTAACAGAAATTTTGCGGATTGGTCAATCCGTTCGCGAGATATGGCAGTTTGGAGGTAGGAAACGCTTGAGAAACACAAAATTTTCGCAGTTCTGATGCTCGAAACGAATAACTAGAACGGCCTAGGGGAAAAGTACACATACCGTTGTAATCGGGCAAGTTTCTACTTTCAGATGCAACAGAAATTTTGCGGATTGATCAATCCGTTCGCGAGATATGGCAGTTAGGAGATAAGAAACGCTTGAGAATCTCAAAATTTTCGCAGTTCTGATGCTCGAAATGAGTAACTAGAACGGCCTAGGGGAAAAGTACGCTTACCGTTGTAATCGGGCGAGTTTCTACTTTCAGATGCAACAGAAATTTTGCGGATTGGTCAATCCGTTCGCGAGATATGGCAGTTTGGAGGTAAGAAACGCTTGAGAAACACAAAATGTTCGCAGTTTTGATGCTCGAAACGAATAACTAAAACGGCCTAGGGGAAAACTACACCTACCGTTGTAATCGGGCGAGTTTCTACTTTCAGATGCAACAGAAATTTTGCGGATTGATCAATCCGTTCGCGAGATATGGCAGTTTGGAGGTAAGAAACGCTTGAGAAACACAAAATTTTCGCAGTTCTGATGCTCGAAACGAATAACTAGAACGGCCTAGGGGAAAAGTGCGCATACCGTTGTAATCGGGCGAGTTTCTACTTTCAGAAGCAACAGAAATTTTGCGGATTGATCAATCCGTTCGCGAGATATGGCAGTTAGGAGATAAGAAACGCTTGAGAAACTCAAAATTTTCGCAGTTCTGATGCTCGAAACGAGTAACTAGAACGGCCTAGGTGAAAAGTACGCTTACCGTTGTAATCGGGCGAGTTTCTACTTTCAGATGCAACAGAAATTTTGCGGCTTGGTCAATCCGTTCGCGAGATATGGCAGTTTGGAGGTAAGAAACGCTTGAGAAACACAAAATGTTCGCAGTTCTGATGCCCGAAACGAATAACTAAAACGGCCTAGGGGAAAATTACACCTACCGTTGTAATCGGGCGAGTTTCTACTTTCAGATGCAACAGAAATTTTGCGGATTGATCAATCCGTTCGCGAGATATGGCAGTTTGGAGATAAGAAACGCTTGAGAAACTCAAAATTTTCGCAGTTCTGATGCTCGAAACGAATAACTAGAACGGCCTAGGGGAAAACTACACCTACCGTTGTAATCGGGCGAGTTTCTACTTTCAGATGCAACAGAAATTTTGCGGATTGATCAATCCGTTCGCGAGATATGGCAGTTTGGAGATAAGAAACGCTTGGAAACTCAAAATTTTCGCAGTTCTGATGCTCGAAACGAATAACTAGAACGGCCTAGGGGAAAAGTACGCATACTGATGTAATCGGGCGTGTTTCTACTTTCAGATGCAACAGAAATTTTGCGGATTGATCAATCCGTTCGCGAGATATGGCAGTTTGGAGGTAAGAAACGCTTGAGAAACACAAAATTTTCGCAGTTCTGATGCTCGAAACGAACAACTGGAACGGCCTAGGGGAAAACTACACATACCGTTGTAATCGGGCGAGTTTCTACTTTCAGATGCAACAGAAACTTTGCGGATTGGTCATTCCGTTCGCGAGATATGGCAGTTTGGAGGTAAGAAACGCTTGAGAAACTCAAAATTTTCGCAGTTCTGATGCTCGAAACGAATAACTAGAACGGCCTAGGGGAAAAGTGCGCATACCGTTGTAATCGGGCGAGTTTCTACTTTCAGAAGCAACAGAAATTTTGCGGATTGATCAATCCGTTCGCGAGATATGGCAGTTAGGAGATAAGAAACGCTTGAGAAACTCAAAATTTTCGCAGTTCTGATGCTCGAAACGAGTAACTAGAACGGCCTAGGTGAAAAGTACGCTTACCGTTGTAATCGGGCGAGTTTCTACTTTCAGATGCAACAGAAATTTTGCGGATTGGTCAATCCGTTCGCGAGATATGGCAGTTTGGAGGTAAGAAACGCTTGAGAAACACAAAATGTTCGCAGTTCTGATGCCCGAAACGAATAACTAAAACGGCCTAGGGGAAAACTACACCTACCGTTGTAATCGGGCGAGTTTCTACTTTCAGATGCAACAGAAATTTTGCGGATTGATCAATCCGTTCGCGAGATATGGCAGTTTGGAGATAAGAAACGCTTGAGAAACTCAAAATTTTCGCAGTTCTGATGCTCGAAACGAATAACTAGAACGGCCTAGGGGAAAACTACACCTACCGTTGTAATCGGGCGAGTTTCTACTTTCAGATGCAACAGAAATTTTGCGGATTGATCAATCCGTTCGCGAGATATGGCAGTTTGGAGATAAGAAACGCTTGAGAAACTCAAAATTTTCGCAGTTCTGATGCTCGAAACGAATAACTAGAACGGCCTAGGGGAAAAGTACGCATACTGATGTAATCGGGCGTGTTTCTACTTTCAGATGCAACAGAAATTTTGCGGATTGATCAATCCGTTCGCGAGATATGGCAGTTTGGAGGTAAGAAACGCTTGAGAAACACAAAATTTTCGCAGTTCTGATGCTCGAAACGAATAACTAGAACGGCCTAGGGGAAAAGTACGCATACTGATGTAATCGGGCGTGTTTCTACTTTCAGATGCAACAGAAATTTTGCGGATTTATCCATCCGTTCGCGAGATATGGCAGTTTGGAGATAAGAAACGCTTGAGAAACTCAAAATTTTCGCAGTTCTGATGCTCGAAACGAATAACTAGAACGGCCTAGGGGAAACCTACACCTACCTTTGTAATCGGGCGAGTTTCTACTTTCAGATGCAACAGAAATTTTGCGGATTGATCAATCCGTTCGCGAGATATGGCAGTTTGGAGGTAAGAAACGCTTGAGAAACACAAAATTTTCGCAGTTCTGATGCTCGAAACGAATAACTAAAACGGCCTAGGGGGAAAACTACACCTACCGTTGTAATCGGGCGAGTTTCTACTTTCAGATGCAACAGAAATTTTGCGGATTGATCAATCCGTTCGCGAGATATGGCAGTTTGGAGATAAGAAACGCTTGGGAAACTCAAAATTTTCGCAGTTCTGATGCTCGAAACGAATAACCAGAACGGCCTAGGGGAAAAGTGCGCATACCGTTGTAATCGGGCGAGTTTCTACTTTCAGATGCAACAGAAATTTTGCGGATTGGTCAATCCGTTCGCGAGATATGGCAGTTTGGAGGTAAGAAACGCTTGAGAAACTCAAAATTTTCGCCGTTCTGATGCTCGAAACGAATAACTAGAACGGCCTAGGGGAAAAGAGCGCATACCGTTGTAATCGGGCGAGTTTCTACTTTCAGATGCATTAGAAATTTTGCGGATTGGTCAATCGGTTCGCGAGATATGGCAATTTGGAGGTAAGAAACGCTTGAGAAACTCAAAATTTGCGCAGTTCGGATGCTCGAAACGAATAACTAGAACGGCCTAGCGGAAAAGTGCGCATACCGTTGTAATCGGGCGAGTTTCTTCTTTCATGATGCAACAGAAATTTTGCGGATCGGTCAATCCGTTCGCGAGATATGGCAGTTTGGATGTAAGAAACGCTTGAGGAACTCAAAATTTTCGCAGTTCTGATGCTCGAAACGAACAACTGGAACGGCCTAGGGGAAAACTACACATACCGTTGTAATCGGGCGAGTTTCTACTTTCAGATGCAACAGAAACTTTGCGGATTGGTCATTCCGTTCGCGAGATATGGCAGTTTGGAGGTAAGAAACGCTTGAGAAACACAAAATGTTCGCAGTTCTGATGCCCGAAACGAATAACTAAAACGGCCTAGGGGAAAACTACACCTACCGTTGTAATCGGGCGAGTTTCTACTTTCAGATGCAACAGAAATTTTGCGGATTGATCAATCCGTTCGCGAGATATGGCAGTTTGGAGATAAGAAACGCTTGAGAAACTCAAAATTTTCGCAGTTCTGATGCTCGAAACGAATAACTAGAACGGCCTAGGGGAAAACTACACCTACCGTTGTAATCGGGCGAGTTTCTACTTTCAGATGCAACAGAAATTTTGCGGATTGATCAATCCGTTCGCGAGATATGGCAGTTTGGAGATAAGAAACGCTTGAGAAACTCAAAATTTTCGCAGTTCTGATGCTCGAAACGAATAACTAGAACGGCCTAGGGGAAAAGTACGCATACTGATGTAATCGGGCGTGTTTCTACTTTCAGATGCAACAGAAATTTTGCGGATTGATCAATCCGTTCGCGAGATATGGCAGTTTGGAGGTAAGAAACGCTTGAGAAACACAAAATTTTCGCAGTTCTGATGCTCGAAACGAATAACTAGAACGGCCTAGGGGAAAAGTACGCATACTGATGTAATCGGGCGTGTTTCTACTTTCAGATGCAACAGAAATTTTGCGGATTTATCCATCCGTTCGCGAGATATGGCAGTTTGGAGATAAGAAACGCTTGAGAAACTCAAAATTTTCGCAGTTCTGATGCTCGAAACGAATAACTAGAACGGCCTAGGGGAAACCTACACCTACCTTTGTAATCGGGCGAGTTTCTACTTTCAGATGCAACAGAAATTTTGCGGATTGATCAATCCGTTCGCGAGATATGGCAGTTAGGAGATAAGAAACGCTTGAGAAACTCAAAATTTTCGCAGTTCTGATGCTCGAAACGAGTAACTAGAACGGCCTAGGGGAAAAGTACGCATACTGATGTAATCGGGCGTGTTTCTACTTTCAGATGCAACAGAAATTTTGCGGATTGATCAATCCGTTCGCGAGATATGGCAGTTTGGAGGTAAGAAACGCTTGAGAAACACAAAATTTTCGCAGTTCTGATGCTCGAAACGAATAACTAAAACGGCCTAGGGGAAAACTACACCTACCGTTGTAATCGGGCGAGTTTCTACTTTCAGATGCAACAGAAATTTTGCGGATTGATCAATCCGTTCGCGAGATATGGCAGTTTGGAGATAAGAAACGCTTGAGAAACTCAAAATTTTCGCAGTTCTGATGCTCGAAACGAATAACCAGAACGGCCTAGGGGAAAAGTGCGCATACCGTTGTAATCGGGCGAGTTTCTACTTTCAGATGCAACAGAAATTTTGCGGATTGGTCAATCCGTTCGCGAGATATGGCAGTTTGGAGGTAAGAAACGCTTGAGAAACTCAAAATTTTCGCCGTTCTGATGCTCGAAACGAATAACTAGAACGGCCTAGGGGAAAAGAGCGCATACCGTTGTAATCGGGCGAGTTTCTACTTTCAGATGCATTAGAAATTTTGCGGATTGGTCAATCGGTTCGCGAGATATGGCAATTTGGAGGTAAGAAACGCTTGAGAAACACAAAATTTCCGCAGTTCTGATGCTCGAAACGAATAACTAAAACGGCCTAGGGGAAAACTACACCTACCGTTGTAATCGGGCGAGTTTCTACTTTCAGATGCAACAGAAATTTTGCGGATTGATCAATCCGTTCGCGAGATATGGCAGTTTGGAGATAAGAAACGCTTGGAAACTCAAAATTTTCGCAGTTCTGATGCTCGAAACGAATAACCAGAACGGCCTAGGGGAAAAGTGCGCATACCGTTGTAATCGGGCGAGTTTCTACTTTCAGATGCAACAGAAATTTTGCGGATTGGTCAATCCGTTCGCGAGATATGGCAGTTTGGAGGTAAGAAACGCTTGAGAAACTCAAAATTTTCGCCGTTCTGATGCTCGAAACGAATAACTAGAACGGCCTAGGGGAAAAGAGCGCATACCGTTGTAATCGGGCGAGTTTCTACTTTCAGATGCATTAGAAATTTTGCGGATTGGTCAATCGGTTCGCGAGATATGGCAATTTGGAGGTAAGAAACGCTTGAGAAACTCAAAATTTGCGCAGTTCTGATGCTCGAAACGAATAACTAGAACGGCCTAGCGGAAAAGTGCGCATACCGTTGTAATCGGGCGAGTTTCTTCTTTCAGATGCAACAGAAATTTTGCGGATCGGTCAATCCGTTCGCGAGATATGGCAGTTTGGATGTAAGAAACGCTTGAGGAACTCAAAATTTTCGCAGTTCTGATGCTCGAAACGAACAACTGGAACGGCCTAGGGGAAAACTACACATACCGTTGTAATCGGGCGAGTTTCTACTTTCAGATGCAACAGAAACTTTGCGGATTGGTCATTCCGTTCGCGAGATATGGCAGTTTGGAGGTAAGAAACGCTTGAGAAACTCAAAATTTTCGCAGTTCTGATGCTCGAAACGAATAACTAGAACGGCCTAGGGGAAAAGTGCGCATACCGTTGTAATCGGGCGAGTTTCTACTTTCAGAAGCAACAGAAATTTTGCGGATTGATCAATCCGTTCGCGAGATATGGCAGTTAGGAGATAAGAAACGCTTGAGAAACTCAAAATTTTCGCAGTTCTGATGCTCGAAACGAGTAACTAGAACGGCCTAGGTGAAAAGTACGCTTACCGTTGTAATCGGGCGAGTTTCTACTTTCAGATGCAACAGAAATTTTGCGGATTGGTCAATCCGTTCGCGAGATATGGCAGTTTGGAGGTAACGCTTGAGAAACACAAAATGTTCGCAGTTCTGATGCCCGAAACGAATAACTAAAACGAGCCTAGGGGAAAACTACACCTACCGTTGTAATCGGGCGAGTTTCTACTTTCAGATGCAACAGAAATTTTGCGGATTGATCAATCCGTTCGCGAGATATGGCAGTTTGGAGATAAGAAACGCTTGAGAAACTCAAAATTTTCGCAGTTCTGATGCTCGAAACGAATAACTAGAACGGCCTAGGGGAAAACTACACCTACCGTTGTAATCGGGGCGAGTTTCTACTTTCAAGATGCAACAGAAATTTTGCGGATTGATCAATCCGTTCGCGAAGATATGGCAGTTTGGAGATAAGAAACGCTTGAGAAACTCAAAATTTTCGCAGTTCTGATGCTCGAAACGAATAACTAGAACGGCCTAGGGGAAAAGTACGCATACTGATGTAATCGGGCGTGTTTCTACTTTCAGATGCAACAGAAATTTTGCTGATTGATCAATCCGTTCGCGAGATTATGGCAGTTTGGAGGTAAGAAACGCTTGAGAAACACAAAATTTTCGCAGTTCTGATGCTCGAAACGAATAACTAGAACGGCCTAGGGGAAAAGTACGCATACTGATGTAATCGGGCGTGTTTCTACTTTCAGATGCAACAGAAATTTTGCGGATTTATCCATCCGTTCGCGAGATATGGCAGTTTGGAGATAGAAACGCTTGAGAAACTCAAAATTTTCGCAGTTCTGATGCTCGAAACGAATAACTAGAACGGCCTAGGGGAAACCTACCACCTACCTTTGTAATCGGGCGAGTTGTCTACTTTCAGATGCAACAGAAATTTTGCGGATTGATCAATCCGTTCGCGAGATATGGCAGTTAGGAGATAAGAAACGCTTGAGAAACTCAAAATTTTCGCAGTTCTGATGCTCGAAACGAGTAACTAGAACCGGCCTAGGGGAAAAGTACGCATACTGATGTAATCGGGCGTGTTTTCTACTTTCAGATGCAACAGAAATTTTGCGGATTGATCAATCCGTTCGCGAGATATGGCAGTTTGGAGGTAAGAAACGCTTGAGAAACACAAAATTTTCGCAGTTCTGATGCTCGAAACGAATAACTAAAACGGCCTAGGGGAAAACTACACCTACCGTTGTAATCGGGCGAGTTTCTACTTTCAGATGCAACAGAAATTTTGCGGATGATCAATCCGTTCGCGAGATATGGCAGTTTGGAGATAAGAAACGCTTGAGAAACTCAAAATTTTCGCAGTTCTGATGCTCGAAACGAATAACCAGAACGGCCTAGGGGAAAAGTGCGCATACCGTGTAATCGGGCGAGTTTCTACTTTCAGATGCACCAGAAATTTTGCGGATTGGTCAATCCGTTCGCGAGATATGGCAGTTTGGAGGTAAGAAACGCTTGAGAAACTCAAAATTTTCGCCGTTCTGATGCTCGAAACGAATAACTAGAACGGCCTAGGGGAAAAGAGCGCATACCGTTGTAATCGGGCGAGTTTCTACTTTCAGATGCATTAGAAATTTTGCGGATTGGTCAATCGGTTCGCGAGACAATCGGTTCGCGAGATATGGCAATTTGGAGGTAAGAAACGCTTGAGAAACTCAAAATTTGCGCAGTTCTGATGCTCGAAACGAATAACTAGAACGGCCTAGGGGAAAACTACACCTACCGTTGTAATCGGGCGAGTTTCTACTTTCAGATGCAACAGAAATTTTGCGGATTGATCAATCCGTTCGCGAGATATGGCAGTTTGGAGACAAGAAACGCTTGAGAAACTCAAAATTTTCGCAGTTCTGATGCTCGAAACGAATAACTAGAACGGCCTAGGGAAAAGTACGCATACTGATGTAATCGGGCGTGTTTCTACTTTCAGATGCAACAGAAATTTTGCGGATTTATCCATCCGTTCGCGAGATATGGCAGTTTGGAGATAAGAAACGCTTGAGAAACTCAAAATTTTCGCAGTTCTGATGCTCGAAACGAATAACTAGAACGGCCTAGGGGAAACCTACACCTACCTTTGTAATCGGGCGAGTTTCTACTTTCAGATGCAACAGAAATTTTGCGGATTGATCAATCCGTTCGCGAGATATGGCAGTTAGGAGATAAGAAACGCTTGAGAAACTCAAAATTTTCGCAGTTCTGATGCTCGAAACGAGTAACTAGAACGGCCTAGGGGAAAAGTACGCTTACCGTTGTAATCCGGCGAGTTTCTACTTTCAGATGCAACAGAAATTTTGCGGATTGGTCAATCCGTTCGCGAGATATGGCAGTTTGGGGGTAAGAAACGCTTGAGAAACTCAAAATTTTCGCCGTTCTGATGCTCGAAACGAATAACTAGAACGGCCTAGGGGAAAAGAGCGCATACCGTTGTAATCGGGCGAGTTTCTACTTTCAGATGCATTAGAAATTTTGCGGATTGGTCAATCGGTTCGCGAGATATGGCAATTTGGAGGTAAGAAACGCTTGAGAAACTCAAAATTTGCGCAGTTCTGATGCTCGAAACGAATAACTAGAACGGCCTAGGGGAAAACTACACCTACCGTTGTAATCGGGCGAGTTTCTACTTTCAGATGCAACAGAAATTTTGCGGATTGATCAATCCGTTCGCGAGATATGGCAGTTTGGAGATAAGAAACGCTTGAGAAACTCAAAATTTTCGCAGTTCTGATGCTCGAAACGAATAACTAGAACGGCCTAGGGGAAAAGTACGCATACTGATGTAATCGGGCGTGTTTCTACTTTCAGATGCAACAGAAATTTTGCGGATTTATCCATCCGTTCGCGAGATATGGCAGTTTGGAGATAAGAAACGCTTGAGAAACTCAAAATTTTCGCAGTTCTGATGCTCGAAACGAATAACTAGAACGGCCTAGGGGAAACCTACACCTACCTTTGTAATCGGGCGAGTTTCTACTTTCAGATGCAACAGAAATTTTGCGGATTGATCAATCCGTTCGCGAGATATGGCAGTTAGGAGATAAGAAACGCTTGAGAAACTCAAAATTTTCGCAGTTCTGATGCTCGAAACGAATAACCAGAACGGCCTAGGGGAAAAGTGCGCATACCGTTGTAATCGGGCGAGTTTCTACTTTCAGATGCAACAGAAATTTTGCGGATTGGTCAATCCGTTCGCGAGATATGGCAGTTTGGAGGTAAGAAACGCTTGAGAAACTCAAAATTTTCGCCGTTCTGATGCTCGAAACGAATAACTAGAACGGCCTAGGGAAAAGAGCGCATACCGTTGTAATCGGGCGAGTTTCTACTTTCAGATGCATTAGAAATTTTGCGGATTGGTCAATCGGTTCGCGAGATATGGCAATTTGGAGGTAAGAAACGCTTGAGAAACTCAAAATTTGCGCAGTTCTGATGCTCGAAACGAATAACTAGAACGGCCTAGGGGAAAACTACACCTACCGTTGTAATCGGGCGAGTTTCTACTTTCAGATGCAACAGAAATTTTGCGGATTGATCAATCCGTTCGCGAGATATGGCAGTTTGGAGACAAGAAACGCTTGAGAAACTCAAAATTTTCGCAGTTCTGATGCTCGAAACGAATAACTAGAACGGCCTAGGGGAAAAGTACGCATACTGATGTAATCGGGCGTGTTTCTACTTTCAGATGCAACAGAAATTTTGCGGATTTATCCATCCGTTCGCGAGATATGGCAGTTTGGAGATAAGAAACGCTTGAGAAACTCAAAATTTTCGCAGTTCTGATGCTCGAAACGAATAACTAGAACGGCCTAGGGGAAACCTACACCTACCTTTGTAATCGGGCGAGTTTCTGCTTTCAGATGCAACAGAAATTTTGCGGATTGATCAATCCGTTCGCGAGATATGGCAGTTAGGAGATAAGAAACGCTTGAGAAACTCAAAATTTTCGCAGTTCTGATGCTCGAAACGAGTAACTAGAACGGCCTAGGGGAAAAGTACGCTTACCGTTGTAATCCGGCGAGTTTCTACTTTCAGATGCAACAGAAATTTTGCGGATTGGTCAATCCGTTCGCGAGATATGGCAGTTTGGAGGTAGGAAACGCTTGAGAAACACAAAATTTTCGCAGTTCTGATGCTCGAAACGAATAACTAGAACGGCCTAGGGGAAAAGTACACATACCGTTGTAATCGGGCAAGTTTCTACTTTCAGATGCAACAGAATTTTGCGGATTGGTCAATCCGTTCGCGAGATATGGCTGTTTGGAGGTAAGAAACGCTTGAGAAACTCAAAATTTGCGCAGTTCTGATGCTCGAAACGAATAACTAGAACGGCCTAGGGGAAAAATACACCTACCGTTGTAATCGGGCGAGTTTCTACTTTCAGATGCAACAGAAATTTTGCGGATTGGTCAATCCGTTCGCGAGATATGGCAGTTTGGAGGTAAGAAACGCTTGAGAAACTCAAAATTTTCGCCGTTCTGATGCTCGAAACGAATAACTAGAACGGCCTAGGGGAAAAGTGCGCATACCGTTGTAATCGGGCGAGTTTCTACTTTCAGATGCATTAGAAATTTTGCGGATTGGTCAATCGGTTCGCGAGATATGGCAATTTGGAGGTAAGAAACGCTTGAGAAACTCAAAATTTGCGCAGTTCTGATGCTCGAAACGAATAACTAGAACGGCCTAGCGGAAAAGTGCGCATACCGTTGTAATCGGGCGAGTTTCTTCTTTCAGATGCAACAGAAATTTTGCGGATCGGTCAATCCGTTCGCGAGATATGGCAGTTTGGATGTAAGAAACGCTTGAGGAACTCAAAATTTTCGCAGTTCTGATGCTCGAAACGAACAACTGGAACGGCCTAGGGGAAAACTACACATACCGTTGTAATCGGGCGAGTTTCTACTTTCAGATGCAACAGAAACTTTGCGGATTCGTCATTCCGTTCGCGAGATATGGCAGTTTGGAGGTAAGAAACGCTTGAGAAACTCAAAATTTTCGCAGTTCTGATGCTCGAAACGAATAACTAGAACGGCCTAGGGGAAAAGTGCGCATACCGTTGTAATCGGGCGAGTTTCTACTTTCAGAAGCAACAGAAATTTTGCGGATTGATCAATCCGTTCGCGAGATATGGCAGTTAGGAGATAAGAAACGCTTGAGAAACTCAAAATTTTCGCAGTTCTGATGCTCGAAACGAGTAACTAGAACGGCCTAGGGGAAAAGTACGCTTACCGTTGTAATCGGGCGAGTTTCTACTTTCAGATGCAACAGAAATTTTGCGGATTGGTCAATCCGTTCGCGAGATATGGCTGTTTGGAGGTAAGAAACGCTTGAGAAACTCAAAATTTGCGCAGTTCTGATGCTCGAAACGAATAACTAGAACGGCCTAGGGGAAAAATACACCTACCGTTGTAATCGGGCGAGTTTCTACTTTCAGATGCAACAGAAATTTTGCGGATTGGTCAATCCGTTCGCGAGATATGGCAGTTTGGAGGTAGGAAACGCTTGAGAAACACAAAATTTTCGCAGTTCTGATGCTCGAAACGAATAACTAGAACGGCCTAGGGGAAAAGTACACATACCGTTGTAATCGGGCAAGTTTCTACTTTCAGATGCATCAGAATTTTGCGGATTGGTCAATCCGTTCGCGAGATATGGCTGTTTGGAGGTAAGAAACGCTTGAGAAACTCAAAATTTGCGCAGTTCTGATGCTCGAAACGAATAACTAGAACGGCCTAGGGGAAAAGTGCGCATACCGTTGTAATCGGGCAAGTTTCTACTTTCAGATGCAACAGAATTTTGCGGATTGGTCAATCCGTTCGCGAGATATGGCTGTTTGGAGGTAAGAAACGCTTGAGAAACTCAAAATTTGCGCAGTTCTGATGCTCGAAACGAATAACTAGAACGGCCTAGGGGAAAAATACACCTACCGTTGTAATCGGGCGAGTTTCTACTTTCAGATGCAACAGAAATTTTGCGGATTGGTCAATCCGTTCGCGAGATATGGCAGTTTGGAGGTAAGAAACGCTTGAGAAACTCAAAATTTTCGCCGTTCTGATGCTCGAAACGAATAACTAGAACGGCCTAGGGGAAAAGTGCGCATACCGTTGTAATCGGGCGAGTTTCTACTTTCAGATGCATTAGAAATTTTGCGGATTGGTCAATCGGTTCGCGAGATATGGCAATTTGGAGGTAAGAAACGCTTGAGAAACTCAAAATTTGCGCAGTTCTGATGCTCGAAACGAATAACTAGAACGGCCTAGCGGAAAAGTGCGCATACCGTTGTAATCGGGCGAGTTTCTTCTTTCAGATGCAACAGAAATTTTGCGGATCGGTCAATCCGTTCGCGAGATATGGCAGTTTGGATGTAAGAAACGCTTGAGGAACTCAAAATTTTCGCAGTTCTGATGCTCGAAACGAACAACTGGAACGGCCTAGGGGAAAACTACACATACCGTTGTAATCGGGCGAGTTTCTACTTTCAGATGCAACAGAAACTTTGCGGATTCGTCATTCCGTTCGCGAGATATGGCAGTTTGGAGGTAAGAAACGCTTGAGAAACTCAAAATTTTCGCAGTTCTGATGCTCGAAACGAATAACTAGAACGGCCTAGGGGAAAAGTGCGCATACCGTTGTAATCGGGCGAGTTTCTACTTTCAGAAGCAACAGAAATTTTGCGGATTGATCAATCCGTTCGCGAGATATGGCAGTTAGGAGATAAGAAACGCTTGAGAAACTCAAAATTTTCGCAGTTCTGATGCTCGAAACGAGTAACTAGAACGGCCTAGGGGAAAAGTACGCTTACCGTTGTAATCGGGCGAGTTTCTACTTTCAGATGCAACAGAAATTTTGCGGATTGGTCAATCCGTTCGCGAGATATGGCAGTTTGGAGGTAAGAAACGCTTGAGAAACACAAAATGTTCGCAGTTCTGATGCCCGAAACGAATAACTAAAACGGCCTAGGGAAAACTACACCTACCGTTGTAATCGGGCGAGTTTCTACTTTCAGATGCAACAGAAATTTTGCGGATTGATCAATCCGTTCGCGAGATATGGCAGTTTGGAGATAAGAAACGCTTGAGAAACTCAAAATTTTCGCAGTTCTGATGCTCGAAACGAATAACTAGAACGGCCTAGGGGAAAACTACACCTACCGTTGTAATCGGGCGAGTTTCTACTTTCAGATGCAACAGAAATTTTGCGGATTGATCAATCCGTTCGCGAGATATGGCAGTTTGGAGATAAGAAACGCTTGAGAAACTCAAAATTTTCGCAGTTCTGATGCTCGAAACGAATAACTAGAACGGCCTAGGGGAAAAGTACGCATACTGATGTAATCGGGCGTGTTTCTACTTTCAGATGCAACAGAAATTTTGCGGATTGATCAATCCGTTCGCGAGATATGGCAGTTTGGAGGTAAGAAACGCTTGAGAAACACAAAATTTTCGCAGTTCTGATGCTCGAAACGAATAACTAGAACGGCCTAGGGGAAAAGTACGCATACTGATGTAATCGGGCGTGTTTCTACTTTCAGATGCAACAGAAATTTTGCGGATTTATCCATCCGTTCGCGAGATATGGCAGTTTGGAGATAAGAAACGCTTGAGAAACTCAAAATTTTCGCAGTTCTGATGCTCGAAACGAATAACTAGAACGGCCTAGGGGAAACCTACACCTACCTTTGTAATCGGGCGAGTTTCTACTTTCAGATGCAACAGAAATTTTGCGGATTGATCAATCCGTTCGCGAGATATGGCAGTTAGGAGATAAGAAACGCTTGAGAAACTCAAAATTTTCGCAGTTCTGATGCTCGAAACGAGTAACTAGAACGGCCTAGGGGAAAAGTACGCATACTGATGTAATCGGGCGTGTTTCTACTTTCAGATGCAACAGAAATTTTGCGGATTGATCAATCCGTTCGCGAGATATGGCAGTTTGGAGGTAAGAAACGCTTGAGAAACACAAAATTTTCGCAGTTCTGATGCTCGAAACGAATAACTAAAACGGCCTAGGGGAAAAGTGCGCATACCGTTGTAATCGGGCGAGTTTCTACTTTCAGATGCAACAGAAATTTTGCGGATTGGTCAATCCGTTCGCGAGATATGACAGTTTGGAGGTAAGAAACGCTTGAGAAACTCAAAATTTTCGCCGTTCTGATGCTCGAAACGAATAACTAGAACGGCCTAGGGGAAAAGAGCGCATACCATTGTAATCGGGCGAGTTTCTACTTTCAGATGCATTAGAAATTTTGCGGATTGGTCAATCGGTTCGCGAGATATGGCAATTTGGAGGTAAGAAACGCTTGAGAAACTCAAAATTTGCGCAGTTCTGATGCTCGAAACGAATAACTAGAACGGCCTAGCGGAAAAGTGCGCACACCGTTGTAATCGGGCGAGTTTCTTCTTTCAGATGCCACAGAAATTTTGCGGATCGGTCAATCCGTTCGCGAGATATGGCAGTTTGTATGTAAGAAACGCTTGAGGAACTCAAAATTTTCGCAGTTCTGATGCTCGAAACGAACAACTGGAACGGCCTAGGGGAAAACTACACATACCGTTGTAATCGGGCGAGTTTCTACTTTCAGATGCAACAGAAACTTTGCGGATTGGTCATTCCGTTCGCGAGATATGGCAGTTTGGAGGTAAGAAACGCTTGAGAAACTCAAAATTTTCGCAGTTCTGATGCTCGAAACGAATAACTAGAACGGCCTAGGGGAAAAGTGCGCATACCGTTGTAATCGGGCGAGTTTCTACTTTCAGAAGCAACAGAAATTTTGCGGATTGGTCAATCCGTTCGCGAGATATGGCAGTTTGGAGATAAGAAACGCTTGAGAAACTCAAAATTTTCGCAGTTCTGATGCTCGAAATGAATAACTGGAACGGCCTAGGGGAAAACTACACCTATCTTTGTAATCGGGCGAGTTTCTACTTTCAGATGCAACAGAAATTTTGCGGATTGATCAATCCGTTCGCGAGATATGGCAGTTAGGAGATAAGAAACGCTTGAGAAACTCAAAAAGTGCGCAGTTCTGATGCTCGAAACGAGTAACTAGAACGGCCTAGGGGAAAAGTACGCTTACCGTTGTAATCGGGCGAGTTTCTACTTTCAGATGCAACAGAAATTTTGCGGATTAGTCAATCCGTTCGCGAGATATGGCAGTTTGGAGGTAAGAAACGCTTGAGAAACTCAAAATTTTCGCAGTTCTGATGCTCGAAATGAATAACTGGAACGGCGTAGGGGAAAACTACACATACCGTTGTAATCGGGCAAGTTTCTACTTTCAGATGCAACAGAAATTTTGCGAATTGGTCAATCCGTTCGCGAGATATGGCAGTTTGGAGGTAAGAAACGCTTGAGAAACTCAAAATTTTCGCCGTTCTGATGCTCGAAACGAATAACTAGAACGGCCTAGGGGAAAAGAGCGCATACCGTTGTAATCGGGCGAGTTTCTACTTTCAGATGCATTAGAAATTTTGCGGATTGGTCAATCGGTTCGCGAGATATGGCAATTTGGAGGTAAGAAACGCTTGAGAAACTCAAAATTTGCGCAGTTCTGATGCTCGAAACGAATAACTAGAACGGCCTAGGGGAAAACTACACCTACCGTTGTAATCGGGCGAGTTTCTACTTTCAGATGCAACAGAAATTTTGCGGATTGATCAATCCGTTCGCGAGATATGGCAGTTTGGAGATAAGAAACGCTTGAGAAACTCAAAATTTTCGCAGTTCTGATGCTCGAAACGAATAACTAGAACGGCCTAGGGGAAAAGTACGCATACTGATGTAATCGGGCGTGTTTCTACTTTCAGATGCAACAGAAATTTTGCGGATTTATCCATCCGTTCGCGAGATATGGCAGTTTGGAGATAAGAAACGCTTGAGAAACTCAAAATTTTCGCAGTTCTGATGCTCGAAACGAATAACTAGAACGGCCTAGGGGAAACCTACACCTACCTTTGTAATCGGGCGAGTTTCTACTTTCAGATGCAACAGAAATTTTGCGGATTGATCAATCCGTTCGCGAGATATGGCAGTTAGGAGATAAGAAACGCTTGAGAAACTCAAAATTTTCGCAGTTCTGATGCTCGAAACGAATAACCAGAACGGCCTAGGGGAAAAGTGCGCATACCGTTGTAATCGGGCGAGTTTCTACTTTCAGATGCAACAGAAATTTTGCGGATTGGTCAATCCGTTCGCGAGATATGGCAGTTTGGAGGTAAGAAACGCTTGAGAAACTCAAAATTTTCGCAGTTCTGATGCTCGAAACGAATAACTAAAACGGCCTAGGGGAAAAGTGCGCATACCGTTGTAATCGGGCGAGTTTCTACTTTCAGATGCAACAGAAACTTTGCGGATTGGTCATTCCGTTCGCGAGATATGGCAGTTTGGAGGTAAGAAACGCTTGAGAAACTCAAAATTTTCGCAGTTCTGATGCTCGAAACGAGTAACTAGAACGGCCTAGGGGAAAAGTACGCTTACCGTTGTAATCCGGCGAGTTTCTACTTTCAGATGCAACAGAAATTTTGCGGATTGGTCAATCTGTTCGCGAGATATGGCAGTTTGGAGGTAAGAAACGCTTGAGAAACTCAAAATTTTCGCCGTTCTGATGCTCGAAACGAATAACTAGAACGGCCTAGGGGAAAAGAGCGCATACCGTTGTAATCGGGCGAGTTTCTACTTTCAGATGCCTTAGAAATTTTGCGGATTGGTCAATCGGTTCGCCAGATATGGCAATTTGGAGGTAAGAAACGCTTGAGAAACTCAAAATTTGCGCAGTTCTGATGCTCGAAACGAATAACTAGAACGGCCTAGGGGAAAACTACACCTACCGTTGTAATCGGGCGAGTTTCTACTTTCAGATGCAACAGAAATTTTGCGGATTGATCAATCCGTTCGCGAGATATGGCAGTTTGGAGATAAGAAACGCTTGAGAAACTCAAAATTTTCGCAGTTCTGATGCTCGAAACGAATAACTAGAACGGCCTAGGGGAAAAGTACGCATACTGATGTAATCGGGCGTGTTTCTACTTTCAGATGCAAAAGAAATTTTGCGGATTAATCCATCCGTTCGCGAGATATGGCAGTTTGGAGATAAGAAACGCTTGAGAAACTCAAAATTTTCGCAGTTCTGATGCTCGAAACGAATAACTAGAACGGCCTAGGGGAAACCTACACCTACCTTTGTAATCGGGCGAGTTTCTGCTTTCAGATGCAACAGAAATTTTGCGGATTGATCAATCCGTTCGCGAGATATGGCAGTTAGGAGATAAGAAACGCTTGAGAAACTCAAAATTTTCGCAGTTCTGATGCTCGAAACGAGTAACTAGAACGGCCTAGGGGAAAAGTACGCTTACCGTTGTAATCCGGCGAGTTTCTACTTTCAGATGCAACAGAAATTTTGCGGATTGGTCAATCCGTTCGCGAGATATGGCAGTTTGGAGGTAGGAAACGCTTGAGAAACACAAAATTTTCGCAGTTCTGATGCTCGAAACGAATAACTAGAACGGCCTAGGGGAAAAGTACACATACCGTTGTAATCGGGCAAGTTTCTACTTTCAGATGCAACAGAATTTTGCGGATTGGTCAATCCGTTCGCGAGATATGGCTGTTTGGAGGTAAGAAACGCTTGAGAAACTCAAAATTTGCGCAGTTCTGATGCTCGAAACGAATAACTAGAACGGCCTAGGGGAAAAATACACCTACCGTTGTAATCGGGCGAGTTTCTACTTTCAGATGCAACAGAAATTTTGCGGATTGGTCAATCCGTTCGCGAGATATGGCAGTTTGGAGGTAAGAAACGCTTGAGAAACTCAAAATTTTCGCCGTTCTGATGCTCGAAACGAATAACTAGAACGGCCTAGGGGAAAAGTGCGCATACCGTTGTAATCGGGCGAGTTTCTACTTTCAGATGCATTAGAAATTTTGCGGATTGGTCAATCGTTTCGCGAGATATGGCAATTTGGAGGTAAGAAACGCTTGAGAAACTCAAAATTTGCGCAGTTCTGATGCTCGAAACGAATAACTAGAACGGCCTAGCGGAAAAGTGCGCATACCGTTGTAATCGGGCGAGTTTCTTCTTTCAGATGCAACAGAAATTTTGCGGATCGGTCAATCCGTTCGCGAGATATGGCAGTTTGGATGTAAGAAACGCTTGAGGAACTCAAAATTTTCGCAGTTCTGATGCTCGAAACGAACAACTGGAACGGCCTAGGGGAAAACTACACATACCGTTGTAATCGGGCGAGTTTCTACTTTCAGATGCAACAGAAACTTTGCGGATTCGTCATTCCGTTCGCGAGATATGGCAGTTTGGAGGTAAGAAACGCTTGAGAAACTCAAAATTTTCGCAGTTCTGATGCTCGAAACGAATAACTAGAACGGCCTAGGGGAAAAGTGCGCATACCGTTGTAATCGGGCGAGTTTCTACTTTCAGAAGCAACAGAAATTTTGCGGATTGATCAATCCGTTCGCGAGATATGGCAGTTAGGAGATAAGAAACGCTTGAGAAACTCAAAATTTTCGCAGTTCTGATGCTCGAAACGAGTAACTAGAACGGCCTAGGGGAAAAGTACGCTTACCGTTGTAATCGGGCGAGTTTCTACTTTCAGATGCAACAGAAATTTTGCGGATTGGTCAATCCGTTCGCGAGATATGGCAGTTTGGAGGTAAGAAACGCTTGAGAAACACAAAATGTTCGCAGTTCTGATGCCCGAAACGAATAACTAAAACGGCCTAGGGGAAAACTACACCTACCGTTGTAATCGGGCGAGTTTCTACTTTCAGATGCAACAGAAATTTTGCGGATTGATCAATCCGTTCGCGAGATATGGCAGTTTGGAGATAAGAAACGCTTGAGAAACTCAAAATTTTCGCAGTTCTGATGCTCGAAACGAATAACTAGAACGGCCTAGGGGAAAACTACACCTACCGTTGTAATCGGGCGAGTTTCTACTTTCAGATGCAACAGAAATTTTGCGGATTGATCAATCCGTTCGCGAGATATGGCAGTTTGGAGATAAGAAACGCTTGAGAAACTCAAAATTTTCGCAGTTCTGATGCTCGAAACGAATAACTAGAACGGCCTAGGGGAAAAGTACGCATACTGATGTAATCGGGCGTGTTTCTACTTTCAGATGCAACAGAAATTTTGCGGATTGATCAATCCGTTCGCGAGATATGGCAGTTTGGAGGTAAGAAACGCTTGAGAAACACAAAATTTTCGCAGTTCTGATGCTCGAAACGAATAACTAGAACGGCCTAGGGGAAAAGTACGCATACTGATCTAATCGGGCGTGTTTCTACTTTCAGATGCAACAGAAATTTTGCGGATTTATCCATCCGTTCGCGAGATATGGCAGTTTGGAGATAAGAAACGCTTGAGAAACTCAAAATTTTCGCAGTTCTGATGCTCGAAACGAATAACTAGAACGGCCTAGGGGAAACCTACACCTACCTTTGTAATCGGGCGAGTTTCTACTTTCAGATGCAACAGAAATTTTGCGGATTGATCAATCCGTTCGCGAGATATGGCAGTTAGGAGATAAGAAACGCTTGAGAAACTCAAAATTTTCGCAGTTCTGATGCTCGAAACGAGTAACTAGAACGGCCTAGGGGAAAAGTACGCATACTGATGTAATCGGGCGTGTTTCTACTTTCAGATGCAACAGAAATTTTGCGGATTGATCAATCCGTTCGCGAGATATGGCAGTTTGGAGGTAAGAAACGCTTGAGAAACACAAAATTTTCGCAGTTCTGATGCTCGAAACGAATAACTAAAACGGCCTAGGGGAAAAGTGCGCATACCGTTGTAATCGGGCGAGTTTCTACTTTCAGATGCAACAGAAATTTTGCGGATTGGTCAATCCGTTCGCGAGATATGACAGTTTGGAGGTAAGAAACGCTTGAGAAACTCAAAATTTTCGCCGTTCTGATGCTCGAAACGAATAACTAGAACGGCCTAGGGGAAAAGAGCGCATACCATTGTAATCGGGCGAGTTTCTACTTTCAGATGCATTAGAAATTTTGCGGATTGGTCAATCGGTTCGCGAGATATGGCAATTTGGAGGTAAGAAACGCTTGAGAAACTCAAAATTTGCGCAGTTCTGATGCTCGAAACGAATAACTAGAACGGCCTAGCGGAAAAGTGCGCACACCGTTGTAATCGGGCGAGTTTCTTCTTTCAGATGCCACAGAAATTTTGCGGATCGGTCAATCCGTTCGCGAGATATGGCAGTTTGTATGTAAGAAACGCTTGAGGAACTCAAAATTTTCGCAGTTCTGATGCTCGAAACGAACAACTGGAACGGCCTAGGGGAAAACTACACATACCGTTGTAATCGGGCGAGTTTCTACTTTCAGATGCAACAGAAACTTTGCGGATTGGTCATTCCGTTCGCGAGATATGGCAGTTTGGAGGTAAGAAACGCTTGAGAAACTCAAAATTTTCGCAGTTCTGATGCTCGAAACGAATAACTAGAACGGCCTAGGGGAAAAGTGCGCATACCGTTGTAATCGGGCGAGTTTCTACTTTCAGAAGCAACAGAAATTTTGCGGATTGGTCAATCCGTTCGCGAGATATGGCAGTTTGGAGGTAAGAAACGCTTGAGAAACTCAAAATTTTCGCAGTTCTGATGCTCCAAACGAATAACTAGAACGCCCTAGGGGAAAAGTACGCATACCGTTGTAATCGGGCGAGTTTCTACTTTCAGATGCAACAGAAATTTTGCGGATTAGTCAATCCGTTCGCGAGATATGGCAGTTTGGAGGTAAGAAACGCTTGAGAAACTCAAAATTTTCGCAGTTCTGATGCTCGAAATGAATAACTGGAACGGCCTAGGGGAAAACTACACATACCGTTGTAGTCGGGCAAGTTTCTACTTTCAGATGCAACAGAAATTTTGCGAATTGGTCAATCCGTTCGCGAGATATGGCAGTTTGGAGGTAAGAAACGCTTGAGAAACTCAAAATTTTCGCAGTTCTGATGCTCGAAACGAATAACTAGAACCGCCTAGGGGAAAAGTGCGCATACCGTTGTAATCGGGCGAGTTTCTGCTTTCAGATGCAACAGAAATTTTGCGGATCGGTCAATCCGTTCGCGAGATATGGCAGTTTGGAGGTAAGAAACGCTTGAGAAACTCAAAATTTTCGCAGTTCTGATGCTCGAAACAAATAACTAGAACGGCCTAGGGGAAAACTACACCGACCGTTGTAATCGGGCGAGTTTCTACTTTCAGATGCAACAGAAATTTTGCGGATGGATCAATCCGTCCGCGCGATATGGCAGTTTGGAGATAAGAAACGCTTGAGAAACTCAAAATTTTCGCAGTTCTGATGCTCGAAACGAGTAACTGAAACGGCCTAGGGGAAAAGCACGCATACTGTTGTAATCGGGCGAGTTTCTACTTTCAGATGCAACGGAAATTTTGCGGATTTGTCAATCCGTTCGCGAGATATGGCAGTTTGGAGGTAAGAAACGCTTGAGAAACTCAAAATTTTCGCAGTTCTGATGCTCGAAATGAATAACTGGAACGGCCTAGGGGAAAACTACACATACCGTTGTAATCGGGCAAGTTTCTACTTTCAGATGCAACAGAAATTTTGCGGATTGGTCAATCCGTTCGCGAGATATGGCAGTTTGGATGTAAGAAACGCTTGAGAAACTCAAAATTTTCGCAGTTCTGATGCTCGAAACGAATAACTAGAACGGCCTAGGGGAAAACTACACCTACCGTTGTAATCGGGCGAGTTTCTACTTTCAGATGCAACAGAAATTTTGCGGATGGTTCAATCCGTTCGCGAGATATGGCAGTTTGGAGATAAGAAACGCTTGAGAAACTCAAAATTTTCGCAGTTCTGATGCTCGAAACGAGTAACTGAAACGGCGTAGGGGAAAAGCACGCATACTGTTGTAATCGGGCGAGTTTCTACTTTCAGATGCAACAGAAATTTTGCGGATTGATCAATCCGTTCGCGAGATATGGCAGTTTGTAGGTAAGAAACGCTTGAGAAACTCAAAATTTTCGCAGTTCTGATGCTCGAAACGAATAACTGGAACGCCCTAGGGGAAAACTACACATACCGTTGTAATCGGGCGAGTTTCTACATTCAGATGCAACAGAAATTTTGCGGATTGATCAATCCGTTCGCGAGATATGGCAGTTTGGAGATAAGAAACGCTTGAGAAACACAAAATTTTCGCAGTTCTGATGCTCCAAACGAATAACTAGAACGCCCTAGGGGAAAAGTACGCATACCGTTGTAATCGGGCGAGTTTCTACTTTCAGATGCAACAGAAATTTTGCGGATTGATCAATCCGTTCGCGAGATATGGCAGTTAGGAGATAAGAAACGCTTGAGAAACTCAAAAAGTGCGCAGTTCTGATGCTCGAAACGAGTAACTAGAACGGCCTAGGGGAAAAGTACGCTTACCGTTGTAATCGGGCGAGTTTCTACTTTCAGATGCAACAGAAATTTTGCGGATTAGTCAATCCGTTCGCGAGATATGGCAGTTTGGAGGTAAGAAACGCTTGAGAAACTCAAAATTTTCGCAGTTCTGATGCTCGAAATGAATAACTGGAACGGCCTAGGGGAAAACTACACATACCGTTGTAATCGGGCAAGTTTCTACTTTCAGATGCAACAGAAATTTTGCGAATTGGTCAATCCGTTCGCGAGATATGGCAGTTTGGAGGTAAGAAACGCTTGAGAAACTCAAAATTTTCGCAGTTCTGATGCTCGAAACAAATAACTAGAACGGCCTAGGGGAAAACTACACCGACCGTTGTAATCGGGCGAGTTTCTACTTTCAGATGCAACAGAAATTTTGCGGATGGATCAATCCGTCCGCGCGATATGGCAGTTTGGAGATAAGAAACGCTTGAGAAACTCAAAATTTTCGCAGTTCTGATGCTCGAAACGAGTAACTGAAACGGCCTAGGGGAAAAGCACGCATACTGTTGTAATCGGGCGAGTTTCTACTTTCAGATGCAACAGAAATTTTGCGGATTGATCAATCCGTTCGCGAGATATGGCAGTTTGTAGGTAAGAAACGCTTGAGAAACTCAAAATTTTCGCAGTTCTGATGCTCGAAACGAATAACTGGAACGCCCTAGGGGAAAACTACACATACCGTTGTAATCGGGCGAGTTTCTACATTCAGATGCAACAGAAATTTTGCGGATTGATCAATCCGTTCGCGAGATATGGCAGTTTGGAGATAAGAAACGCTTGAGAAACACAAAATTTTCGCAGTTCTGATGCTCCAAACGAATAACTAGAACGCCCTAGGGGAAAAGTACGCATACCGTTGTAATCGGGCGAGTTTCTACTTTCAGATGCAACAGAAATTTTGCGGATTGGTCAAACCGTTCGCGAGATATGGCAGTTTGGAGATAAGAAACGCTTGAGAAACTCAAAATTTTCGCAGTTCTGATGCTCGAAACGAATAACTAGAACGGCCTAGGGGAAACCTACACCTACCTTTGTAATCGGGCGAGTTTCTACTTTCAGATGCAACAGAAATTTTGCGGATTGGTCAATCCGTTCGCGAGATATGGCAGTTTGGAGGTAAGAAACGCTTGAGAAACACAAAATTTTCGCAGTTCTGATGCTCGAAACGAATAACTAGAACGGTCTAGGGGAAAACTACACCTACCGTTGTAATCGGGCGAGTTTCTACTTTCAGATGCAACAGAAATTTTGCGGATGGATCAATCCGTTCGCGAGATATGGCAGTTTGGAGATAAGAAACGCTTGAGAAACTCAAAATTTTCGCAGTTCTGATGCTCGAAACGAGTAACGGAAACGGCCTAGGGGAAAAGTACGCCTACCGTTGTAATCGGGCGAGTCTCTACTTTCAGATCCAACAGAAATTTTGGGGATTGGTCAATCCGTTCGCGAGATATGGCAGTTTGTAGGTAAGAAACGCTTGAGAAACTCAAAATTTTCGCAGTTCTGATGCTGGAAACGAATAACTGGAACGGCCTAGGGAAAAACTACACATACCGTTGTAATCGGGCGAGTTTCTACATTCAGATGCAACAGAAATTTTGCGGATTGATCAATCCGTTCGCGAGAATATGGCAGTTTGGAGATATGAAACGCTTGAGAAACACAAAATTTTCGCAGTTCTGATGCTCGAAACGAGTAACTAGAACGGCCTAGGGGAAAACTACACATACCGTTGTAATCGGGCGAGTTTCTACATTCAGATGCAACAGAAATTTTGCGGATTGATCAATCCGTTCGCGAGAATATGGCAGTTTGGAGATATGAAACGCTTGAGAAACACAAAATTTTCGCAGTTCTGATGCTCGAAACGAGTAACTAGAACGGCCTAGGGGAAAAGCACGCCTACTGTTGTAATCGGGCGAGTTTCTGCTTTCAGATGCAACAGAAATTTTGCGGATTGATCAATCCGTTCGCGAGATATGGCAGTTTGGAGGTAAGAAACGCTTGAGAAACTCAAAATTTTCGCAGTTCTGATGCTCGAAACGAATAACTAGAACGGCCTAGGGGAAAACTACACCTACCGTTGTAATCGGGCGAGTTTCTACTTTCAGATGCAACAGAAATTTTGCGGATTGATCAATCCGTTCGCGAGATATGGCAGTTAGGAAATAAGAAACGCTTGAGAAACTCAAAATTTTCGCAGTTCTGATGCTCGAAACGAGTAACTAGAACGGCCTAGGGGAAAAGTACGCTTACCGTTGTAATCGGGCGAGTTTCTACTTTCAGATGCAACAGAAATTTTGCGGATTGGTCAATCCGTTCGCGAGATATGGCAGTTTGGATGTAAGAAACGCTTGAGAAACACAAAATTTTCGCAGTTCTGATGCTCGAAACGAATAACTAAAACGGCCTAGGGGAAAACTACACCTACCGTTGTAATCGGGCGAGTTTCTACTTTCAGATGCAACAGAAATTTTGCGGATTGATCAATCCGTTCGCGAGATATGGCAGTTTGGAGATAAGAAACGCTTGAGAAACTCAAAATTTTCGCAGTTCTGATGCTCGAAACGAATAACTAGAACGCCCTAGGGGAAAACTACACCTACCGTTGTAATCGGGCGAGTTTCTACTTTCAGATGCAACAGAAATTTTGCGGATTGATCAATCCGTTCGCGAGATATGGCAGTTTGGAGATAAGAAACGCTTGAGAAACTCAAAATTTTCGCAGTTCTGATGCTCGAAACGAATAACTAGAACGGCCTAGGGGAAAAGTACGCATACTTATGTAATCGGGCGTGTTTCTACTTTCAGATGCAACAGAAATTTTGCGGATTTATCTATCCGTTCGCGAGATATGGCAGTTTGGAGATAAGAAACGCTTGAGAAACTCAAAATTTTCGCAGTTCTGATGCTCGAAACGAATAACCAGAACGGCCTAGGGGAAACCTACACCTACCTTTGTAATCGGGCGAGTTTCTACTTTCAGATGCAACAGAAATTTTGCGGATTGATCAATCCGTTCGCGAGATATGGCAGTTAGGAGATAAGAAACGCTTGAGAAACTCAAAATTTTCGCAGTTCTGATGCTCGAAACGAGTAACTAGAACGGCCTAGGGGAAAAGTACGCTTACCGTTGTAATCGGGCGAGTTTCTACTTTCAGATGCAACAGAAATTTTGCGGATTGGTCAATCCGTTCGCGAGATATGGCAGTTTGGAGGTAGGAAACGCTTGAGAAACACAAAATTTTCGCAGTTCTGATGCTCGAAACGAATAACTAGAACGGCCTAGGGGAAAAGTACGCATACCGTTGTAATCGGGCGAGTTTCTACTTTCAGATGCAACAGAAATTTTGCGGATTGGTCAATCCGCTCGCGAGATATGGCAGTTTGGAGGTAAGAAACGCTTGAGAAACTCAAAATTTTCACAGTTCTGATGCTCGAAATGAATAACTGGAACGGCCTAGGGGAAAACTACACATACCGTTGTAATCGGGCGAGTTTCTACTTTCAGATGCAACAGAAATTTTGCGGATTGGTCAATCCGTTCGCGAGATATGGCTGTTTGGAGGTAAGAAACGCTTGAGAAACTCAAAATTTTCGCAGTTCTGATGCTCGAAACGAATAACTAGAACGGCCTAGGGGAAACCTACACCTACCTTTGTAATCGGGTGAGTTTCTACTTTCAGATGCAACAGAAATTTTGCGGATTGGTCAATCCGTTCGCGAGATATGGCTGTTTGGAGGTAAGAAACGCTTGAGAAACTCAAAATTTTCGCAGTTCTGATGCTCGAAACGAATAACTAGAACGGCCTAGGGGAAAAATACACCTACCGTTGTAATCGGGCGAGTTTCTACTTTCAGATGCAACAGAAATTTTGCGGATTGGTCAATCCGTTCGCGCGATATGGCAGTTTGGAGGTAAGAAACGCTTGAGAAACTCAAAATTTTCGCCGTTCTGATGCTCGAAATGAGTAACTAGAACGGCCTAGGGGAAAAGTACGCTTACCGATGTAATCGGGCGAGTTTCTCCTTTCAGATGCAACAGAAATTTTGCGGATTAGTCAATCCGTTCGCGAGATATGGCAGTTTGGAGGTAAGAAACTCTTGAGAAACTCAAAATTTTCGCCGTTCTGATGCTCGAAACGAATAACTAGAACGGCCTAGGGGAAAAGTGCGCATACCGTTGTAATCGGGCGAGTTTCTACTTTCAGATGCATTAGAAATTTTGCGGATTGGTCAATCGGTTCGCGAGATATGGCAATTTGGAGGTAAGAAACGCTTGAGAAACTCAAAATTTTCGCAGTTCTGATGCTCGAAACGAATAACTAGAACGGCCTAGGGGAAAACTACACCTACCGTTGTAATCGGGCGAGTTTCTACTTTCAGATGCAACAGAAATTTTGCGGATTGATCAATCCGTTCGCGAGATATGGCAGTTAGGAGATAAGAAACGCTTGAGAAACTCAAAATTTTCGCAGTTCTGATGCTCGAAACGAGTAACTAGAACGGCCTAGGGGAAAAGTACGCTTACCGTTGTAATCGGGCGAGTTTCTACTTTCAGATGCAACAGAAATTTTGCGGATTGGTCAATCCGTTCGCGAGATATGGCAGTTTGGAGGTAAGAAACGCTTGAGAAACACAAAATTTTCACAGTTCTGATGCTCGAAACGAATAACTAAAACGGCCTAGGGGAAAACTACACCTACCGTTGTAATCGGGCGAGTTTCTACTTTCAGATGCAACAGAAATTTTGCGGATTGATCAATCCGTTCGCGAGATATGGCAGTTTGGAGATAAGAAACGCTTGAGAAACTCAAAATTTTCGCAGTTCTGATGCTCGAAACGAATAACTAGAACGGCCTAGGGGAAAACTACACCTACCGTTGTAATCGGGCGAGTTTCTACTTTCAGATGCAACAGAAATTTTGCGGATTGATCAATCCGTTCGCGAGATATGGCAGTTTGGAGATAAGAAACGCTTGAGAAACTCAAAATTTTCGCAGTTCTGATGCTCGAAACGAATAACTAGAACGGCCTAGGGGAAAAGTACGCATACCGTTGTAATCGGGCGAGTTTCTACTTTCAGATGCAACAGAAATTTTGCGGATTGGTCAATCCGCTCGCGAGATATGGCAGTTTGGAGGTAAGAAACGCTTGAGAAACTCAAAATTTTCACAGTTCTGATGCTCGAAATGAATAACTGGAACGGCCTAGGGGAAAACTACACATACCGTTGTAATCGGGCAAGTTTCTACTTTCAGATGCAACAGAAATTTTGCGGATTGGTCAATCCGTGCGCGAGATATGGCTGTTTGGAGGTAAGAAACGCTTGAGAAACTCAAAATTTTCGCAGTTCTGATGCTCGAAACGAATAACTAGAACGGCCTAGGGGAAAAATACACCTACCGTTGTAATCGGGCGAGTTTCTACTTTCAGATGCAACAGAAATTTTGCGGATTAGTCAATCCGTTCGCGAGATATGGCAGTTTGGAGGTAAGAAACGCTTGAGAAACTCAAAATTTTCGCCGTTCTGATGCTCGAAACGAGTAACTAGAACGGCCTAGGGGAAAAGTACGCTTACCGTTGTAATCGGGCGAGTTTCTCCTTTCAGATGCAACAGAAATTTTGCGGATTAGTCAATCCGTTCGCGAGATATGGCAGTTTGGAGGTAAGAAACTCTTGAGAAACTCAAAATTTTCGCCGTTCTGATGCTCGAAACGAATAACTAGAACGGCCTAGGGGAAAAGTGCGCATACCGTTGTAATCGGGCGAGTTTCTACTTTCAGATGCAACAGAAATTTTGCGGATTGATCAATCCGTTCGCGAGATATGGCAGTTTGGAGATAAGAAACGCTTGAGAAACTCAAAATTTTCGCAGTTCTGATGCTCGAAACGAATAACTAGAACGGCCTAGGGGAAAAGTACGCATACGGATGTAATCGGGCGTGTTTCTACTTTCAGATGCAACAGAAATTTTGCGGATTTATCTATCCGTTCGCGAGATATGGCAGTTTGGAGATAAGAAACGCTTGAGAAACTCAAAATTTTCGCCGTTCTGATGCTCGAAACGAATAACTAGAACGGCCTAGGGGAAAAGTGCGCATACCGTTGTAATCGGGCGAGTTTCTACTTTCAGATGCATTAGAAATTTTGCGGATTGGTCAATCGGTTCGCGAGATATGGCAATTTGGAGGTAAGAAACGCTTGAGAAACTCAAAATTTGCGCAGTTCTGATGCTCGAAACGAATAACTAGAACGGCCTAGCGGAAAAGTGCGCATACCGTTGTAATCGGGCGAGTTTCTTCTTTCAGATGCAACAGAAATTTTGCGGATCGGTCAATCCGTTCGCGAGATATGGCAGTTTGGAGATAAGAAACGCTTGAGAAACTCAAAATTTTCGCAGTTCTGATGCTCGAAACGAATAACTAGAACGGCCTAGGGGAAAACTACACCTACCGTTGTAATCGGGCGAGTTTCTACTTTCAGATGCAACAGAAATTTTGCGGATTGATCAATCCGTTCGCGAGATATGGCAGTTTGGAGATAAGAAACGCTTGAGAAACTCAAAATTTTCGCAGTTCTGATGCTCGAAACGAATAACTAGAACGGCCTAGGGGAAAAGTACGCAGACTGATGTAATCGGGCGTGTTTCTACTTTCAGATGCAACAGAAATTTTGCGGATTTATCTATCCGTTCGCGAGATATGGCAGTTTGGAGATAAGAAACGCTTGAGAAACTCAAAATTTTCGCAGTTCTGATGCTCGAAACGAATAACCAGAACGGCCAAGGGGAAACCTACACCTACCTTTGTAATCGGGCGAGTTTCTACTTTCAGATGCAACAGAAATTTTGCGGATTGATCAATCCGTTCGCGAGATATGGCAGTTAGGAGATAAGAAACGCTTGAGAAACTCAAAATTTTCGCAGTTCTGATGCTCGAAACGAGTAACTAGAACGGCCTAGGGGAAAAGTACGCTTACCGTTGTAATCGGGCGAGTTTCTACTTTCAGATGCAACAGAAATTTTGCGGATTGGTCAATCCGTTCGCGAGATATGGCAGTTTGGAGGTAGGAAACGCTTGAGAAACACAAAATTTTCGCAGTTCTGATGCCTGAAACGAATAACTAGAACGGCCTAGGGGAAAAGTACGCATACCGTTGTAATCGGGCGAGTTTCTACTTTCAGATGCAACAGAAATTTTGCGGATTGGTCAATCCGCTCGCGAGATATGGCAGTTTGGAGGTAAGAAACGCTTGAGAAACTCAAAATTTTCATAGTTCTGATGCTCGAAATGAATAACTGGAACGGCCTAGGGGAAAACTACACATACCGTTGTAATCGGGCGAGTTTCTACTTTCAGATGCAACAGAAATTTTGCGGATTGGTCAATCCGTTCGCGAGATATGGCTGTTTGGAGGTAAGAAACGCTTGAGAAACTCAAAATTTTCGCAGTTCTGATGCTCGAAACGAATAACTAGAACGGCCTAGGGGAAACCTACACCTACCTTTGTAATCGGGCGAGTTTCTACTTTCAGATGCAACAGAAATTTTGCGGATTGATCAATCCGTTCGCGAGATATGGCAGTTAGGAGATAAGAAACGCTTGAGAAACTCAAAATTTTCGCAGTTCTGATGCTCGAAACGAGTAACTAGAACGGCCTAGGGGAAAAGTACGCTTACCGTTGTAATCGGGCGAGTTTCTACTTTCAGATGCAACAGAAATTTTGCGGATTGGTCAATCCGTTCGCGAGATATGGCAGTTTGGAGGTAGGAAACGCTTGAGAAACACAAAATTTTCGCAGTTCTGATGCTCGAAACGAATAACTAGAACGGCCTAGGGGAAAAGTACGCATACCGTTGTAATCGGGCGAGTTTCTACTTTCAGATGCAACAGAAATTTTGCGGATTGGTCAATCCGCTCGCGAGATATGGCAGTTTGGAGGTAAGAAACGCTTGAGAAACTCAAAATTTTCACAGTTCTGATACTCGAAATGAATAACTGGAACGGCCTAGGGGAAAACTACACATACCGTTGTAATCGGGCAAGTTTCTACTTTCAGATGCAACAGAAATTTTGCGGATTGGTCAATCCGTTCGCGAGATATGGCTGTTTGGACGTAAGAAACGCTTGAGAAACTCAAAATTTTCGCAGTTCTGATGCTCGAAACGAATAACTAGAACGGCCTAGGGGAAAAATACACCTACCGTTGTAATCGGGCGAGTTTCTACTTTCAGATGCAACAGAAATTTTGCGGATTAGTCAATCCGTTCGCGAGATATGGCAGTTTGGAGGTAAGAAACGCTTGAGAAACTCAAAATTTTCGCCGTTCTGATGCTCGAAACGAGTAACTAGAACGGCCTAGGGGAAAAGTACGCTTACCGTTGTAATCGGGCGAGTTTCTCCTTTCAGATGCAACAGAAATTTTGCGGATTAGTCAATCCGTTCGCGAGATATGGCAGTTTGGAGGTAAGAAACTCTTGAGAAACTCAAAATTTTCGCCGTTCTGATGCTCGAAACGAATAACTAGAACGGCCTAGGGGAAAAGTGCGCATACCGTTGTAATCGGGCGAGTTTCTACTTTCAGATGCATTAGAAATTTTGCGGATTGGTCAATCGGTTCGCGAGATATGGCAATTTGGAGGTAAGAAACGCTTGAGAAACTCAAAATTTGCGCAGTTCTGATGCTCGAAACGAATAACTAGAACGGCCTAGCGGAAAAGTGCGCATACCGTTGTAATCGGGCGAGTTTCTTATTTCAGATGCAACAGAAATTTTGCGGATCGGTCAATCCGTTCGCGAGATATGGCAGTCTGGAGATAAGAAACGCTTGAGAAACTCAAAATTTTCGCAGTTCTGATGCTCGAAACGAATAACTAGAACGGCCTAGGGGAAAACTACACCTACCGTTGTAATCGGGCGAGTTTCTACTTTCAGATGCAACAGAAATTTTGCGGATTGATCAATCCGTTCGCGAGATATGGCAGTTTGGAGATAAGAAACGCTTGAGAAACTCAAAATTTTCGCAGTTCTGATGCTCGAAACGAATAACTAGAACGGCCTAGGGGAAAAGTACGCATACCGTTGTAATCGGGCGAGTTTCTACTTTCAGATGCAACAGAAATTTTGCGGATTGGTCAATCCGCTCGCGAGATATGGCAGTTTGGAGGTAAGAAACGCTTGAGAAACTCAAAATTTTCACAGTTCTGATGCTCGAAATGAATAACTGGAACGGCCTAGGGGAAAACTACACATACCGTTGTAATCGGGCGAGTTTCTACTTTCAGATGCAACAGAAATTTTGCGGATTGGTCAATCCGTTCGCGAGATATGGCTGTTTGGAGGTAAGAAACGCTTGAGAAACTCAAAATTTTCGCAGTTCTGATGCTCGAAACGAATAACTAGAACGGCCTAGGGGAAACCTACACCTACCTTTGTAATCGGGTGAGTTTCTACTTTCAGATGCAACAGAAATTTTGCGGATTGGTCAATCCGTTCGCGAGATATGGCTGTTTGGAGGTAAGAAACGCTTGAGAAACTCAAAATTTTCGCAGTTCTGATGCTCGAAACGAATAACTAGAACGGCCTAGGGGAAAAATACACCTACCGTTGTAATCGGGCGAGTTTCTACTTTCAGATGCAACAGAAATTTTGCGGATTAGTCAATCCGTTCGCGAGATATGGCAGTTTGGAGGTAAGAAACGCTTGAGAAACTCAAAATTTTCGCCGTTCTGATGCTCGAAACGAGTAACTAGAACGGCCTAGGGGAAAAGTACGCTTACCGATGTAATCGGGCGAGTTTCTCCTTTCAGATGCAACAGAAATTTTGCGGATTAGTCAATCCGTTCGCGAGATATGGCAGTTTGGAGGTAAGAAACTCTTGAGAAACTCAAAATTTTCGCCGTTCTGATGCTCGAAACGAATAACTAGAACGGCCTAGGGGAAAAGTGCGCATACCGTTGTAATCGGGCGAGTTTCTACTTTCAGATGCATTAGAAATTTTGCGGATTGGTCAATCGGTTCGCGAGATATGGCAATTTGGAGGTAAGAAACGCTTGAGAAACTCAAAATTTGCGCAGTTCTGATGCTCGAAACGAATAACTAGAACGGCCTAGCGGAAAAGCACGCATACTGTTGTAATCGGGCGAGTTTCTACTTTCAGATGCAACAGAAATTTTGCGGATTGGTCAATCCGTTCGCGAGATATGGCAGTTTGGAGGTAAGAAACGCTTGAGAAACACAAAATTTTCACAGTTCTGATGCTCGAAACGAATAACTAAAACGGCCTAGGGGAAAACTACACCTACCGTTGTAATCGGGCGAGTTTCTACTTTCAGATGCAACAGAAATTTTGCGGATTGATCAATCCGTTCGCGAGATATGGCAGTTTGGAGATAAGAAACGCTTGAGAAACTCAAAATTTTCGCAGTTCTGATGCTCGAAACGAATAACTAGAACGGCCTAGGGGAAAACTACACCTACCGTTGTAATCGGGCGAGTTTCTACTTTCAGATGCAACAGAAATTTTGCGGATTGATCAATCCGTTCGCGAGATATGGCAGTTTGGAGATAAGAAACGCTTGAGAAACTCAAAATTTTCGCAGTTCTGATGCTCGAAACGAATAACTAGAACGGCCTAGGGGAAAAGTACGCATACCGTTGTAATCGGGCGAGTTTCTACTTTCAGATGCAACAGAAATTTTGCGGATTGGTCAATCCGCTCGCGAGATATGGCAGTTTGGAGGTAAGAAACGCTTGAGAAACTCAAAATTTTCACAGTTCTGATGCTCGAAATGAATAACTGGAACGGCCTAGGGGAAAACTACACATACCGTTGTAATCGGGCAAGTTTCTACTTTCAGATGCAACAGAAATTTTGCGGATTGGTCAATCCGTGCGCGAGATATGGCTGTTTGGAGGTAAGAAACGCTTGAGAAACTCAAAATTTTCGCAGTTCTGATGCTCGAAACGAATAACTAGAACGGCCTAGGGGAAAAATACACCTACCGTTGTAATCGGGCGAGTTTCTACTTTCAGATGCAACAGAAATTTTGCGGATTAGTCAATCCGTTCGCGAGATATGGCAGTTTGGAGGTAAGAAACGCTTGAGAAACTCAAAATTTTCGCCGTTCTGATGCTCGAAACGAGTAACTAGAACGGCCTAGGGGAAAAGTACGCTTACCGTTGTAATCGGGCGAGTTTCTCCTTTCAGATGCAACAGAAATTTTGCGGATTAGTCAATCCGTTCGCGAGATATGGCAGTTTGGAGGTAAGAAACTCTTGAGAAACTCAAAATTTTCGCCGTTCTGATGCTCGAAACGAATAACTAGAACGGCCTAGGGGAAAAGTGCGCATACCGTTGTAATCGGGCGAGTTTCTACTTTCAGATGCAACAGAAATTTTGCGGATTGATCAATCCGTTCGCGAGATATGGCAGTTTGGAGATAAGAAACGCTTGAGAAACTCAAAATTTTCGCAGTTCTGATGCTCGAAACGAATAACTAGAACGGCCTAGGGGAAAAGTACGCATACGGATGTAATCGGGCGTGTTTCTACTTTCAGATGCAACAGAAATTTTGCGGATTTATCTATCCGTTCGCGAGATATGGCAGTTTGGAGATAAGAAACGCTTGAGAAACTCAAAATTTTCGCCGTTCTGATGCTCGAAACGAATAACTAGAACGGCCTAGGGGAAAAGTGCGCATACCGTTGTAATCGGGCGAGTTTCTACTTTCAGATGCATTAGAAATTTTGCGGATTGGTCAATCGGTTCGCGAGATATGGCAATTTGGAGGTAAGAAACGCTTGAGAAACTCAAAATTTGCGCAGTTCTGATGCTCGAAACGAATAACTAGAACGGCCTAGCGGAAAAGTGCGCATACCGTTGTAATCGGGCGAGTTTCTACTTTCAGATGCAACAGAAATTTTGCGGATTGATCAATCCGTTCGCGAGATATGGCAGTTTGGAGATAAGAAACGCTTGAGAAACTCAAAATTTTCGCAGTTCTGATGCTCGAAACGAATAACTAGAACGGCCTAGGGGAAAAGTACGCATACCGTTGTAATCGGGCGAGTTTCTACTTTCAGATGCAACAGAAATTTTGCGGATTGGTCAATCCGCTCGCGAGATATGGCAGTTTGGAGGTAAGAAACGCTTGAGAAACTCAAAATTTTCACAGTTCTGATGCTCGAAATGAATAACTGGAACGGCCTAGGGGAAAACTACACATACCGTTGTAATCGGGCAAGTTTCTACTTTCAGATGCAACAGAAATTTTGCGGATTGGTCAATCCGTGCGCGAGATATGGCTGTTTGGAGGTAAGAAACGCTTGAGAAACTCAAAATTTTCGCAGTTCTGATGCTCGAAACGAATAACTAGAACGGCCTAGGGGAAAAATACACCTACCGTTGTAATCGGGCGAGTTTCTACTTTCAGATGCAACAGAAATTTTGCGGATTAGTCAATCCGTTCGCGAGATATGGCAGTTTGGAGGTAAGAAACGCTTGAGAAACTCAAAATTTTCGCCGTTCTGATGCTCGAAACGAGTAACTAGAACGGCCTAGGGGAAAAGTACGCTTACCGTTGTAATCGGGCGAGTTTCTCCTTTCAGATGCAACAGAAATTTTGCGGATTAGTCAATCCGTTCGCGAGATATGGCAGTTTGGAGGTAAGAAACTCTTGAGAAACTCAAAATTTTCGCCGTTCTGATGCTCGAAACGAATAACTAGAACGGCCTAGGGGAAAAGTGCGCATACCGTTGTAATCGGGCGAGTTTCTACTTTCAGATGCAACAGAAATTTTGCGGATTGATCAATCCGTTCGCGAGATATGGCAGTTTGGAGATAAGAAACGCTTGAGAAACTCAAAATTTTCGCAGTTCTGATGCTCGAAACGAATAACTAGAACGGCCTAGGGGAAAAGTACGCATACGGATGTAATCGGGCGTGTTTCTACTTTCAGATGCAACAGAAATTTTGCGGATTTATCTATCCGTTCGCGAGATATGGCAGTTTGGAGATAAGAAACGCTTGAGAAACTCAAAATTTTCGCCGTTCTGATGCTCGAAACGAATAACTAGAACGGCCTAGGGGAAAAGTGCGCATACCGTTGTAATCGGGCGAGTTTCTACTTTCAGATGCATTAGAAATTTTGCGGATTGGTCAATCGGTTCGCGAGATATGGCAATTTGGAGGTAAGAAACGCTTGAGAAACTCAAAATTTGCGCAGTTCTGATGCTCGAAACGAATAACTAGAACGGCCTAGCGGAAAAGTGCGCATACCGTTGTAATCGGGCGAGTTTCTTCTTTCAGATGCAACAGAAATTTTGCGGATCGGTCAATCCGTTCGCGAGATATGGCAGTTTGGAGATAAGAAACGCTTGAGAAACTCAAAATTTTCGCAGTTCTGATGCTCGAAACGAATAACTAGAACGGCCTAGGGGAAAACTACACCTACCGTTGTAATCGGGCGAGTTTCTACTTTCAGATGCAACAGAAATTTTGCGGATTGATCAATCCGTTCGCGAGATATGGCAGTTTGGAGATAAGAAACGCTTGAGAAACTCAAAATTTTCGCAGTTCTGATGCTCGAAACGAATAACTAGAACGGCCTAGGGGAAAAGTACGCAGACTGATGTAATCGGGCGTGTTTCTACTTTCAGATGCAACAGAAATTTTGCGGATTTATCTATCCGTTCGCGAGATATGGCAGTTTGGAGATAAGAAACGCTTGAGAAACTCAAAATTTTCGCAGTTCTGATGCTCGAAACGAATAACCAGAACGGCCAAGGGGAAACCTACACCTACCTTTGTAATCGGGCGAGTTTCTACTTTCAGATGCAACAGAAATTTTGCGGATTGATCAATCCGTTCGCGAGATATGGCAGTTAGGAGATAAGAAACGCTTGAGAAACTCAAAATTTTCGCAGTTCTGATGCTCGAAACGAGTAACTAGAACGGCCTAGGGGAAAAGTACGCTTACCGTTGTAATCGGGCGAGTTTCTACTTTCAGATGCAACAGAAATTTTGCGGATTGGTCAATCCGTTCGCGAGATATGGCAGTTTGGAGGTAGGAAACGCTTGAGAAACACAAAATTTTCGCAGTTCTGATGCCTGAAACGAATAACTAGAACGGCCTAGGGGAAAAGTACGCATACCGTTGTAATCGGGCGAGTTTCTACTTTCAGATGCAACAGAAATTTTGCGGATTGGTCAATCCGCTCGCGAGATATGGCAGTTTGGAGGTAAGAAACGCTTGAGAAACTCAAAATTTTCATAGTTCTGATGCTCGAAATGAATAACTGGAACGGCCTAGGGGAAAACTACACATACCGTTGTAATCGGGCGAGTTTCTACTTTCAGATGCAACAGAAATTTTGCGGATTGGTCAATCCGTTCGCGAGATATGGCTGTTTGGAGGTAAGAAACGCTTGAGAAACTCAAAATTTTCGCAGTTCTGATGCTCGAAACGAATAACTAGAACGGCCTAGGGGAAACCTACACCTACCGTTGTAATCGGGCGAGTTTCTACTTTCAGATGCAACAGAAATTTTGCGGATTGGTCAATCCGTTCGCGAGATATGGCAGTTTGGAGGTAGGAAACGCTTGAGAAACACAAAATTTTCGCAGTTCTGATGCTCGAAACGAATAACTAGAACGGCCTAGGGGAAAAGTACGCATACCGTTGTAATCGGGCGAGTTTCTACTTTCAGATGCAACAGAAATTTTGCGGATTGGTCAATCCGCTCGCGAGATATGGCAGTTTGGAGGTAAGAAACGCTTGAGAAACTCAAAATTTTCACAGTTCTGATACTCGAAATGAATAACTGGAACGGCCTAGGGGAAAACTACACATACCGTTGTAATCGGGCAAGTTTCTACTTTCAGATGCAACAGAAATTTTGCGGATTGGTCAATCCGTTCGCGAGATATGGCTGTTTGGAGGTAAGAAACGCTTGAGAAACTCAAAATTTTCGCAGTTCTGATGCTCGAAACGAATAACTAGAACGGCCTAGGGGAAAAATACACCTACCGTTGTAATCGGGCGAGTTTCTACTTTCAGATGCAACAGAAATTTTGCGGATTAGTCAATCCGTTCGCGAGATATGGCAGTTTGGAGGTAAGAAACGCTTGAGAAACTCAAAATTTTCGCCGTTCTGATGCTCGAAACGAGTAACTAGAACGGCCTAGGGGAAAAGTACGCTTACCGTTGTAATCGGGCGAGTTTCTCCTTTCAGATGCAACAGAAATTTTGCGGATTAGTCAATCCGTTCGCGAGATATGGCAGTTTGGAGGTAAGAAACTCTTGAGAAACTCAAAATTTTCGCCGTTCTGATGCTCGAAACGAATAACTAGAACGGCCTAGGGGAAAAGTGCGCATACCGTTGTAATCGGGCGAGTTTCTACTTTCAGATGCATTAGAAATTTTGCGGATTGGTCAATCGGTTCGCGAGATATGGCAATTTGGAGGTAAGAAACGCTTGAGAAACTCAAAATTTGCGCAGTTCTGATGCTCGAAACGAATAACTAGAACGGCCTAGCGGAAAAGTGCGCATACCGTTGTAATCGGGCGAGTTTCTTATTTCAGATGCAACAGAAATTTTGCGGATCGGTCAATCCGTTCGCGAGATATGGCAGTCTGGAGATAAGAAACGCTTGAGAAACTCAAAATTTTCGCAGTTCTGATGCTCGAAACGAATAACTAGAACGGCCTAGGGGAAAACTACACCTACCGTTGTAATCGGGCGAGTTTCTACTTTCAGATGCAACAGAAATTTTGCGGATTGATCAATCCGTTCGCGAGATATGGCAGTTTGGAGATAAGAAACGCTTGAGAAACTCAAAATTTTCGCAGTTCTGATGCTCGAAACGAATAACTAGAACGGCCTAGGGGAAAAGTACGCATACTGATGTAATCGGGCGTGTTTCTACTTTCAGATGCAACAGAAATTTTGCGGATTTATCTATCCGTTCGCGAGATATGGCAGTTTGGAGATAAGAAACGCTTGAGAAACTCAAAATTTTCGCAGTTCTGATGCTCGAAACGAATAACTAGAACGGCCTAGGGGAAACCTACACCTACCTTTGTAATCGGGTGAGTTTCTACTTTCAGATGCAACAGAAATTTTGCGGATTAGTCAATCCGTTCGCGAGATATGGCAGTTTGGAGGTAAGAAACGCTTGAGAAACTCAAAATTTTCGCCGTTCTGATGCTCGAAACGAGTAACTAGAACGGCCTAGGGGAAAAGTACGCTTACCGTTGTAATCGGGCGAGTTTCTCCTTTCAGATGCAACAGAAATTTTGCGGATTAGTCGATCCGTTCGCGAGATATGGCAGTTTGGAGGTAAGAAACTCTTGAGAAACTCAAAATTTTCGCCGTTCTGATGCTCGAAACGAATAACTAGAACGGCCTAGGGGAAAAGTGCGCATACCGTTGTAATCGGGCGAGTTTCTACTTTCAGATGCATTAGAAATTTTGCGGATTGGTCAATCGGTTCGCGAGATATGGCAATTTGGAGGTAAGAAACGCTTGAGAAACTCAAAATTTGCGCAGTTCTGATGCTCGAAACGAATAACTAGAACGGCCTAGCGGAAAAGCACGCATACTGTTGTAATCGGGCGAGTTTCTGCTTTCAGATGCAACAGAAATTTTGCGGATTGATCAATCCGTTCGCGAGATATGGCAGCTTGGAGGTAAGAAACGCTTGAGAAACACAAAATTTTCGCAGTTCTGATGCTCGAAACGAATAACTAAAACGGCCTAGGGGAAAACTACACCTACCGTTGTAATCGGGCGAGTTTCTACTTTCAGATGCAACAGAAATTTTGCGGATTGATCAATCCGTTCGCGAGATATGGCAGTTTGGAGATAAGAAACGCTTGAGAAACTCAAAATTTTCGCAGTTCTGATGCTCGAAACGAATAACTAGAACGGCCTAGGGGAAAAGTACGCATACTGATGTAATCGGGCGTGTTTCTACTTTCAGATGCAACAGAAATTTTGCGGATTTATCTATCCGTTCGCGAGATATGGCAGTTTGGAGATAAGAAACGCTTGAGAAACTCAAAATTTTCGCAGTTCTGATGCTCGAAACGAATAACCAGAACGGCCTAGGGGAAACCTACACCTACCTTTGTAATCGGGCGAGTTTCTACTTTCAGATGCAACAGAAATTTTGCGGATTGATCAATCCGTTCGCGAGATATGGCAGTTAGGAGATAAGAAACGCTTGAGAAACTCAAAATTTTCGCAGTTCTGATGCTCGAAACGAGTAACTAGAACGGCCTAGGGGAAAAGTACGCTTACCGTTGTAATCGGGCGAGTTTCTACTTTCAGATGCAACAGAAATTTTGCGGATTGGTCAATCCGTTCGCGAGATATGGCAGTTTGGATGTAGGAAACGCTTGAGAAACACAAAATTTTCGCAGTTCTGATGCTCGAAACGAATAACTAGAACGGCCTAGGGGAAAACTACACATACCGTTGTAATCGGGCAAGTTTCTACTTTCAGGTGCAACAGAAATTTTGCGGATTGGTCAATCCGTTCGCGAGATATGGCTGTTTGGAGGTAAGAAACGCTTGAGAAACTCAAAATTTTCGCAGTTCTGATGCTCGAAACGAATAACTAGAACGGCCTAGGGGAAAAATACGCTTACCGTTGTAATCGGGCGAGTTTCTCCTTTCAGATGCAACAGAAATTTTGCGGATTAGTCAATCCGTTCGCGAGATATGGCAGTTTGGAGGTAAGAAACTCTTGAGAAACTCAAAATTTTCGCCGTTCTGATGCTCGAAACGAATAACTAGAACGGCCTAGGGGAAAAGTGCGCATACCGTTGTAATCGGGCGAGTTTCTACTTTCAGATGCATTAGAAATTTTGCGGATTGGTCAATCGGTTCGCGAGATATGGCAATTTGGAGGTAAGAAACGCTTGAGAAACTCAAAATTTGCGCAGTTCTGATGCTCGAAACGAATAACTAGAACGGCCTAGCGGAAAAGTGCGCATACCGTTGTAATCGGGCGAGTTTCTTCTTTCAGATGCAACAGAAATTTTGCGGATCGGTCAATCCGTTCGCGAGATATGGCAGTTTGGAGATAAGAAACGCTTGAGAAACTCAAAATTTTCGCAGTTCTGATGCTCGAAACGAATAACTAGAACGGCCTAGGGGAAAACTACACCTACCGTTGTAATCGGGCGAGTTTCTACTTTCAGATGCAACAGAAATTTTGCGGATTGATCAATCCGTTCGCGAGATATGGCAGTTTGGAGATAAGAAACGCTTGAGAAACTCAAAATTTTCGCAGTTCTGATGCTCGAAACGAATAACTAGAACGGCCTAGGGGAAAAGTACGCATACTGATGTAATCGGGCGTGTTTCTACTTTCAGATGCAACAGAAATTTTGCGGATTTATCTATCCGTTCGCGAGATATGGCAGTTTGGAGATAAGAAACGCTTGAGAAACTCAAAATTTTCGCCGTTCTGATGCTCGAAACGAATAACTAGAACGGCCTAGGGGAAAAGTGCGCATACCGTTGTAATCGGGCGAGCTTCTACTTTCAGATGCATTAGAAATTTTGCGGATTGGTCAATCGGTTCGCGAGATATGGCAATTTGGAGGTAAGAAACGCTTGAGAAACTCAAAATTTGCGCAGTTCTGATGCTCGAAACGAATAACTAGAACGGCCTAGCGGAAAAGTGCGCATACCGTTGTAATCGGGCGAGTTTCTTCTTTCAGATGCAACAGAAATTTTGCGGATCGGTCAATCCGTTCGCGAGATATGGCAGTCTGGAGATAAGAAACGCTTGAGAAACTCAAAATTTTCGCAGTTCTGATGCTCTAAACGAATAACTAGAACGGCCTAGGGGAAAACTACACCTACCGTTGTAATCGGGCGAGTTTCTACTTTCAGATGCAACAGAAATTTTGCGGATTGATCAATCCGTTCGCGAGATATGGCAGTTTGGAGATAAGAAACGCTTGAGAAACTCAAAATTTTCGCAGTTCTGATGCTCGAAACGAATAACTAGAACGGCCTAGGGGAAAAGTACGCATACTGATGTAATCGGGCGTGTTTCTACTTTCAGATGCAACAGAAATTTTGCGGATTTATCTATCCGTTCGCGAGATATGGCAGTTTGGAGATAAGAAACGCTTGAGAAACTCAAAATTTTCGCAGTTCTGATGCTCGAAACGAATAACTAGAACGGCCTAGGGGAAACCTACACCTACCTTTGTAATCGGGTGAGTTTCTACTTTCAGATGCAACAGAAATTTTGCGGATTGGTCAATCCGTTCGCGAGATATGGCTGTTTGGAGGTAAGAAACGCTTGAGAAACTCAAAATTTTCGCAGTTCTGATGCTCGAAACGAATAACTAGAACGGCCTAGGGGAAAAATACACCTACCGTTGTAATCGGGCGAGTTTCTACTTTCAGATGCAACAGAAATTTTGCGGATTAGTCAATCCGTTCGCGAGATATGGCAGTTTGGAGGTAAGAAACGCTTGAGAAACTCAAAATTTTCGCCGTTCTGATGCTCGAAACGAGTAACTAGAACGGCCTAGGGGAAAAGTACGCTTACCGTTGTAATCGGGCGAGTTTCTCCTTTCAGATGCATTAGAAATTTTGCGGATTGGTTAATCGGTTCGCGAGATATGGCAATTTGGAGGTAAGAAACGCTTGAGAAACTCAAAATTTGCGCAGTTCTGATGCTCGAAACGAATAACTAGAACGGCCTAGCGGAAAAGTGCGCATACCGTTGTAATCGGGCGAGTTTCTTCTTTCAGATGCAACAGAAATTTTGCGGATCGGTCAATCCGTTCGCGAGATATGGCAGTCTGGAGATAAGAAACGCTTGAGAAACTCAAAATTTTCGCAGTTCTGATGCTCGAAACGAATAACTAGAACGGCCTAGGGGAAAACTACACCTACCGTTGTAATCGGGCGAGTTTCTACTTTCAGATGCAACAGAAATTTTGCGGATTGATCAATCCGTTCGCGAGATATGGCAGTTTGGAGATAAGAAACGCTTGAGAAACTCAAAATTTTCGCAGTTCTGATGCTCGAAACGAATAACTAGAACGGCCTAGGGGAAAAGTACGCATACTTATGTAATCGGGCGTGTTTCTACTTTCAGATGCAACAGAAATTTTGCGGATTTATCTATCCGTTCGCGAGATATGGCAGTTTGGAGATAAGAAACGCTTGAGAAACTCAAAATTTTCGCAGTTCTGATGCTCGAAACGAATAACCAGAACGGCCTAGGGGAAACCTACACCTACCTTTGTAATCGGGCGAGTTTCTACTTTCAGATGCAACAGAAATTTTGCGGATTGATCAATCCGTTCGCGAGATATGGCAGTTAGGAGATAAGAAACGCTTGAGAAACTCAAAATTTTCGCAGTTCTGATGCTCGAAACGAGTAACTAGAACGGCCTAGGGGAAAAGTACGCTTACCGTTGTAATCGGACGAGTTTCTACTTTCAGATGCAACAGAAATTTTGCGGATTGGTCAATCCGTTCGCGAGATATGGCAGTTTGGAGGTAGGAAACGCTTGAGAAACACAAAATTTTCGCAGTTCTGATGCTCGAAACGAATAACTAGAACGGCCTAGGGGAAAAGTACGCATACCGTTGTAATCGCGCGAGTTTCTACTTTCAGATGCAACAGAAATTTTGCGGATTGGTCAATCCGCTCGCGAGATATGGCAGTTTGGAGGTAAGAAACGCTTGAGAAACTCAAAATTTTCACAGTTCTGATGCTCGAAATGAATAACTGGAACGGCCTAGGGGAAAACTACACATACCGTTGTAATCGGGCGAGTTTCTACTTTCAGATGCAACAGAAATTTTGCGGATTGGTCAATCCGTTCGCGAGATATGGCAGTTTGGAGGTAAGAAACGCTTGAGAAACTCAAAATTTTCACAGTTCTGATGCTCGAAATGAATAACTGGAACGGCCTAGGGGAAAACTACACATACCGTTGTAATCGGGCAAGTTTCTACTTTCAGATGCAACAGAAATTTTGCGGATTGGTCAATCCGTGCGCGAGATATGGCTGTTTGGAGGTAAGAAACGCTTGAGAAACTCAAAATTTTCGCAGTTCTGATGCTCGAAACGAATAACTAGAACGGCCTAGGGGAAAAATACACCTACCGTTGTAATCGGGCGAGTTTCTACTTTCAGATGCAACAGAAATTTTGCGGATTAGTCAATCCGTTCGCGAGATATGGCAGTTTGGAGGTAAGAAACGCTTGAGAAACTCAAAATTTTCGCCGTTCTGATGCTCGAAACGAGTAACTAGAACGGCCTAGGGGAAAAGTACGCTTACCGTTGTAATCGGGCGAGTTTCTCCTTTCAGATGCAACAGAAATTTTGCGGATTAGTCAATCCGTTCGCGAGATATGGCAGTTTGGAGGTAAGAAACTCTTGAGAAACTCAAAATTTTCGCCGTTCTGATGCTCGAAACGAATAACTAGAACGGCCTAGGGGAAAAGTGCGCATACCGTTGTAATCGGGCGAGTTTCTACTTTCAGATGCAACAGAAATTTTGCGGATTGATCAATCCGTTCGCGAGATATGGCAGTTTGGAGATAAGAAACGCTTGAGAAACTCAAAATTTTCGCAGTTCTGATGCTCGAAACGAATAACTAGAACGGCCTAGGGGAAAAGTACGCATACGGATGTAATCGGGCGTGTTTCTACTTTCAGATGCAACAGAAATTTTGCGGATTTATCTATCCGTTCGCGAGATATGGCAGTTTGGAGATAAGAAACGCTTGAGAAACTCAAAATTTTCGCCGTTCTGATGCTCGAAACGAATAACTAGAACGGCCTAGGGGAAAAGTGCGCATACCGTTGTAATCGGGCGAGTTTCTACTTTCAGATGCATTAGAAATTTTGCGGATTGGTCAATCGGTTCGCGAGATATGGCAATTTGGAGGTAAGAAACGCTTGAGAAACTCAAAATTTGCGCAGTTCTGATGCTCGAAACGAATAACTAGAACGGCCTAGCGGAAAAGTGCGCATACCGTTGTAATCGGGCGAGTTTCTTCTTTCAGATGCAACAGAAATTTTGCGGATCGGTCAATCCGTTCGCGAGATATGGCAGTTTGGAGATAAGAAACGCTTGAGAAACTCAAAATTTTCGCAGTTCTGATGCTCGAAACGAATAACTAGAACGGCCTAGGGGAAAACTACACCTACCGTTGTAATCGGGCGAGTTTCTACTTTCAGATGCAACAGAAATTTTGCGGATTGATCAATCCGTTCGCGAGATATGGCAGTTTGGAGATAAGAAACGCTTGAGAAACTCAAAATTTTCGCAGTTCTGATGCTCGAAACGAATAACTAGAACGGCCTAGGGGAAAAGTACGCATACTTATGTAATCGGGCGTGTTTCTACTTTCAGATGCAACAGAAATTTTGCGGATTTATCTATCCGTTCGCGAGATATGGCAGTTTGGAGATAAGAAACGCTTGAGAAACTCAAAATTTTCGCAGTTCTGATGCTCGAAACGAATAACCAGAACGGCCTAGGGGAAACCTACACCTACCTTTGTAATCGGGCGAGTTTCTACTTTCAGATGCAACAGAAATTTTGCGGATTGATCAATCCGTTCGCGAGATATGGCAGTTAGGAGATAAGAAACGCTTGAGAAACTCAAAATTTTCGCAGTTCTGATGCTCGAAACGAGTAACTAGAACGGCCTAGGGGAAAAGTACGCTTACCGTTGTAATCGGGCGAGTTTCTACTTTCAGATGCAACAGAAATTTTGCGGATTGGTCAATCCGTTCGCGAGATATGGCAGTTTGGAGGTAGGAAACGCTTGAGAAACACAAAATTTTCGCAGTTCTGATGCTCGAAACGAATAACTAGAACGGCCTAGGGGAAAAGTACGCATACCGTTGTAATCGGGCGAGTTTCTACTTTCAGATGCAACAGAAATTTTGCGGATTGGTCAATCCGCTCGCGAGATATGGCAGTTTGGAGGTAAGAAACGCTTGAGAAACTCAAAATTTTCACAGTTCTGATGCTCGAAATGAATAACTGGAACGGCCTAGGGGAAAACTACACATACCGTTGTAATCGGGCGAGTTTCTACTTTCAGATGCAACAGAAATTTTGCGGATTGGTCAATCCGTTCGCGAGATATGGCTGTTTGGAGGTAAGAAACGCTTGAGAAACTCAAAATTTTCGCAGTTCTGATGCTCGAAACGAATAACTAGAACGGCCTAGGGGAAACCTACACCTACCTTTGTAATCGGGTGAGTTTCTACTTTCAGATGCAACAGAAATTTTGCGGATTGGTCAATCCGTTCGCGAGATATGGCTGTTTGGAGGTAAGAAACGCTTGAGAAACTCAAAATTTTCGCAGTTCTGATGCTCGAAACGAATAACTAGAACGGCCTAGGGGAAAAATACACCTACCGTTGTAATCGGGCGAGTTTCTACTTTCAGATGCAACAGAAATTTTGCGGATTGGTCAATCCGTTCGCGCGATATGGCAGTTTGGAGGTAAGAAACGCTTGAGAAACTCAAAATTTTCGCCGTTCTGATGCTCGAAACGAGTAACTAGAACGGCCTAGGGGAAAAGTACGCTTACCGATGTAATCGGGCGAGTTTCTCCTTTCAGATGCAACAGAAATTTTGCGGATTAGTCAATCCGTTCGCGAGATATGGCAGTTTGGAGGTAAGAAACTCTTGAGAAACTCAAAATTTTCGCCGTTCTGATGCTCGAAACGAATAACTAGAACGGCCTAGGGGAAAAGTGCGCATACCGTTGTAATCGGGCGAGTTTCTACTTTCAGATGCATTAGAAATTTTGCGGATTGGTCAATCGGTTCGCGAGATATGGCAATTTGGAGGTAAGAAACGCTTGAGAAACTCAAAATTTTCGCAGTTCTGATGCTCGAAACGAATAACTAGAACGGCCTAGGGGAAAACTACACCTACCGTTGTAATCGGGCGAGTTTCTACTTTCAGATGCAACAGAAATTTTGCGGATTGATCAATCCGTTCGCGAGATATGGCAGTTAGGAGATAAGAAACGCTTGAGAAACTCAAAATTTTCGCAGTTCTGATGCTCGAAACGAGTAACTAGAACGGCCTAGGGGAAAAGTACGCTTACCGTTGTAATCGGGCGAGTTTCTACTTTCAGATGCAACAGAAATTTTGCGGATTGGTCAATCCGTTCGCGAGATATGGCAGTTTGGAGGTAAGAAACGCTTGAGAAACACAAAATTTTCACAGTTCTGATGCTCGAAACGAATAACTAAAACGGCCTAGGGGAAAACTACACCTACCGTTGTAATCGGGCGAGTTTCTACTTTCAGATGCAACAGAAATTTTGCGGATTGATCAATCCGTTCGCGAGATATGGCAGTTTGGAGATAAGAAACGCTTGAGAAACTCAAAATTTTCGCAGTTCTGATGCTCGAAACGAATAACTAGAACGGCCTAGGGGAAAACTACACCTACCGTTGTAATCGGGCGAGTTTCTACTTTCAGATGCAACAGAAATTTTGCGGATTGATCAATCCGTTCGCGAGATATGGCAGTTTGGAGATAAGAAACGCTTGAGAAACTCAAAATTTTCGCAGTTCTGATGCTCGAAACGAATAACTAGAACGGCCTAGGGGAAAAGTACGCATACCGTTGTAATCGGGCGAGTTTCTACTTTCAGATGCAACAGAAATTTTGCGGATTGGTCAATCCGCTCGCGAGATATGGCAGTTTGGAGGTAAGAAACGCTTGAGAAACTCAAAATTTTCACAGTTCTGATGCTCGAAATGAATAACTGGAACGGCCTAGGGGAAAACTACACATACCGTTGTAATCGGGCAAGTTTCTACTTTCAGATGCAACAGAAATTTTGCGGATTGGTCAATCCGTGCGCGAGATATGGCTGTTTGGAGGTAAGAAACGCTTGAGAAACTCAAAATTTTCGCAGTTCTGATGCTCGAAACGAATAACTAGAACGGCCTAGGGGAAAAATACACCTACCGTTGTAATCGGGCGAGTTTCTACTTTCAGATGCAACAGAAATTTTGCGGATTAGTCAATCCGTTCGCGAGATATGGCAGTTTGGAGGTAAGAAACGCTTGAGAAACTCAAAATTTTCGCCGTTCTGATGCTCGAAACGAGTAACTAGAACGGCCTAGGGGAAAAGTACGCTTACCGTTGTAATCGGGCGAGTTTCTCCTTTCAGATGCAACAGAAATTTTGCGGATTAGTCAATCCGTTCGCGAGATATGGCAGTTTGGAGGTAAGAAACTCTTGAGAAACTCAAAATTTTCGCCGTTCTGATGCTCGAAACGAATAACTAGAACGGCCTAGGGGAAAAGTGCGCATACCGTTGTAATCGGGCGAGTTTCTACTTTCAGATGCAACAGAAATTTTGCGGATTGATCAATCCGTTCGCGAGATATGGCAGTTTGGAGATAAGAAACGCTTGAGAAACTCAAAATTTTCGCAGTTCTGATGCTCGAAACGAATAACTAGAACGGCCTAGGGGAAAAGTACGCATACGGATGTAATCGGGCGTGTTTCTACTTTCAGATGCAACAGAAATTTTGCGGATTTATCTATCCGTTCGCGAGATATGGCAGTTTGGAGATAAGAAACGCTTGAGAAACTCAAAATTTTCGCCGTTCTGATGCTCGAAACGAATAACTAGAACGGCCTAGGGGAAAAGTGCGCATACCGTTGTAATCGGGCGAGTTTCTACTTTCAGATGCATTAGAAATTTTGCGGATTGGTCAATCGGTTCGCGAGATATGGCAATTTGGAGGTAAGAAACGCTTGAGAAACTCAAAATTTGCGCAGTTCTGATGCTCGAAACGAATAACTAGAACGGCCTAGCGGAAAAGTGCGCATACCGTTGTAATCGGGCGAGTTTCTTCTTTCAGATGCAACAGAAATTTTGCGGATCGGTCAATCCGTTCGCGAGATATGGCAGTTTGGAGATAAGAAACGCTTGAGAAACTCAAAATTTTCGCAGTTCTGATGCTCGAAACGAATAACTAGAACGGCCTAGGGGAAAACTACACCTACCGTTGTAATCGGGCGAGTTTCTACTTTCAGATGCAACAGAAATTTTGCGGATTGATCAATCCGTTCGCGAGATATGGCAGTTTGGAGATAAGAAACGCTTGAGAAACTCAAAATTTTCGCAGTTCTGATGCTCGAAACGAATAACTAGAACGGCCTAGGGGAAAAGTACGCAGACTGATGTAATCGGGCGTGTTTCTACTTTCAGATGCAACAGAAATTTTGCGGATTTATCTATCCGTTCGCGAGATATGGCAGTTTGGAGATAAGAAACGCTTGAGAAACTCAAAATTTTCGCAGTTCTGATGCTCGAAACGAATAACCAGAACGGCCAAGGGGAAACCTACACCTACCTTTGTAATCGGGCGAGTTTCTACTTTCAGATGCAACAGAAATTTTGCGGATTGATCAATCCGTTCGCGAGATATGGCAGTTAGGAGATAAGAAACGCTTGAGAAACTCAAAATTTTCGCAGTTCTGATGCTCGAAACGAGTAACTAGAACGGCCTAGGGGAAAAGTACGCTTACCGTTGTAATCGGGCGAGTTTCTACTTTCAGATGCAACAGAAATTTTGCGGATTGGTCAATCCGTTCGCGAGATATGGCAGTTTGGAGGTAGGAAACGCTTGAGAAACACAAAATTTTCGCAGTTCTGATGCCTGAAACGAATAACTAGAACGGCCTAGGGGAAAAGTACGCATACCGTTGTAATCGGGCGAGTTTCTACTTTCAGATGCAACAGAAATTTTGCGGATTGGTCAATCCGCTCGCGAGATATGGCAGTTTGGAGGTAAGAAACGCTTGAGAAACTCAAAATTTTCATAGTTCTGATGCTCGAAATGAATAACTGGAACGGCCTAGGGGAAAACTACACATACCGTTGTAATCGGGCGAGTTTCTACTTTCAGATGCAACAGAAATTTTGCGGATTGGTCAATCCGTTCGCGAGATATGGCTGTTTGGAGGTAAGAAACGCTTGAGAAACTCAAAATTTTCGCAGTTCTGATGCTCGAAACGAATAACTAGAACGGCCTAGGGGAAACCTACACCTACCTTTGTAATCGGGCGAGTTTCTACTTTCAGATGCAACAGAAATTTTGCGGATTGATCAATCCGTTCGCGAGATATGGCAGTTAGGAGATAAGAAACGCTTGAGAAACTCAAAATTTTCGCAGTTCTGATGCTCGAAACGAGTAACTAGAACGGCCTAGGGGAAAAGTACGCTTACCGTTGTAATCGGGCGAGTTTCTACTTTCAGATGCAACAGAAATTTTGCGGATTGGTCAATCCGTTCGCGAGATATGGCAGTTTGGAGGTAGGAAACGCTTGAGAAACACAAAATTTTCGCAGTTCTGATGCTCGAAACGAATAACTAGAACGGCCTAGGGGAAAAGTACGCATACCGTTGTAATCGGGCGAGTTTCTACTTTCAGATGCAACAGAAATTTTGCGGATTGGTCAATCCGCTCGCGAGATATGGCAGTTTGGAGGTAAGAAACGCTTGAGAAACTCAAAATTTTCACAGTTCTGATACTCGAAATGAATAACTGGAACGGCCTAGGGGAAAACTACACATACCGTTGTAATCGGGCAAGTTTCTACTTTCAGATGCAACAGAAATTTTGCGGATTGGTCAATCCGTTCGCGAGATATGGCTGTTTGGAGGTAAGAAACGCTTGAGAAACTCAAAATTTTCGCAGTTCTGATGCTCGAAACGAATAACTAGAACGGCCTAGGGGAAAAGTACGCATACCGTTGTAATCGGGCGAGTTTCTACTTTCAGATGCAACAGAAATTTTGCGGATTGGTCAATCCGCTCGCGAGATATGGCAGTTTGGAGGTAAGAAACGCTTGAGAAACTCAAAATTTTCACAGTTCTGATACTCGAAATGAATAACTGGAACGGCCTAGGGGAAAACTACACATACCGTTGTAATCGGGCAAGTTTCTACTTTCAGATGCAACAGAAATTTTGCGGATTGGTCAATCCGTTCGCGAGATATGGCTGTTTGGAGGTAAGAAACGCTTGAGAAACTCAAAATTTTCGCAGTTCTGATGCTCGAAACGAATAACTAGAACGGCCTAGGGGAAAAATACACCTACCGTTGTAATCGGGCGAGTTTCTACTTTCAGATGCAACAGAAATTTTGCGGATTAGTCAATCCGTTCGCGAGATATGGCAGTTTGGAGGTAAGAAACGCTTGAGAAACTCAAAATTTTCGCCGTTCTGATGCTCGAAACGAGTAACTAGAACGGCCTAGGGGAAAAGTACGCTTACCGTTGTAATCGGGCGAGTTTCTCCTTTCAGATGCAACAGAAATTTTGCGGATTAGTCAATCCGTTCGCGAGATATGGCAGTTTGGAGGTAAGAAACTCTTGAGAAACTCAAAATTTTCGCCGTTCTGATGCTCGAAACGAATAACTAGAACGGCCTAGGGGAAAAGTGCGCATACCGTTGTAATCGGGCGAGTTTCTACTTTCAGATGCATTAGAAATTTTGCGGATTGGTCAATCGGTTCGCGAGATATGGCAATTTGGAGGTAAGAAACGCTTGAGAAACTCAAAATTTGCGCAGTTCTGATGCTCGAAACGAATAACTAGAACGGCCTAGCGGAAAAGTGCGCATACCGTTGTAATCGGGCGAGTTTCTTCTTTCAGATGCAACAGAAATTTTGCGGATCGGTCAATCCGTTCGCGAGATATGGCAGTTTGGAGATAAGAAACGCTTGAGAAACTCAAAATTTTCGCAGTTCTGATGCTCGAAACGAATAACTAGAACGGCCTAGGGGAAAACTACACCTACCGTTGTAATCGGGCGAGTTTCTACTTTCAGATGCAACAGAAATTTTGCGGATTGATCAATCCGTTCGCGAGATATGGCAGTTTGGAGGTAGGAAACGCTTGAGAAACACAAAATTTTCGCAGTTCTGATGCCTGAAACGAATAACTAGAACGGCCTAGGGGAAAAGTACGCATACCGTTGTAATCGGGCGAGTTTCTACTTTCAGATGCAACAGAAATTTTGCGGATTGGTCAATCCGCTCGCGAGATATGGCAGTTTGGAGGTAAGAAACGCTTGAGAAACTCAAAATTTTCATAGTTCTGATGCTCGAAATGAATAACTGGAACGGCCTAGGGGAAAACTACACATACCGTTGTAATCGGGCGAGTTTCTACTTTCAGATGCAACAGAAATTTTGCGGATTGGTCAATCCGTTCGCGAGATATGGCTGTTTGGAGGTAAGAAACGCTTGAGAAACTCAAAATTTTCGCAGTTCTGATGCTCGAAACGAATAACTAGAACGGCCTAGGGGAAACCTACACCTACCTTTGTAATCGGGCGAGTTTCTACTTTCAGATGCAACAGAAATTTTGCGGATTGATCAATCCGTTCGCGAGATATGGCAGTTAGGAGATAAGAAACGCTTGAGAAACTCAAAATTTTCGCAGTTCTGATGCTCGAAACGAGTAACTAGAACGGCCTAGGGGAAAAGTACGCTTACCGTTGTAATCGGGCGAGTTTCTACTTTCAGATGCAACAGAAATTTTGCGGATTGGTCAATCCGTTCGCGAGATATGGCAGTTTGGAGGTAGGAAACGCTTGAGAAACACAAAATTTTCGCAGTTCTGATGCTCGAAACGAATAACTAGAACGGCCTAGGGGAAAAGTACGCATACCGTTGTAATCGGGCGAGTTTCTACTTTCAGATGCAACAGAAATTTTGCGGATTGGTCAATCCGCTCGCGAGATATGGCAGTTTGGAGGTAAGAAACGCTTGAGAAACTCAAAATTTTCACAGTTCTGATACTCGAAATGAATAACTGGAACGGCCTAGGGGAAAACTACACATACCGTTGTAATCGGGCAAGTTTCTACTTTCAGATGCAACAGAAATTTTGCGGATTGGTCAATCCGTTCGCGAGATATGGCTGTTTGGACGTAAGAAACGCTTGAGAAACTCAAAATTTTCGCAGTTCTGATGCTCGAAACGAATAACTAGAACGGCCTAGGGGAAAAATACACCTACCGTTGTAATCGGGCGAGTTTCTACTTTCAGATGCAACAGAAATTTTGTGGATTAGTCAATCCGTTCGCGAGATATGGCAGTTTGGAGGTAAGAAACGCTTGAGAAACTCAAAATTTTCGCCGTTCTGATGCTCGAAACGAGTAACTAGAACGGCCTAGGGGAAAAGTACGCTTACCGTTGTAATCGGGCGAGTTTCTACTTTCAGATGCAACAGAAATTTTGCGGATTGGTCAATCCGTTCGCGAGATATGGCAGTTTGGAGGTAGGAAACGCTTGAGAAACACAAAATTTTCGCAGTTCTGATGCTCGAAACGAATAACTAGAACGGCCTAGGGGAAAAGTACGCATACCGTTGTAATCGGGCGAGTTTCTACTTTCAGATGCAACAGAAATTTTGCGGATTGGTCAATCCGCTCGCGAGATATGGCAGTTTGGAGGTAAGAAACGCTTGAGAAACTCAAAATTTTCACAGTTCTGATACTCGAAATGAATAACTGGAACGGCCTAGGGGAAAACTACACATACCGTTGTAATCGGGCAAGTTTCTACTTTCAGATGCAACAGAAATTTTGCGGATTGGTCAATCCGTTCGCGAGATATGGCTGTTTGGACGTAAGAAACGCTTGAGAAACTCAAAATTTTCGCAGTTCTGATGCTCGAAACGAATAACTAGAACGGCCTAGGGGAAAAATACACCTACCGTTGTAATCGGGCGAGTTTCTACTTTCAGATGCAACAGAAATTTTGTGGATTAGTCAATCCGTTCGCGAGATATGGCAGTTTGGAGGTAAGAAACGCTTGAGAAACTCAAAATTTTCGCCGTTCTGATGCTCGAAACGAGTAACTAGAACGGCCTAGGGGAAAAGTACGCTTACCGTTGTAATCGGGCGAGTTTCTCCTTTCAGATGCAACAGAAATTTTGCGGATTAGTCAATCCGTTCGCGAGATATGGCAGTTTGGAGGTAAGAAACTCTTGAGAAACTCAAAATTTTCGCCGTTCTGATGCTCGAAACGAATAACTAGAACGGCCTAGGGGAAAAGTGCGCATACCGTTGTAATCGGGCGAGTTTCTACTTTCAGATGCATTAGAAATTTTGCGGATTGGTCAATCGGTTCGCGAGATATGGCAATTTGGAGGTAAGAAACGCTTGAGAAACTCAAAATTTGCGCAGTTCTGATGCTCGAAACGAATAACTAGAACGGCCTAGCGGAAAAGTGCGCATACCGTTGTAATCGGGCGAGTTTCTTATTTCAGATGCAACAGAAATTTTGCGGATCGGTCAATCCGTTCGCGAGATATGGCAGTCTGGATATAAGAAACGCTTGAGAAACTCAAAATTTTCGCAGTTCTGATGCTCGAAACGAATAACTAGAACGGCCTAGGGGAAAACTACACCTACCGTTGTAATCGGGCGAGTTTCTACTTTCAGATGCAACAGAAATTTTGCGGATTGATCAATCCGTTCGCGAGATATGGCAGTTTGGAGATAAGAAACGCTTGAGAAACTCAAAATTTTCGCAGTTCTGATGCTCGAAACGAATAACTAGAACGGCCTAGGGGAAAAGTACGCATACCGTTGTAATCGGGCGAGTTTCTACTTTCAGATGCAACAGAAATTTTGCGGATTGGTCAATCCGCTCGCGAGATATGGCAGTTTGGAGGTAAGAAACGCTTGAGAAACTCAAAATTTTCACAGTTCTGATGCTCGAAATGAATAACTGGAACGGCCTAGGGGAAAACTACACATACCGTTGTAATCGGGCGAGTTTCTACTTTCAGATGCAACAGAAATTTTGCGGATTGGTCAATCCGTTCGCGAGATATGGCTGTTTGGAGGTAAGAAACGCTTGAGAAACTCAAAATTTTCGCAGTTCTGATGCTCGAAACGAATAACTAGAACGGCCTAGGGGAAACCTACACCTACCTTTGTAATCGGGTGAGTTTCTACTTTCAGATGCAACAGAAATTTTGCGGATTGGTCAATCCGTTCGCGAGATATGGCTGTTTGGAGGTAAGAAACGCTTGAGAAACTCAAAATTTTCGCAGTTCTGATGCTCGAAACGAATGACTAGAACGGCCTAGGGGAAAAATACACCTACCGTTGTAATCGGGCGAGTTTCTACTTTCAGATGCAACAGAAATTTTGCGGATTAGTCAATCCGTTCGCGAGATATGGCAGTTTGGAGGTAAGAAACGCTTGAGAAACTCAAAATTTTCGCCGTTCTGATGCTCGAAACGAGTAACTAGAACGGCCTAGGGGAAAAGTACGCTTACCGATGTAATCGGGCGAGTTTCTCCTTTCAGATGCAACAGAAATTTTGCGGATTAGTCAATCCGTTCGCGAGATATGGCAGTTTGGAGGTAAGAAACTCTTGAGAAACTCAAAATTTTCGCCGTTCTGATGCTCGAAACGAATAACTAGAACGGCCTAGGGGAAAAGTGCGCATACCGTTGTAATCGGGCGAGTTTCTACTTTCAGATGCATTAGAAATTTTGCGGATTGGTCAATCGGTTCGCGAGATATGGCAATTTGGAGGTAAGAAACGCTTGAGAAACTCAAAATTTGCGCAGTTCTGATGCTCGAAACGAATAACTAGAACGGCCTAGCGGAAAAGCACGCATACTGTTGTAATCGGGCGAGTTTCTACTTTCAGATGCAACAGAAATTTTGCGGATTGGTCAATCCGTTCGCGAGATATGGCAGTTTGGAGGTAAGAAACGCTTGAGAAACACAAAATTTTCACAGTTCTGATGCTCGAAACGAATAACTAAAACGGCCTAGGGGAAAACTACACCTACCGTTGTAATCGGGCGAGTTTCTACTTTCAGATGCAACAGAAATTTTGCGGATTGATCAATCCGTTCGCGAGATATGGCAGTTTGGAGATAAGAAACGCTTGAGAAACTCAAAATTTTCGCAGTTCTGATGCTCGAAACGAATAACTAGAACGGCCTAGGGGAAAACTACACCTACCGTTGTAATCGGGCGAGTTTCTACTTTCAGATGCAACAGAAATTTTGCGGATTGATCAATCCGTTCGCGAGATATGGCAGTTTGGAGATAAGAAACGCTTGAGAAACTCAAAATTTTCGCAGTTCTGATGCTCGAAACGAATAACTAGAACGGCCTAGGGGAAAAGTACGCATACCGTTGTAATCGGGCGAGTTTCTACTTTCAGATGCAACAGAAATTTTGCGGATTGGTCAATCCGCTCGCGAGATATGGCAGTTTGGAGGTAAGAAACGCTTGAGAAACTCAAAATTTTCACAGTTCTGATGCTCGAAATGAATAACTGGAACGGCCTAGGGGAAAACTACACATACCGTTGTAATCGGGCAAGTTTCTACTTTCAGATGCAACAGAAATTTTGCGGATTGGTCAATCCGTGCGCGAGATATGGCTGTTTGGAGGTAAGAAACGCTTGAGAAACTCAAAATTTTCGCAGTTCTGATGCTCGAAACGAATAACTAGAACGGCCTAGGGGAAAAATACACCTACCGTTGTAATCGGGCGAGTTTCTACTTTCAGATGCAACAGAAATTTTGCGGATTAGTCAATCCGTTCGCGAGATATGGCAGTTTGGAGGTAAGAAACGCTTGAGAAACTCAAAATTTTCGCCGTTCTGATGCTCGAAACGAGTAACTAGAACGGCCTAGGGGAAAAGTACGCTTACCGTTGTAATCGGGCGAGTTTCTCCTTTCAGATGCAACAGAAATTTTGCGGATTAGTCAATCCGTTCGCGAGATATGGCAGTTTGGAGGTAAGAAACTCTTGAGAAACTCAAAATTTTCGCCGTTCTGATGCTCGAAACGAATAACTAGAACGGCCTAGGGGAAAAGTGCGCATACCGTTGTAATCGGGCGAGTTTCTACTTTCAGATGCAACAGAAATTTTGCGGATTGATCAATCCGTTCGCGAGATATGGCAGTTTGGAGATAAGAAACGCTTGAGAAACTCAAAATTTTCGCAGTTCTGATGCTCGAAACGAATAACTAGAACGGCCTAGGGGAAAAGTACGCATACGGATGTAATCGGGCGTGTTTCTACTTTCAGATGCAACAGAAATTTTGCGGATTTATCTATCCGTTCGCGAGATATGGCAGTTTGGAGATAAGAAACGCTTGAGAAACTCAAAATTTTCGCCGTTCTGATGCTCGAAACGAATAACTAGAACGGCCTAGGGGAAAAGTGCGCATACCGTTGTAATCGGGCGAGTTTCTACTTTCAGATGCATTAGAAATTTTGCGGATTGGTCAATCGGTTCGCGAGATATGGCAATTTGGAGGTAAGAAACGCTTGAGAAACTCAAAATTTGCGCAGTTCTGATGCTCGAAACGAATAACTAGAACGGCCTAGCGGAAAAGTGCGCATACCGTTGTAATCGGGCGAGTTTCTTCTTTCAGATGCAACAGAAATTTTGCGGATCGGTCAATCCGTTCGCGAGATATGGCAGTTTGGAGATAAGAAACGCTTGAGAAACTCAAAATTTTCGCAGTTCTGATGCTCGAAACGAATAACTAGAACGGCCTAGGGGAAAACTACACCTACCGTTGTAATCGGGCGAGTTTCTACTTTCAGATGCAACAGAAATTTTGCGGATTGATCAATCCGTTCGCGAGATATGGCAGTTTGGAGATAAGAAACGCTTGAGAAACTCAAAATTTTCGCAGTTCTGATGCTCGAAACGAATAACTAGAACGGCCTAGGGGAAAAGTACGCAGACTGATGTAATCGGGCGTGTTTCTACTTTCAGATGCAACAGAAATTTTGCGGATTTATCTATCCGTTCGCGAGATATGGCAGTTTGGAGATAAGAAACGCTTGAGAAACTCAAAATTTTCGCAGTTCTGATGCTCGAAACGAATAACCAGAACGGCCAAGGGGAAACCTACACCTACCTTTGTAATCGGGCGAGTTTCTACTTTCAGATGCAACAGAAATTTTGCGGATTGATCAATCCGTTCGCGAGATATGGCAGTTAGGAGATAAGAAACGCTTGAGAAACTCAAAATTTTCGCAGTTCTGATGCTCGAAACGAGTAACTAGAACGGCCTAGGGGAAAAGTACGCTTACCGTTGTAATCGGGCGAGTTTCTACTTTCAGATGCAACAGAAATTTTGCGGATTGGTCAATCCGTTCGCGAGATATGGCAGTTTGGAGGTAGGAAACGCTTGAGAAACACAAAATTTTCGCAGTTCTGATGCCTGAAACGAATAACTAGAACGGCCTAGGGGAAAAGTACGCATACCGTTGTAATCGGGCGAGTTTCTACTTTCAGATGCAACAGAAATTTTGCGGATTGGTCAATCCGCTCGCGAGATATGGCAGTTTGGAGGTAAGAAACGCTTGAGAAACTCAAAATTTTCATAGTTCTGATGCTCGAAATGAATAACTGGAACGGCCTAGGGGAAAACTACACATACCGTTGTAATCGGGCGAGTTTCTACTTTCAGATGCAACAGAAATTTTGCGGATTGGTCAATCCGTTCGCGAGATATGGCTGTTTGGAGGTAAGAAACGCTTGAGAAACTCAAAATTTTCGCAGTTCTGATGCTCGAAACGAATAACTAGAACGGCCTAGGGGAAACCTACACCTACCTTTGTAATCGGGCGAGTTTCTACTTTCAGATGCAACAGAAATTTTGCGGATTGATCAATCCGTTCGCGAGATATGGCAGTTAGGAGATAAGAAACGCTTGAGAAACTCAAAATTTTCGCAGTTCTGATGCTCGAAACGAGTAACTAGAACGGCCTAGGGGAAAAGTACGCTTACCGTTGTAATCGGGCGAGTTTCTACTTTCAGATGCAACAGAAATTTTGCGGATTGGTCAATCCGTTCGCGAGATATGGCAGTTTGGAGGTAGGAAACGCTTGAGAAACACAAAATTTTCGCAGTTCTGATGCTCGAAACGAATAACTAGAACGGCCTAGGGGAAAAGTACGCATACCGTTGTAATCGGGCGAGTTTCTACTTTCAGATGCAACAGAAATTTTGCGGATTGGTCAATCCGCTCGCGAGATATGGCAGTTTGGAGGTAAGAAACGCTTGAGAAACTCAAAATTTTCACAGTTCTGATACTCGAAATGAATAACTGGAACGGCCTAGGGGAAAACTACACATACCGTTGTAATCGGGCAAGTTTCTACTTTCAGATGCAACAGAAATTTTGCGGATTGGTCAATCCGTTCGCGAGATATGGCTGTTTGGAGGTAAGAAACGCTTGAGAAACTCAAAATTTTCGCAGTTCTGATGCTCGAAACGAATAACTAGAACGGCCTAGGGGAAAAATACACCTACCGTTGTAATCGGGCGAGTTTCTACTTTCAGATGCAACAGAAATTTTGCGGATTAGTCAATCCGTTCGCGAGATATGGCAGTTTGGAGGTAAGAAACGCTTGAGAAACTCAAAATTTTCGCCGTTCTGATGCTCGAAACGAGTAACTAGAACGGCCTAGGGGAAAAGTACGCTTACCGTTGTAATCGGGCGAGTTTCTCCTTTCAGATGCAACAGAAATTTTGCGGATTAGTCAATCCGTTCGCGAGATATGGCAGTTTGGAGGTAAGAAACTCTTGAGAAACTCAAAATTTTCGCCGTTCTGATGCTCGAAACGAATAACTAGAACGGCCTAGGGGAAAAGTGCGCATACCGTTGTAATCGGGCGAGTTTCTACTTTCAGATGCATTAGAAATTTTGCGGATTGGTCAATCGGTTCGCGAGATATGGCAATTTGGAGGTAAGAAACGCTTGAGAAACTCAAAATTTGCGCAGTTCTGATGCTCGAAACGAATAACTAGAACGGCCTAGCGGAAAAGTGCGCATACCGTTGTAATCGGGCGAGTTTCTTATTTCAGATGCAACAGAAATTTTGCGGATCGGTCAATCCGTTCGCGAGATATGGCAGTCTGGAGATAAGAAACGCTTGAGAAACTCAAAATTTTCGCAGTTCTGATGCTCGAAACGAATAACTAGAACGGCCTAGGGGAAAACTACACCTACCGTTGTAATCGGGCGAGTTTCTACTTTCAGATGCAACAGAAATTTTGCGGATTGATCAATCCGTTCGCGAGATATGGCAGTTTGGAGATAAGAAACGCTTGAGAAACTCAAAATTTTCGCAGTTCTGATGCTCGAAACGAATAACTAGAACGGCCTAGGGGAAAAGTACGCATACTGATGTAATCGGGCGTGTTTCTACTTTCAGATGCAACAGAAATTTTGCGGATTTATCTATCCGTTCGCGAGATATGGCAGTTTGGAGATAAGAAACGCTTGAGAAACTCAAAATTTTCGCAGTTCTGATGCTCGAAACGAATAACTAGAACGGCCTAGGGGAAACCTACACCTACCTTTGTAATCGGGTGAGTTTCTACTTTCAGATGCAACAGAAATTTTGCGGATTAGTCAATCCGTTCGCGAGATATGGCAGTTTGGAGGTAAGAAACGCTTGAGAAACTCAAAATTTTCGCCGTTCTGATGCTCGAAACGAGTAACTAGAACGGCCTAGGGGAAAAGTACGCTTACCGTTGTAATCGGGCGAGTTTCTCCTTTCAGATGCAACAGAAATTTTGCGGATTAGTCAATCCGTTCGCGAGATATGGCAGTTTGGAGGTAAGAAACTCTTGAGAAACTCAAAATTTTCGCCGTTCTGATGCTCGAAACGAATAACTAGAACGGCCTAGGGGAAAAGTGCGCATACCGTTGTAATCGGGCGAGTTTCTACTTTCAGATGCATTAGAAATTTTGCGGATTGGTCAATCGGTTCGCGAGATATGGCAATTTGGAGGTAAGAAACGCTTGAGAAACTCAAAATTTGCGCAGTTCTGATGCTCGAAACGAATAACTAGAACGGCCTAGCGGAAAAGCACGCATACTGTTGTAATCGGGCGAGTTTCTGCTTTCAGATGCAACAGAAATTTTGCGGATTGATCAATCCGTTCGCGAGATATGGCAGTTTGGAGGTAAGAAACGCTTGAGAAACACAAAATTTTCGCAGTTCTGATGCTCGAAACGAATAACTAAAACGGCCTAGGGGAAAACTACACCTACCGTTGTAATCGGGCGAGTTTCTACTTTCAGATGCAACAGAAATTTTGCGGATTGATCAATCCGTTCGCGAGATATGGCAGTTTGGAGATAAGAAACGCTTGAGAAACTCAAAATTTTCGCAGTTCTGATGCTCGAAACGAATAACTAGAACGGCCTAGGGGAAAAGTACGCATACTGATGTAATCGGGCGTGTTTCTACTTTCAGATGCAACAGAAATTTTGCGGATTTATCTATCCGTTCGCGAGATATGGCAGTTTGGAGATAAGAAACGCTTGAGAAACTCAAAATTTTCGCAGTTCTGATGCTCGAAACGAATAACCAGAACGGCCTAGGGGAAACCTACACCTACCTTTGTAATCGGGCGAGTTTCTACTTTCAGATGCAACAGAAATTTTGCGGATTGATCAATCCGTTCGCGAGATATGGCAGTTAGGAGATAAGAAACGCTTGAGAAACTCAAAATTTTCGCAGTTCTGATGCTCGAAACGAGTAACTAGAACGGCCTAGGGGAAAAGTACGCTTACCGTTGTAATCGGGCGAGTTTCTACTTTCAGATGCAACAGAAATTTTGCGGATTGGTCAATCCGTTCGCGAGATATGGCAGTTTGGAGGTAGGAAACGCTTGAGAAACACAAAATTTTCGCAGTTCTGATGCTCGAAACGAATAACTAGAACGGCCTAGGGGAAAACTACACATACCGTTGTAATCGGGCAAGTTTCTACTTTCAGGTGCAACAGAAATTTTGCGGATTGGTCAATCCGTTCGCGAGATATGGCTGTTTGGAGGTAAGAAACGCTTGAGAAACTCAAAATTTTCGCAGTTCTGATGCTCGAAACGAATAACTAGAACGGCCTAGGGGAAAAATACACCTACCGTTGTAATCGGGCGAGTTTCTACTTTCAGATGCAACAGAAATTTTGCGGATTAGTCAATCCGTTCGCGAGATATGGCAGTTTGGAGGTAAGAAACGCTTGAGAAACTCAAAATTTTCGCCGTTCTGATGCTCGAAACGAGTAACTAGAACGGCCTAGGGGAAAAGTACGCTTACCGTTGTAATCGGGCGAGTTTCTCCTTTCAGATGCAACAGAAATTTTGCGGATTAGTCAATCCGTTCGCGAGATATGGCAGTTTGGAGGTAAGAAACGCTTGAGAAACTCAAAATTTTCACAGTTCTGATACTCGAAATGAATAACTGGAACGGCCTAGGGGAAAACTACACATACCGTTGTAATCGGGCAAGTTTCTACTTTCAGATGCAACAGAAATTTTGCGGATTGGTCAATCCGTTCGCGAGATATGGCTGTTTGGAGGTAAGAAACGCTTGAGAAACTCAAAATTTTCGCAGTTCTGATGCTCGAAACGAATAACTAGAACGGCCTAGGGGAAAAATACACCTACCGTTGTAATCGGGCGAGTTTCTACTTTCAGATGCAACAGAAATTTTGCGGATTAGTCAATCCGTTCGCGAGATATGGCAGTTTGGAGGTAAGAAACGCTTGAGAAACTCAAAATTTTCGCCGTTCTGATGCTCGAAACGAGTAACTAGAACGGCCTAGGGGAAAAGTACGCAGACTGATGTAATCGGGCGTGTTTCTACTTTCAGATGCAACAGAAATTTTGCGGATTTATCTATCCGTTCGCGAGATATGGCAGTTTGGAGATAAGAAACGCTTGAGAAACTCAAAATTTTCGCAGTTCTGATGCTCGAAACGAATAACCAGAACGGCCAAGGGGAAACCTACACCTACCTTTGTAATCGGGCGAGTTTCTACTTTCAGATGCAACAGAAATTTTGCGGATTGATCAATCCGTTCGCGAGATATGGCAGTTAGGAGATAAGAAACGCTTGAGAAACTCAAAATTTTCGCAGTTCTGATGCTCGAAACGAGTAACTAGAACGGCCTAGGGGAAAAGTACGCTTACCGTTGTAATCGGGCGAGTTTCTACTTTCAGATGCAACAGAAATTTTGCGGATTGGTCAATCCGTTCGCGAGATATGGCAGTTTGGAGGTAGGAAACGCTTGAGAAACACAAAATTTTCGCAGTTCTGATGCCTGAAACGAATAACTAGAACGGCCTAGGGGAAAAGTACGCATACCGTTGTAATCGGGCGAGTTTCTACTTTCAGATGCAACAGAAATTTTGCGGATTGGTCAATCCGCTCGCGAGATATGGCAGTTTGGAGGTAAGAAACGCTTGAGAAACTCAAAATTTTCATAGTTCTGATGCTCGAAATGAATAACTGGAACGGCCTAGGGGAAAACTACACATACCGTTGTAATCGGGCGAGTTTCTACTTTCAGATGCAACAGAAATTTTGCGGATTGGTCAATCCGTTCGCGAGATATGGCTGTTTGGAGGTAAGAAACGCTTGAGAAACTCAAAATTTTCGCAGTTCTGATGCTCGAAACGAATAACTAGAACGGCCTAGGGGAAACCTACACCTACCTTTGTAATCGGGCGAGTTTCTACTTTCAGATGCAACAGAAATTTTGCGGATTGATCAATCCGTTCGCGAGATATGGCAGTTAGGAGATAAGAAACGCTTGAGAAACTCAAAATTTTCGCAGTTCTGATGCTCGAAACGAGTAACTAGAACGGCCTAGGGGAAAAGTACGCTTACCGTTGTAATCGGGCGAGTTTCTACTTTCAGATGCAACAGAAATTTTGCGGATTGGTCAATCCGTTCGCGAGATATGGCAGTTTGGAGGTAGGAAACGCTTGAGAAACACAAAATTTTCGCAGTTCTGATGCTCGAAACGAATAACTAGAACGGCCTAGGGGAAAAGTACGCATACCGTTGTAATCGGGCGAGTTTCTACTTTCAGATGCAACAGAAATTTTGCGGATTGGTCAATCCGCTCGCGAGATATGGCAGTTTGGAGGTAAGAAACGCTTGAGAAACTCAAAATTTTCACAGTTCTGATACTCGAAATGAATAACTGGAACGGCCTAGGGGAAAACTACACATACCGTTGTAATCGGGCAAGTTTCTACTTTCAGATGCAACAGAAATTTTGCGGATTGGTCAATCCGTTCGCGAGATATGGCTGTTTGGAGGTAAGAAACGCTTGAGAAACTCAAAATTTTCGCAGTTCTGATGCTCGAAACGAATAACTAGAACGGCCTAGGGGAAAAATACACCTACCGTTGTAATCGGGCGAGTTTCTACTTTCAGATGCAACAGAAATTTTGCGGATTAGTCAATCCGTTCGCGAGATATGGCAGTTTGGAGGTAAGAAACGCTTGAGAAACTCAAAATTTTCGCCGTTCTGATGCTCGAAACGAGTAACTAGAACGGCCTAGGGGAAAAGTACGCTTACCGTTGTAATCGGGCGAGTTTCTCCTTTCAGATGCAACAGAAATTTTGCGGATTAGTCAATCCGTTCGCGAGATATGGCAGTTTGGAGGTAAGAAACTCTTGAGAAACTCAAAATTTTCGCCGTTCTGATGCTCGAAACGAATAACTAGAACGGCCTAGGGGAAAAGTGCGCATACCGTTGTAATCGGGCGAGTTTCTACTTTCAGATGCATTAGAAATTTTGCGGATTGGTCAATCGGTTCGCGAGATATGGCAATTTGGAGGTAAGAAACGCTTGAGAAACTCAAAATTTGCGCAGTTCTGATGCTCGAAACGAATAACTAGAACGGCCTAGCGGAAAAGTGCGCATACCGTTGTAATCGGGCGAGTTTCTTATTTCAGATGCAACAGAAATTTTGCGGATCGGTCAATCCGTTCGCGAGATATGGCAGTCTGGAGATAAGAAACGCTTGAGAAACTCAAAATTTTCGCAGTTCTGATGCTCGAAACGAATAACTAGAACGGCCTAGGGGAAAACTACACCTACCGTTGTAATCGGGCGAGTTTCTACTTTCAGATGCAACAGAAATTTTGCGGATTGATCAATCCGTTCGCGAGATATGGCAGTTTGGAGATAAGAAACGCTTGAGAAACTCAAAATTTTCGCAGTTCTGATGCTCGAAACGAATAACTAGAACGGCCTAGGGGAAAAGTACGCATACTGATGTAATCGGGCGTGTTTCTACTTTCAGATGCAACAGAAATTTTGCGGATTTATCTATCCGTTCGCGAGATATGGCAGTTTGGAGATAAGAAACGCTTGAGAAACTCAAAATTTTCGCAGTTCTGATGCTCGAAACGAATAACTAGAACGGCCTAGGGGAAACCTACACCTACCTTTGTAATCGGGTGAGTTTCTACTTTCAGATGCAACAGAAATTTTGCGGATTAGTCAATCCGTTCGCGAGATATGGCAGTTTGGAGGTAAGAAACGCTTGAGAAACTCAAAATTTTCGCCGTTCTGATGCTCGAAACGAGTAACTAGAACGGCCTAGGGGAAAAGTACGCTTACCGTTGTAATCGGGCGAGTTTCTCCTTTCAGATGCAACAGAAATTTTGCGGATTAGTCAATCCGTTCGCGAGATATGGCAGTTTGGAGGTAAGAAACTCTTGAGAAACTCAAAATTTTCGCCGTTCTGATGCTCGAAACGAATAACTAGAACGGCCTAGGGGAAAAGTGCGCATACCGTTGTAATCGGGCGAGTTTCTACTTTCAGATGCATTAGAAATTTTGCGGATTGGTCAATCGGTTCGCGAGATATGGCAATTTGGAGGTAAGAAACGCTTGAGAAACTCAAAATTTGCGCAGTTCTGATGCTCGAAACGAATAACTAGAACGGCCTAGCGGAAAAGCACGCATACTGTTGTAATCGGGCGAGTTTCTGCTTTCAGATGCAACAGAAATTTTGCGGATTGATCAATCCGTTCGCGAGATATGGCAGTTTGGAGGTAAGAAACGCTTGAGAAACACAAAATTTTCGCAGTTCTGATGCTCGAAACGAATAACTAAAACGGCCTAGGGGAAAACTACACCTACCGTTGTAATCGGGCGAGTTTCTACTTTCAGATGCAACAGAAATTTTGCGGATTGATCAATCCGTTCGCGAGATATGGCAGTTTGGAGATAAGAAACGCTTGAGAAACTCAAAATTTTCGCAGTTCTGATGCTCGAAACGAATAACTAGAACGGCCTAGGGGAAAAGTACGCATACTGATGTAATCGGGCGTGTTTCTACTTTCAGATGCAACAGAAATTTTGCGGATTTATCTATCCGTTCGCGAGATATGGCAGTTTGGAGATAAGAAACGCTTGAGAAACTCAAAATTTTCGCAGTTCTGATGCTCGAAACGAATAACCAGAACGGCCTAGGGGAAACCTACACCTACCTTTGTAATCGGGCGAGTTTCTACTTTCAGATGCAACAGAAATTTTGCGGATTGATCAATCCGTTCGCGAGATATGGCAGTTAGGAGATAAGAAACGCTTGAGAAACTCAAAATTTTCGCAGTTCTGATGCTCGAAACGAGTAACTAGAACGGCCTAGGGGAAAAGTACGCTTACCGTTGTAATCGGGCGAGTTTCTACTTTCAGATGCAACAGAAATTTTGCGGATTGGTCAATCCGTTCGCGAGATATGGCAGTTTGGAGGTAGGAAACGCTTGAGAAACACAAAATTTTCGCAGTTCTGATGCTCGAAACGAATAACTAGAACGGCCTAGGGGAAAACTACACATACCGTTGTAATCGGGCAAGTTTCTACTTTCAGGTGCAACAGAAATTTTGCGGATTGGTCAATCCGTTCGCGAGATATGGCTGTTTGGAGGTAAGAAACGCTTGAGAAACTCAAAATTTTCGCAGTTCTGATGCTCGAAACGAATAACTAGAACGGCCTAGGGGAAAAATACGCTTACCGTTGTAATCGGGCGAGTTTCTCCTTTCAGATGCAACAGAAATTTTGCGGATTAGTCAATCCGTTCGCGAGATATGGCAGTTTGGAGGTAAGAAACTCTTGAGAAACTCAAAATTTTCGCCGTTCTGATGCTCGAAACGAATAACTAGAACGGCCTAGGGGAAAAGTGCGCATACCGTTGTAATCGGGCGAGTTTCTACTTTCAGATGCATTAGAAATTTTGCGGATTGGTCAATCGGTTCGCGAGATATGGCAATTTGGAGGTAAGAAACGCTTGAGAAACTCAAAATTTGCGCAGTTCTGATGCTCGAAACGAATAACTAGAACGGCCTAGCGGAAAAGTGCGCATACCGTTGTAATCGGGCGAGTTTCTTCTTTCAGATGCAACAGAAATTTTGCGGATCGGTCAATCCGTTCGCGAGATATGGCAGTTTGGAGATAAGAAACGCTTGAGAAACTCAAAATTTTCGCAGTTCTGATGCTCGAAACGAATAACTAGAACGGCCTAGGGGAAAACTACACCTACCGTTGTAATCGGGCGAGTTTCTACTTTCAGATGCAACAGAAATTTTGCGGATTGATCAATCCGTTCGCGAGATATGGCAGTTTGGAGATAAGAAACGCTTGAGAAACTCAAAATTTTCGCAGTTCTGATGCTCGAAACGAATAACTAGAACGGCCTAGGGGAAAAGTACGCATACTGATGTAATCGGGCGTGTTTCTACTTTCAGATGCAACAGAAATTTTGCGGATTTATCTATCCGTTCGCGAGATATGGCAGTTTGGAGATAAGAAACGCTTGAGAAACTCAAAATTTTCGCCGTTCTGATGCTCGAAACGAATAACTAGAACGGCCTAGGGGAAAAGTGCGCATACCGTTGTAATCGGGCGAGCTTCTACTTTCAGATGCATTAGAAATTTTGCGGATTGGTCAATCGGTTCGCGAGATATGGCAATTTGGAGGTAAGAAACGCTTGAGAAACTCAAAATTTGCGCAGTTCTGATGCTCGAAACGAATAACTAGAACGGCCTAGCGGAAAAGTGCGCATACCGTTGTAATCGGGCGAGTTTCTTCTTTCAGATGCAACAGAAATTTTGCGGATCGGTCAATCCGTTCGCGAGATATGGCAGTCTGGAGATAAGAAACGCTTGAGAAACTCAAAATTTTCGCAGTTCTGATGCTCGAAACGAATAACTAGAACGGCCTAGGGGAAAACTACACCTACCGTTGTAATCGGGCGAGTTTCTACTTTCAGATGCAACAGAAATTTTGCGGATTGATCAATCCGTTCGCGAGATATGGCAGTTTGGAGATAAGAAACGCTTGAGAAACTCAAAATTTTCGCAGTTCTGATGCTCGAAACGAATAACTAGAACGGCCTAGGGGAAAAGTACGCATACTGATGTAATCGGGCGTGTTTCTACTTTCAGATGCAACAGAAATTTTGCGGATTTATCTATCCGTTCGCGAGATATGGCAGTTTGGAGATAAGAAACGCTTGAGAAACTCAAAATTTTCGCAGTTCTGATGCTCGAAACGAATAACTAGAACGGCCTAGGGGAAACCTACACCTACCTTTGTAATCGGGTGAGTTTCTACTTTCAGATGCAACAGAAATTTTGCGGATTGGTCAATCCGTTCGCGAGATATGGCTGTTTGGAGGTAAGAAACGCTTGAGAAACTCAAAATTTTCGCAGTTCTGATGCTCGAAACGAATAACTAGAACGGCCTAGGGGAAAAATACACCTACCGTTGTAATCGGGCGAGTTTCTACTTTCAGATGCAACAGAAATTTTGCGGATTAGTCAATCCGTTCGCGAGATATGGCAGTTTGGAGGTAAGAAACGCTTGAGAAACTCAAAATTTTCGCCGTTCTGATGCTCGAAACGAGTAACTAGAACGGCCTAGGGGAAAAGTACGCTTACCGTTGTAATCGGGCGAGTTTCTCCTTTCAGATGCATTAGAAATTTTGCGGATTGGTCAATCGGTTCGCGAGATATGGCAATTTGGAGGTAAGAAACGCTTGAGAAACTCAAAATTTGCGCAGTTCTGATGCTCGAAACGAATAACTAGAACGGCCTAGCGGAAAAGTGCGCATACCGTTGTAATCGGGCGAGTTTCTTCTTTCAGATGCAACAGAAATTTTGCGGATCGGTCAATCCGTTCGCGAGATATGGCAGTCTGGAGATAAGAAACGCTTGAGAAACTCAAAATTTTCGCAGTTCTGATGCTCGAAACGAATAACTAGAACGGCCTAGGGGAAAACTACACCTACCGTTGTAATCGGGCGAGTTTCTACTTTCAGATGCAACAGAAATTTTGCGGATTGATCAATCCGTTCGCGAGATATGGCAGTTTGGAGATAAGAAACGCTTGAGAAACTCAAAATTTTCGCAGTTCTGATGCTCGAAACGAATAACTAGAACGGCCTAGGGGAAAAGTACGCATACTGATGTAATCGGGCGTGTTTCTACTTTCAGATGCAACAGAAATTTTGCGGATTTATCTATCCGTTCGCGAGATATGGCAGTTTGGAGATAAGAAACGCTTGAGAAACTCAAAATTTTCGCAGTTCTGATGCTCGAAACGAATAACTAGAACGGCCTAGGGGAAACCTACACCTACCTTTGTAATCGGGTGAGTTTCTACTTTCAGATGCAACAGAAATTTTGCGGATTGGTCAATCCGTTCGCGAGATATGGCAGTTTGGAGATAAGAAACGCTTGAGAAACTCAAAATTTTCGCAGTTCTGATGCTCGAAACGAATAACTAGAACGGCCTAGGGGAAAACTACACCCACCGTTGTAATCGGGCGAGTTTCTACTTTCAGATGCAACAGAAATTTTGCGGATTAGTCAATCCGTTCGCGAGATATGGCAGTTTGGAGGTAAGAAACGCTTGAGAAACTCAAAATTTTCGCCGTTCTGATGCTCGAAACGAGTAACTAGAACGGCCTAGGGGAAAAGTACGCTTACCGTTGTAATCGGGCGAGTTTCTCCTTTCAGATGCAACAGAAATTTTGCGGATTAGTCAATCCGTTCGCGAGATATGGCAGTTTGGAGGTAAGAAACGCTTGAGAAACTCAAAATTTTCGCAGTTCTGATGCTCGAAACGAATAACTAGAACGGCCTAGGGGAAAACTACACCTACCGTTGTAATCGGGCGAGTTTCTACTTTCAGATGCAACAGAAATTTTGCGGATTGATCAATCCGTTCGCGAGATATGGCAGTTAGGAGATAAGAAACGCTTGAGAAACTCAAAATTTTCGCAGTTCTGATGCTCGAAACGAGTAACTAGAACGGCCTAGGGGAAAAGTACGCTTACCGTTGTAATCGGGCGAGTTTCTACTTTCAGATGCAACAGAAATTTTGCGGATTGGTCAATCCGTTCGCGAGATATGGCAGTTTGGAGGTAAGAAACGCTTGAGAAACACAAAATTTTCGCAGTTCTGATGCTCGAAACGAATAACTAAAACGGCCTAGGGGAAAACTACACCTACCGTTGTAATCGGGCGAGTTTCTACTTTCAGATGCAACAGAAATTTTGCGGATTGATCAATCCGTTCGCGAGATATGGCAGTTTGGAGATAAGAAACGCTTGAGAAACTCAAAATTTTCGCAGTTCTGATGCTCGAAACGAATAACTAGAACGGCCTAGGGGAAAACTACACCCACCGTTGTAATCGGGCGAGTTTCTACTTTCAGATGCAACAGAAATTTTGCGGATTGATCAATCCGTTCGCGAGATATGGCAGTTTGGAGATAAGAAACGCTTGAGAAACTCAAAATTTTCGCAGTTCTGATGCTCGAAACGAATAACTAGAACGGCCTAGGGGAAAAGTACGAATACTGATGTAATCGGGCGTGTTTCTACTTTCAGATGCAACAGAAATTTTGCGGATTTATCTATCCGTTCGCGAGATATGGCAGTTTGGAGATAAGAAACGCTTGAGAAACTCAAAATTTTCGCAGTTCTGATGCTCGAAACGAATAACCAGAACGGCCTAGGGGAAACCTACACCTACCTTTGTAATCGGGCGAGTTTCTACTTTCAGATGCAACAGAAATTTTGCGGATTGATCAATCCGTTCGCGAGATATGGCAGTTAGGAGATAAGAAACGCTTGAGAAACTCAAAATTTTCGCAGTTCTGATGCTCGAAACGAGTAACTAGAACGGCCTAGGGGAAAAGTACGCTTACCGTTGTAATCGGGCGAGTTTCTACTTTCAGATGCAACGGAAATTTTGTGGATTGGTCAATCCGTTCGCGAGATATGGCAGTTTGGAGGTAGGAAACGCTTGAGAAACACAAAATTTTCGCAGTTCTGATGCTCGAAACGAATAACTAGAACGGCCTAGGGGAAAAGTACGCATACCGTTGTAATCGGGCGAGTTTCTACTTTCAGATGCAACAGAAATTTTGCGGATTGGTCAATCCGCTCGCGAGATATGGCAGTTTGGAGGTAAGAAACGCTTGAGAAACTCAAAATTTTCACAGTTCTGATGCTCGAAATGAATAACTGGAACGGCCTAGGGGAAAACTACACATACCGTTGTAATCGGGCAAGTTTCTACTTTCAGATGCAACAGAAATTTTGCGGATTGGTCAATCCGTTCGCGAGATATGGCTGTTTGGAGGTAAGAAACGCTTGAGAAACTCAAAATTTTCGCAGTTCTGATGCTCGAAACGAATAACTAGAACGGCCTAGGGGAAAAGTACGCATACTGATGTAATCGGGCGTGTTTCTACTTTCAGATGCAACAGAAATTTTGCGGATTTATCTATCCGTTCGCGAGATATGGCAGTTTGGAGATAAGAAACGCTTGAGAAACTCAAAATTTTCGCAGTTCTGATGCTCGAAACGAATAACTAGAACGGCCTAGGGGAAACCTACACCTACCTTTGTAATCGGGTGAGTTTCTACTTTCAGATGCAACAGAAATTTTGCGGATTGGTCAATCCGTTCGCGAGATATGGCTGTTTGGAGGTAAGAAACGCTTGAGAAACTCAAAATTTTCGCAGTTCTGATGCTCGAAACGAATAACTAGAACGGCCTAGGGGAAAAATACACCTACCGTTGTAATCGGGCGAGTTTCTACTTTCAGATGCAACAGAAATTTTGCGGATTAGTCAATCCGTTCGCGAGATATGGCAGTTTGGAGGTAAGAAACGCTTGAGAAACTCAAAATTTTCGCCGTTCTGATGCTCGAAACGAGTAACTAGAACGGCCTAGGGGAAAAGTACGCTTACCGTTGTAATCGGGCGAGTTTCTCCTTTCAGATGCATTAGAAATTTTGCGGATTGGTCAATCGGTTCGCGAGATATGGCAATTTGGAGGTAAGAAACGCTTGAGAAACTCAAAATTTGCGCAGTTCTGATGCTCGAAACGAATAACTAGAACGGCCTAGCGGAAAAGTGCGCATACCGTTGTAATCGGGCGAGTTTCTTCTTTCAGATGCAACAGAAATTTTGCGGATCGGTCAATCCGTTCGCGAGATATGGCAGTCTGGAGATAAGAAACGCTTGAGAAACTCAAAATTTTCGCAGTTCTGATGCTCGAAACGAATAACTAGAACGGCCTAGGGGAAAACTACACCTACCGTTGTAATCGGGCGAGTTTCTACTTTCAGATGCAACAGAAATTTTGCGGATTGATCAATCCGTTCGCGAGATATGGCAGTTTGGAGATAAGAAACGCTTGAGAAACTCAAAATTTTCGCAGTTCTGATGCTCGAAACGAATAACTAGAACGGCCTAGGGGAAAAGTACGCATACTGATGTAATCGGGCGTGTTTCTACTTTCAGATGCAACAGAAATTTTGCGGATTTATCTATCCGTTCGCGAGATATGGCAGTTTGGAGATAAGAAACGCTTGAGAAACTCAAAATTTTCGCAGTTCTGATGCTCGAAACGAATAACTAGAACGGCCTAGGGGAAACCTACACCTACCTTTGTAATCGGGTGAGTTTCTACTTTCAGATGCAACAGAAATTTTGCGGATTGGTCAATCCGTTCGCGAGATATGGCTGTTTGGAGGTAAGAAACGCTTGAGAAACTCAAAATTTTCGCAGTTCTGATGCTCGAAACGAATAACTAGAACGGCCTAGGGGAAAAATACACCTACCGTTGTAATCGGGCGAGTTTCTACTTTCAGATGCAACAGAAATTTTGCGGATTAGTCAATCCGTTCGCGAGATATGGCAGTTTGGAGGTAAGAAACGCTTGAGAAACTCAAAATTTTCGCCGTTCTGATGCTCGAAACGAGTAACTAGAACGGCCTAGGGGAAAAGTACGCTTACCGTTGTAATCGGGCGAGTTTCTCCTTTCAGATGCAACATAAATTTTGCGGATTAGTCAATCCGTTCGCGAGATATGGCAGTTTGGAGGTAAGAAACGCTTGAGAAACTCAAAATTTTCGCAGTTCTGATGCTCGAAACGAATAACTAGAACGGCCTAGGGGAAAACTACACCTACCGTTGTAATCGGGCGAGTTTCTACTTTCAGATGCAACAGAAATTTTGCGGATTGATCAATCCGTTCGCGAGATATGGCAGTTAGGAGATAAGAAACGCTTGAGAAACTCAAAATTTTCGCAGTTCTGATGCTCGAAACGAGTAACTAGAACGGCCTAGGGGAAAAGTACGCTTACCGTTGTAATCGGGCGAGTTTCTACTTTCAGATGCAACAGAAATTTTGCGGATTGGTCAATCCGTTCGCGAGATATGGCAGTTTGGAGGTAAGAAACGCTTGAGAAACACAAAATTTTCGCAGTTCTGATGCTCGAAACGAATAACTAAAACGGCCTAGGGGAAAACTACACCTACCGTTGTAATCGGGCGAGTTTCTACTTTCAGATGCAACAGAAATTTTGCGGATTGATCAATCCGTTCGCGAGATATGGCAGTTTGGAGATAAGAAACGCTTGAGAAACTCAAAATTTTCGCAGTTCTGATGCTCGAAACGAGTAACTAGAACGGCCTAGGGGAAAAGTACGCTTACCGTTGTAATCGGGCGAGTTTCTACTTTCAGATGCAACAGAAATTTTGCGGATTGGTCAATCCGTTCGCGAGATATGGCAGTTTGGAGGTAAGAAACGCTTGAGAAACACAAAATTTTCGCAGTTCTGATGCTCGAAACGAATAACTAAAACGGCCTAGGGGAAAACTACACCTACCGTTGTAATCGGGCGAGTTTCTACTTTCAGATGCAACAGAAATTTTGCGGATTGATCAATCCGTTCGCGAGATATGGCAGTTTGGAGATAAGAAACGCTTGAGAAACTCAAAATTTTCGCAGTTCTGATGCTCGAAACGAATAACTAGAACGGCCTAGGGGAAAACTACACCCACCGTTGTAATCGGGCGAGTTTCTACTTTCAGATGCAACAGAAATTTTGCGGATTGATCAATCCGTTCGCGAGATATGGCAGTTTGGAGATAAGAAACGCTTGAGAAACTCAAAATTTTCGCAGTTCTGATGCTCGAAACGAATAACTAGAACGGCCTAGGGGAAAAGTACGAATACTGATGTAATCGGGCGTGTTTCTACTTTCAGATGCAACAGAAATTTTGCGGATTTATCTATCCGTTCGCGAGATATGGCAGTTTGGAGATAAGAAACGCTTGAGAAACTCAAAATTTTCGCAGTTCTGATGCTCGAAACGAATAACCAGAACGGCCTAGGGGAAACCTACACCTACCTTTGTAATCGGGCGAGTTTCTACTTTCAGATGCAACAGAAATTTTGCGGATTGATCAATCCGTTCGCGAGATATGGCAGTTAGGAGATAAGAAACGCTTGAGAAACTCAAAATTTTCGCAGTTCTGATGCTCGAAACGAGTAACTAGAACGGCCTAGGGGAAAAGTACGCTTACCGTTGTAATCGGGCGAGTTTCTACTTTCAGATGCAACGGAAATTTTGCGGATTGGTCAATCCGTTCGCGAGATATGGCAGTTTGGAGGTAGGAAACGCTTGAGAAACACAAAATTTTCGCAGTTCTGATGCTCGAAACGAATAACTAGAACGGCCTAGGGGAAAAGTACGCATACCGTTGTAATCGGGCGAGTTTCTACTTTCAGATGCAACAGAAATTTTGCGGATTGGTCAATCCGCTCGCGAGATATGGCAGTTTGGAGGTAAGAAACGCTTGAGAAACTCAAAATTTTCACAGTTCTGATGCTCGAAATGAATAACTGGAACGGCCTAGGGGAAAACTACACATACCGTTGTAATCGGGCAAGTTTCTACTTTCAGATGCAACAGAAATTTTGCGGATTGGTCAATCCGTTCGCGAGATATGGCTGTTTGGAGGTAAGAAACGCTTGAGAAACTCAAAATTTTCGCAGTTCTGATGCTCGAAACGAATAACTAGAACGGCCTAGGGGAAAAGTACGCATACTGATGTAATCGGGCGTGTTTCTACTTTCAGATGCAACAGAAATTTTGCGGATTTATCTATCCGTTCGCGAGATATGGCAGTTTGGAGATAAGAAACGCTTGAGAAACTCAAAATTTTCGCAGTTCTGATGCTCGAAACGAATAACTAGAACGGCCTAGGGGAAACCTACACCTACCTTTGTAATCGGGTGAGTTTCTACTTTCAGATGCAACAGAAATTTTGCGGATTGGTCAATCCGTTCGCGAGATATGGCTGTTTGGAGGTAAGAAACGCTTGAGAAACTCAAAATTTTCGCAGTTCTGATGCTCGAAACGAATAACTAGAACGGCCTAGGGGAAAAATACACCTACCGTTGTAATCGGGCGAGTTTCTACTTTCAGATGCAACAGAAATTTTGCGGATTAGTCAATCCGTTCGCGAGATATGGCAGTTTGGAGGTAAGAAACGCTTGAGAAACTCAAAATTTTCGCCGTTCTGATGCTCGAAACGAGTAACTAGAACGGCCTAGGGGAAAAGTACGCTTACCGTTGTAATCGGGCGAGTTTCTCCTTTCAGATGCAACAGAAATTTTGCGGATTAGTCAATCCGTTCGCGAGATATGGCAGTTTGGAGGTAAGAAACTCTTGAGAAACTCAAAATTTTCGCCGTTCTGATGCTCGAAACGAATAACTAGAACGGCCTAGGGGAAAAGTGCGCATACCGTTGTAATCGGGCGAGTTTCTACTTTCAGATGCATTAGAAATTTTGCGGATTGGTCAATCGGTTCGCGAGATATGGCAATTTGGAGGTAAGAAACGCTTGAGAAACTCAAAATTTGCGCAGTTCTGATGCTCGAAACGAATAACTAGAACGGCCTAGCGGAAAAGCACGCATACTGTTGTAATCGGGCGAGTTTCTGCTTTCAGATGCAACAGAAATTTTGCGGATTGATCAATCCGTTCGCGAGATATGGCAGTTTGGAGGTAAGAAACGCTTGAGAAACTCAAAATTTTCGCAGTTCTGATGCTCGAAACGAATAACTAGAACGGCCTAGGGGAAAACTACACCTACCGTTGTAATCGGGCGAGTTTCTACTTTCAGATGCAACAGAAATTTTGCGGATTGATCAATCCGTTCGCGAGATATGGCAGTTAGGAGATAAGAAACGCTTGAGAAACTCAAAATTTTCGCAGTTCTGATGCTCGAAACGAGTAACTAGAACGGCCTAGGGGAAAAGTACGCTTACCGTTGTAATCGGGCGAGTTTCTACTTTCAGATGCAACAGAAATTTTGCGGATTGGTCAATCCGTTCGCGAGATATGGCAGTTTGGAGGTAAGAAACGCTTGAGAAACACAAAATTTTCGCAGTTCTGATGCTCGAAACGAATAACTAAAACGGCCTAGGGGAAAACTACACCTACCGTTGTAATCGGGCGAGTTTCTACTTTCAGATGCAACAGAAATTTTGCGGATTGATCAATCCGTTCGCGAGATATGGCAGTTAGGAGATAAGAAACGCTTGAGAAACTCAAAATTTTCGCAGTTCTGATGCTCGAAACGAGTAACTAGAACGGCCTAGGGGAAAAGTACGCTTACCGTTGTAATCGGGCGAGTTTCTACTTTCAGATGCAACGGAAATTTTGCGGATTGGTCAATCCGTTCGCGAGATATGGCAGTTTGGAGGTAGGAAACGCTTGAGAAACACAAAATTTTCGCAGTTCTGATGCTCGAAACGAATAACTAGAACGGCCTAGGGGAAAAGTACGCATACCGTTGTAATCGGGCGAGTTTCTACTTTCAGATGCAACAGAAATTTTGCGGATTGGTCAATCCGTTCGCGAGATATGGCAGTTTGGAGGTAAGAAACGCTTGAGAAACACAAAATTTTCGCAGTTCTGATGCTCGAAACGAATAACTAGAACGGCCTAGGGGAAAACTACACCTACCGTTGTAATCGGGCGAGTTTCTACTTTCAGATGCAACAGAAATTTTGCGGATTGATCAATCCGTTCGCGAGATATGGCAGTTAGGAGATAAGAAACGCTTGAGAAACTCAAAATTTTCGCAGTTCTGATGCTCGAAACGAGTAACTAGAACGGCCTAGGGGAAAAGTACGCTTACCGTTGTAATCGGGCGAGTTTCTACTTTCAGATGCAACGGAAATTTTGCGGATTGGTCAATCCGTTCGCGAGATATGGCAGTTTGGAGGTAGGAAACGCTTGAGAAACTCAAAATTTTCGCAGTTCTGATGCTCGAAACGAATAACTAGAACGGCCTAGGGGAAAAGTACGCATACCGTTGTAATCGGGCGAGTTTCTACTTTCAGATGCAACAGAAATTTTGCGGATTGGTCAATCCGCTCGCGAGATATGGCAGTTTGGAGGTAAGAAACGCTTGAGAAACTCAAAATTTTCACAGTTCTGATGCTCGAAATGAATAACTGGAACGGCCTAGGGGAAAACTACACATACCGTTGTAATCGGGCAAGTTTCTACTTTCAGATGCAACAGAAATTTTGCGGATTGGTCAATCCGTTCGCGAGATATGGCTGTTTGGAGGTAAGAAACGCTTGAGAAACTCAAAATTTTCGCAGTTCTGATGCTCGAAACGAATAACTAGAACGGCCTAGGGGAAAAGTACGCATACTGATGTAATCGGGCGTGTTTCTACTTTCAGATGCAACAGAAATTTTGCGGATTTATCTATCCGTTCGCGAGATATGGCAGTTTGGAGATAAGAAACGCTTGAGAAACTCAAAATTTTCGCAGTTCTGATGCTCGAAACGAATAACTAGAACGGCCTAGGGGAAACCTACACCTACCTTTGTAATCGGGTGAGTTTCTACTTTCAGATGCAACAGAAATTTTGCGGATTGGTCAATCCGTTCGCGAGATATGGCTGTTTGGAGGTAAGAAACGCTTGAGAAACTCAAAATTTTCGCAGTTCTGATGCTCGAAACGAATAACTAGAACGGCCTAGGGGAAAAATACACCTACCGTTGTAATCGGGCGAGTTTCTACTTTCAGATGCAACAGAAATTTTGCGGATTAGTCAATCCGTTCGCGAGATATGGCAGTTTGGAGGTAAGAAACGCTTGAGAAACTCAAAATTTTCGCCGTTCTGATGCTCGAAACGAGTAACTAGAACGGCCTAGGGGAAAAGTACGCTTACCGTTGTAATCGGGCGAGTTTCTCCTTTCAGATGCAACAGAAATTTTGCGGATTAGTCAATCCGTTCGCGAGATATGGCAGTTTGGAGGTAAGAAACTCTTGAGAAACTCAAAATTTTCGCCGTTCTGATGCTCGAAACGAATAACTAGAACGGCCTAGGGGAAAAGTGCGCATACCGTTGTAATCGGGCGAGTTTCTACTTTCAGATGCATTAGAAATTTTGCGGATTGGTCAATCGGTTCGCGAGATATGGCAATTTGGAGGTAAGAAACGCTTGAGAAACTCAAAATTTGCGCAGTTCTGATGCTCGAAACGAATAACTAGAACGGCCTAGCGGAAAAGCACGCATACTGTTGTAATCGGGCGAGTTTCTGCTTTCAGATGCAACAGAAATTTTGCGGATTGATCAATCCGTTCGCGAGATATGGCAGTTTGGAGGTAAGAAACGCTTGAGAAACTCAAAATTTTCGCAGTTCTGATGCTCGAAACGAATAACTAGAACGGCCTAGGGGAAAACTACACCTACCGTTGTAATCGGGCGAGTTTCTACTTTCAGATGCAACAGAAATTTTGCGGATTGATCAATCCGTTCGCGAGATATGGCAGTTAGGAGATAAGAAACGCTTGAGAAACTCAAAATTTTCGCAGTTCTGATGCTCGAAACGAGTAACTAGAACGGCCTAGGGGAAAAGTACGCTTACCGTTGTAATCGGGCGAGTTTCTACTTTCAGATGCAACAGAAATTTTGCGGATTGGTCAATCCGTTCGCGAGATATGGCAGTTTGGAGGTAAGAAACGCTTGAGAAACACAAAATTTTCGCAGTTCTGATGCTCGAAACGAATAACTAAAACGGCCTAGGGGAAAACTACACCTACCGTTGTAATCGGGCGAGTTTCTACTTTCAGATGCAACAGAAATTTTGCGGATTGATCAATCCGTTCGCGAGATATGGCAGTTAGGAGATAAGAAACGCTTGAGAAACTCAAAATTTTCGCAGTTCTGATGCTCGAAACGAGTAACTAGAACGGCCTAGGGGAAAAGTACGCTTACCGTTGTAATCGGGCGAGTTTCTACTTTCAGATGCAACGGAAATTTTGCGGATTGGTCAATCCGTTCGCGAGATATGGCAGTTTGGAGGTAGGAAACGCTTGAGAAACACAAAATTTTCGCAGTTCTGATGCTCGAAACGAATAACTAGAACGGCCTAGGGGAAAAGTACGCATACCGTTGTAATCGGGCGAGTTTCTACTTTCAGATGCAACAGAAATTTTGCGGATTGGTCAATCCGTTCGCGAGATATGGCAGTTTGGAGGTAAGAAACGCTTGAGAAACACAAAATTTTCGCAGTTCTGATGCTCGAAACGAATAACTAGAACGGCCTAGGGGAAAACTACACCTACCGTTGTAATCGGGCGAGTTTCTACTTTCAGATGCAACAGAAATTTTGCGGATTGATCAATCCGTTCGCGAGATATGGCAGTTAGGAGATAAGAAACGCTTGAGAAACTCAAAATTTTCGCAGTTCTGATGCTCGAAACGAGTAACTAGAACGGCCTAGGGGAAAAGTACGCTTACCGTTGTAATCGGGCGAGTTTCTACTTTCAGATGCAACGGAAATTTTGCGGATTGGTCAATCCGTTCGCGAGATATGGCAGTTTGGAGGTAGGAAACGCTTGAGAAACACAAAATTTTCGCAGTTCTGATGCTCGAAACGAATAACTAGAACGGCCTAGGGGAAAAGTACGCATACCGTTGTAATCGGGCGAGTTTCTACTTTCAGATGCAACAGAAATTTTGCGGATTGGTCAATCCGCTCGCGAGATATGGCAGTTTGGAGGTAAGAAACGCTTGAGAAACTCAAAATTTTCACAGTTCTGATGCTCGAAATGAATAACTGGAACGGCCTAGGGGAAAACTACACATACCGTTGTAATCGGGCAAGTTTCTACTTTCAGATGCAACAGAAATTTTGGGGATTGGTCAATCCGTTCGCGAGATATGGCTGTTTGGAGGTAAGAAACGCTTGAGAAACTCAAAATTTTCGCAGTTCTGATGCTCGAAACGAATAACTAGAACGGCCTAGGGGAAAAGTACGCATACTGATGTAATCGGGCGTGTTTCTACTTTCAGATGCAACAGAAATTTTGCGGATTTATCTATCCGTTCGCGAGATATGGCAGTTTGGAGATAAGAAACGCTTGAGAAACTCAAAATTTTCGCAGTTCTGATGCTCGAAACGAATAACTAGAACGGCCTAGGGGAAACCTACACCTACCTTTGTAATCGGGTGAGTTTCTACTTTCAGATGCAACAGAAATTTTGCGGATTGGTCAATCCGTTCGCGAGATATGGCTGTTTGGAGGTAAGAAACGCTTGAGAAACTCAAAATTTTCGCAGTTCTGATGCTCGAAACGAATAACTAGAACGGCCTAGGGGAAAAATACACCTACCGTTGTAATCGGGCGAGTTTCTACTTTCAGATGCAACAGAAATTTTGCGGATTAGTCAATCCGTTCGCGAGATATGGCAGTTTGGAGGTAAGAAACGCTTGAGAAACTCAAAATTTTCGCCGTTCTGATGCTCGAAACGAGTAACTAGAACGGCCTAGGGGAAAAGTACGCTTACCGTTGTAATCGGGCGAGTTTCTCCTTTCAGATGCAACAGAAATTTTGCGGATTAGTCAATCCGTTCGCGAGATATGGCAGTTTGGAGATAAGAAACGCTTGAGAAACTCAAAATTTTCGCAGTTCTGATGCTCGAAACGAGTAACTAGAACGGCCTAGGGGAAAAGTACGCTTACCGTTGTAATCGGGCGAGTTTCTACTTTCAGATGCAACAGAAATTTTGCGGATTGGTCAATCCGTTCGCGAGATATGGCAGTTTGGAGGTAAGAAACGCTTGAGAAACACAAAATTTTCGCAGTTCTGATGCTCGAAACGAATAACTAAAACGGCCTAGGGGAAAACTACACCTACCGTTGTAATCGGGCGAGTTTCTACTTTCAGATGCAACAGAAATTTTGCGGATTGATCAATCCGTTCGCGAGATATGGCAGTTTGGAGATAAGAAACGCTTGAGAAACTCAAAATTTTCGCAGTTCTGATGCTCGAAACGAATAACTAGAACGGCCTAGGGGAAAACTACACCCACCGTTGTAATCGGGCGAGTTTCTACTTTCAGATGCAACAGAAATTTTGCGGATTGATCAATCCGTTCGCGAGATATGGCAGTTTGGAGATAAGAAACGCTTGAGAAACTCAAAATTTTCGCAGTTCTGATGCTCGAAACGAATAACTAGAACGGCCTAGGGGAAAAGTACGCATACTGATGTAATCGGGCGTGTTTCTACTTTCAGATGCAACAGAAATTTTGCGGATTTATCTATCCGTTCGCGAGATATGGCAGTTTGGAGATAAGAAACGCTTGAGAAACTCAAAATTTTCGCAGTTCTGATGCTCGAAACGAGTAACTAGAACGGCCTAGGGGAAAAGTACGCTTACCGTTGTAATCGGGCGAGTTTCTACTTTCAGATGCAACAGAAATTTTGCGGATTGGTCAATCCGTTCGCGAGATATGGCAGTTTGGAGGTAGGAAACGCTTGAGAAACACAAAATTTTCGCAGTTCTGATGCTCGAAACGAATAACTAGAACGGCCTAGGGGAAAAGTACGCATACCGTTGTAATCGGGCGAGTTTCTACTTTCAGATGCAACAGAAATTTTGCGGATTGGTCAATCCGCTCGCGAGATATGGCAGTTTGGAGGTAAGAAACGCTTGAGAAACTCAAAGTTTTCACAGTTCTGATGCTCGAAATGAATAACTGGAACGGCCTAGGGGAAAACTACACATACCGTTGTAATCGGGCAAGTTTCTACTTTCAGATGCAACAGAAATTTTGCGGATTGGTCAATCCGTTCGCGAGATATGGCTGTTTGGAGGTAAGAAACGCTTGAGAAACTCAAAATTTTCGCAGTTCTGATGCTCGAAACGAATAACTAGAACGGCCTAGGGGAAAAATACGCTTACCGTTGTAATCGGGCGAGTTTCTCCTTTCAGATGCAACAGAAATTTTGCGGATTAGTCAATCCGTTCGCGAGATATGGCAGTTTGGAGGTAAGAAACTCTTGAGAAACTCAAAATTTTCGCCGTTCTGATGCTCGAAACGAATAACTAGAACGGCCTAGGGGAAAAGTGCGCATACCGTTGTAATCGGGCGAGTTTCTTATTTCAGATGCAACAGAAATTTTGCGGATCGGTCAATCCGTTCGCGAGATATGGCAGTCTGGAGATAAGAAACGCTTGAGAAACTCAAAATTTTCGCAGTTCTGATGCTCGAAACGAATAACTAGAACGGCCTAGGGGAAAACTACACCTACCGTTGTAATCGGGCGAGTTTCTACTTTCAGATGCAACAGAAATTTTGCGGATTGGTCAATCCGTTCGCGAGATATGGCAGTTTGGAGGTAAGAAACGCTTGAGAAACACAAAATTTTCGCAGTTCTGATGCTCGAAACGAATAACTAAAACGGCCTAGGGGAAAACTACACCTACCGTTGTAATCGGGCGAGTTTCTACTTTCAGATGCAACAGAAATTTTGCGGATTGATCAATCCGTTCGCGAGATATGGCAGTTTGGAGATAAGAAACGCTTGAGAAACTCAAAATTTTCGCAGTTCTGATGCTCGAAACGAATAACTAGAACGGCCTAGGGGAAAACTACACCCACCGTTGTAATCGGGCGAGTTTCTACTTTCAGATGCAACAGAAATTTTGCGGATTGATCAATCCGTTCGCGAGATATGGCAGTTTGGAGATAAGAAACGCTTGAGAAACTCAAAATTTTCGCAGTTCTGATGCTCGAAACGAATAACTAGAACGGCCTAGGGGAAAAGTACGCATACTGATGTAATCGGGCGTGTTTCTACTTTCAGATGCAACAGAAATTTTGCGGATTTATCTATCCGTTCGCGAGATATGGCAGTTTGGAGATAAGAAACGCTTGAGAAACTCAAAATTTTCGCAGTTCTGATGCTCGAAACGAATAACCAGAACGGCCTAGGGGAAACCTACACCTACCTTTGTAATCGGGCGAGTTTCTACTTTCAGATGCAACAGAAATTTTGCGGATTGATCAATCCGTTCGCGAGATATGGCAGTTAGGAGATAAGAAACGCTTGAGAAACTCAAAATTTTCGCAGTTCTGATGCTCGAAACGAGTAACTAGAACGGCCTAGGGGAAAAGTACGCTTACCGTTGTAATCGGGCGAGTTTCTACTTTCAGATGCAACAGAAATTTTGCGGATTGGTCAATCCGTTCGCGAGATATGGCAGTTTGGAGGTAGGAAACGCTTGAGAAACACAAAATTTTCGCAGTTCTGATGCTCGAAACGAATAACTAGAACGGCCTAGGGGAAAAGTACGCATACCGTTGTAATCGGGCGAGTTTCTACTTTCAGATGCAACAGAAATTTTGCGGATTGGTCAATCCGCTCGCGAGATATGGCAGTTTGGAGGTAAGAAACGCTTGAGAAACTCAAAATTTTCACAGTTCTGATGCTCGAAATGAATAACTGGAACGGCCTAGGGGAAAACTACACATACCGTTGTAATCGGGCAAGTTTCTACTTTCAGATGCAACACAAATTTTGCGGATTGGTCAATCCGTTCGCGAGATATGGCTGTTTGGAGGTAAGAAACGCTTGAGAAACTCAAAATTTTCGCAGTTCTGATGCTCGAAACGAATAACTAGAACGGCCTAGGGGAAAAATACGCTTACCGTTGTAATCGGGCGAGTTTCTCCTTTCAGATGCAACAGAAATTTTGCGGATTAGTCAATCCGTTCGCGAGATATGGCAGTTTGGAGGTAAGAAACTCTTGAGAAACTCAAAATTTTCGCCGTTCTGATGCTCGAAACGAATAACTAGAACGGCCTAGGGGAAAAGTGCGCATACCGTTGTAATCGGGCGAGTTTCTTCTTTCAGATGCATTAGAAATTTTGCGGATTGGTCAATCGGTTCGCGAGATATGGCAATTTGGAGGTAAGAAACGCTTGAGAAACTCAAAATTTGCGCAGTTCTGATGCTCGAAACGAATAACTAGAACGGCCTAGCGGAAAAGTGCGCATACCGTTGTAATCGGGCGAGTTTCTTCTTTCAGATGCAACAGAAATTTTGCGGATCGGTCAATCCGTTCGCGAGATATGGCAGTTTGGAGATAAGAAACGCTTGAGACACTCAAAATTTTCGCAGTTCTGATGCTCGAAACGAATAACTAGAACGGCCTAGGGGAAAACTACACCTACCGTTGTAATCGGGCGAGTTTCTACTTTCAGATGCAACAGAAATTTTGCGGATTGACCAATCCGTTCGCGAGATATGGCAGTTTGGAGATAAGAAACGCTTGAGAAACTCAAAATTTTCGCAGTTCTGATGCTCGAAACGAATAACTAGAACGGCCTAGGGGAAAAGTACGCATACTGATGTAATCGGGCGTGTTTCTACTTTCAGATGCAACAGAAATTTTGCGGATTGATCAATCCGTTCGCGAGATATGGCAGTTTGGAGGTAAGAAACGCTTGAGAAACACAAAATTTTCGCAGTTCTGATGCTCGAAACGAATAACTAGAACGGCCTAGGGGAAACCTACACCTACCTTTGTAATCGGGCGAGTTTCTACTTTCAGATGCAACAGAAATTTTGCGGATTGGTCAATCCGTTCGCGAGATATGGCTGTTTGGAGGTAAGAAACGCTTGAGAAACTCAAAATTTTCGCAGTTCTGATGCTCGAAACGAATAACTAGAACGGCCTAGGGGAAAAATACACCTACCGTTGTAATCGGGCGAGTTTCTACTTTCAGATGCAACAGAAATTTTGCGGATTAGTCAATCCGTTCGCGAGATATGGCAGTTTGGAGGTAAGAAACGCTTGAGAAACTCAAAATTTTCGCCGTTGTGATGCTCGAAACGAGTAACTAGAACGGCCTAGGGGAAAAGTACGCTTACCGTTGTAATCGGGCGAGTTTCTCCTTTCAGATGCAACAGAAATTTTGCGGATTAGTCAATCCGTTCGCGAGATATGGCAGTTTGGAGGTCAGAAACTCTTGAGAAACTCAAAATTTTCGCCGTTCTGATGCTCGAAACGAATAACTAGAACGGCCTAGGGGAAAAGTGCGCATACCGTTGTAATCGGGCGAGTTTCTACTTTCAGATGCATTAGAAATTTTGCGGATTGGTCAATCGGTTCGCGAGATATGGCAATTTGGAGGTAAGAAACGCTTGAGAAACTCAAAATTTGCGCAGTTCTGATGCTCGAAACGAATAACTAGAACGGCCTAGCGGAAAAGTGCGCATACCGTTGTAATCGGGCGAGTTTCTTCATTCAGATGCAACAGAAATTTTGCGGATCGGTCAATCCGTTCGCGAGATATGGCAGTTTGGATGTAAGAAACGCTTGAGGAACTCAAAATTTTCGCAGTTCTGATGCTCGAAACGAACAACTGGAACGGCCTAGGGAAAAACTACACATACCGTTGTAATCGGGCGAGTTTCTACTTTCAGATGCAACAGAAACTTTGCGGATTTATCCATCCGTTCGCGAGATATGGCAGTTTGGAGATAAGAAACGCATGAGAAACTCAAAATTTTCGCAGTTCTGATGCTCGAAATGAATAACTGGAACGGCCTAGGGGAAAACTACACATACCGTTGTAATCGGGCGAGTTTCTACTTTCAGATGCAACAGAAATTTTGCGGATTGGTCAATCCGTTCGCGAGATATGGCAGTTTGGAGGTAAGAAACACTTGAGAAACACAAAATTTTCGCAGTTCTGATGCTCGAAACGAATAACTAGAATGGCCTAGGGGAAAAGTACGCATACCGTTGTAATCGGGCGAGTCTCTACTTTCAGATGCAACAGAAATTTTGCGGATTGGTCAATCCGTTCGCGAGATATGGCAGTTTGTAGGTAAGAAACGCTTGAGAAACTCAAAATTTTCGCAGTTCTGATGCTCGAAACGAATAACTGGAACGGCCTAGGGGAAAACTACACATACCGTTGTAATCGGGCGAGTTTCTACTTTCAGATGCAACAGAAATTTTGCGGATGGATCAATCCGTTCGCGAGATATGGCAGTTTGGAGATAAGAAACGCTTGAGAAACTCAAATTTTCGCAGTTCTGATGCTCGAAACGAGTAACTAGAACGGCCTAGGGGAAAAGTGCCCATACCGTTGTAATTTGGCGAGTTTCTACTTTCCGATGCAACAGAAATTTTGCGGATTGATCAATCCGTTCGCGAGATATGGCAGTTTGGAGATAAGAAACGCTTGAGAAACTCAAAATTTTCGCAGTTCTGATTCTCGAAACGAGTAACTAGAACGGCCTAGGGGAAAAGTACGCTTACCGTTGTAATCGGGCGAGTTTCTACTTTCAGATGCAACAGAAATTTTGCGGATTGATCAATCTGTTCGCGAGATATGGCAGTTTGGAGGTAAGAAACGCTTGAGAAACTCAAAATTTTCGCCGTTCTGATGCTCGAAACGAATAACTAGGACGGCCTAGGGGAAAAGTGCGCAAACCGTTGTAATCGGGCGAGTTTCTACTTTCAGATGCAACAGAAATTTTGCGGATTGATCAATCCGTTCGCGAGATATGGCAGTTTGGAGATAAGAAATGCTTGAGAAACTCAAAATTTTCGCAGTTCTGATGCTCGAAACGAACAACTAGAACGGCCTAGGGGAAAAGTACGCATACTGATGTAATCGGGCGTGTTTCTACTTTCAGATGCAACAGAAATTTTGCGGATTTATCCATCCGTTCGCGAGATATGGCAGTTTGGAGATAAGAAACGCTTGAGAAACTCAAAATTTTCGCAGTTCTGATGCTCGAAACGAATAACTAGAACGGCCTAGGGGAAACCTACACCTACCTTTGCAATCGGGCGAGTTTCTACTTTCAGATGCAACAGAAATTTTGCGGATTGATCAATCGGTTCGCGAGATATGGCAGAAGGAGATAAGAAACGCTTGAGAAACTCAAAATTTTCGCAGTTCTGATGCTCGAAACGAATAACTAGAACGGCCTAGGGGAAAACTACACCTACCTTTGTAATCGGGCGAGTTTCTACTTTCAGATGCAACAGAAATTTTGCGGATTGATCGTCCGTTCGCGAGATATGGCAGTTAGGAGATAAGAAACGCTTGAGAAACTCAAAATTTTCGCAGTTCTGATGCTCGAAACGAGTAACTAGAACGGCCTAGGGGAAAAGTACGCTTACCGTTGTAATCGGGCGAGTTTCTACTTTCAGATGCAACAGAAATTTTGCGGATTGGTCAATCCGTTCGCGAGATATGGCAGTTTGGAGGTAGGAAACGCTTGAGAAACACAAAATTTTCGCAGTTCTGATGCTCGAAACGAATAACTAGAACGGCCTAGGGGAAAAGTACGCATACCGTTGTAATCGGGCGAGTTTCTACTTTCAGATGCAACAGAAATTTTGCGGATTGGTCAATCCGTTCGCGAGATATGGCAGTTTGGAGGTAAGAAACGCTTGAGAAACTCAAAATTTTCACAGTTCTGATGCTCGAAATGAATAACTGGAACGGCCTAGGGGAAAACTACACATACCGTTGTAATCGGGCAAGTTTCTACTTTCAGATGCAACAGAAATTTTGCGGATTGGTCAATCCGTTCGCGAGATATGGCTGTTTGGAGGTAAGAAACGCTTGAGAAACTCAAAATTTTCGCAGTTCTGATGCTCGAAACGAATAACTAGAACGGCCTAGGGGAAAAATACACCTACCGTTGTAATCGGGCGAGTTTCTACTTTCAGATGCAACAGAAATTTTGCGGATTAGTCAATCCGTTCGCGAGATATGGCAGTTTGGAGGTAAGAAACGCTTGAGAAACTCAAAATTTTCGCCGTTCTGATGCTCGAAACGAGTAACTAGAACGGCCTAGGGGAAAAGTACGCTTACCGTTGTAATCGGGCGAGTTTCTCCTTTCAGATGCAACAGAAATTTTGCGGATTAGTCAATCCGTTCGCGAGATATGGCAGTTTGGAGGTAAGAAACTCTTGAGAAACTCAAAATTTTCGCCGTTCTGATGCTCGAAACGAATAACTAGAACGGCCTAGGGGAAAAGTGCGCATACCGTTGTAATCGGGCGAGTTTCTACTTTCAGATGCAACAGAAACTTTGCGGATTTATCCATCCGTTCGCGAGATATGGCAGTTTGGAGATTAGAAACGCTTGAGAAACTCAAAATTTTCGCAGTTCTGATGCTCGAAATGAATAACTAGAACGGCCTAGGGGAAAAGTACGCATACCGTTGTAATCGGGCAAGTTTCTACTTTCAGATGCAACAGAAATTTTGCGGATTAGTCAATCCGTTCGCGAGATATGGCAGTTTGGAGGTAAGAAACTCTTGAGAAACTCAAAATTTTCGCCGTTCTGATGCTCGAAACGAATAACTAGAACGGCCTAGGGGAAAAGTGCGCATACCGTTGTAATCGGGCGAGTTTCTACTTTCAGATGCAACAGAAACTTTGCGGATTTATCCATCCGTTCGCGAGATATGGCAGTTTGGAGATTAGAAACGCTTGAGAAACTCAAAATTTTCGCAGTTCTGATGCTCGAAATGAATAACTAGAACGGCCTAGGGGAAAAGTACGCATACCGTTGTAATCGGGCGAGTTTCTACTTTCAGATGCAACAGAAATTTTGCGGATTGGTCAATCCGTTCGCGAGATATGGCAGTTTGGAGGTAAGAAACGCTTGAGAAACTCAAAATTTTCGCCGTTCTGATGCTCGAAACGAGTAACTAGAACGGCCTAGGGGAAAAGTACGCTTACCGTTGTAATCGGGCGAGTTTCTCCTTTCAGATGCAACAGAAATTTTGCGGATTAGTCAATCCGTTCGCGAGATATGGCAGTTTGGAGGTAAGAAACTCTTGAGAAACTCAAAATTTTCGCCGTTCTGATGCTCGAAACGAATAACTAGAACGGCCTAGGGGAAAAGTGCGCATACCGTTGTAATCGGGCGAGTTTCTACTTTCAGATGCAACAGAAACTTTGCGGATTTATCCATCCGTTCGCGAGATATGGCAGTTTGGAGATAAGAAACGCTTGAGAAACTCAAAATTTTCGCAGTTCTGATGCTCGAAATGAATAACTAGAACGGCCTAGGGGAAAAGTACGCATACCGTTGTAATCGGGCGAGTTTCTACTTTCAGATGCAACAGAAATTTTGCGGATTGGTCAATCCGTTCGCGAGATATGGCAGTTTGGAGGTAAGAAACGCTTGAGAAACTCAAAATTTTCGCAGTTCTGATGCTCGAAACGAGTAACTAGAACGGCCTAGGGGAAAAGTACGCATACCGTTGTAATCGGGCGAGTTTCTACTTTCAGATGCAACAGAAATTTTGCGGATTGGTCAATCCGTTCGCGAGATATGGCAGTTTGGAGGTAAGAAACGCTTGAGAAACTCAAAATTTTCACAGTTCTGATGCTCGAAATGAATAACTGGAACGGCCTAGGGGAAAACTACACATACCGTTGTAGTCGGGCAAGTTTCTACTTTCAGATGCAACAGAAATTTTGCGGATTGGTCAATCCGTTCGCGAGATATGGCTGTTTGGAGGTAAGAAACGCTTGAGAAACTCAAAATTTTCGCAGTTCTGATGCTCGAAACGAATAACTAGAACGGCCTAGTGGAAAAATACACCTACCGTTGTAATCGGGCGAGTTTCTACTTTCAGATGCAACAGAAATTTTGCGGATTAGTCAATCCGTTCGCGAGATATGGCAGTTTGGAGGTAAGAAACGCTTGAGAATCTCAAAATTTTCGCCGTTCTGATGCTCGAAACGAGTAACTAGAACGGCCTAGGGGAAAAGTACGCTTACCGTTGTAATCGGGCGAGTTTCTCCTTTCAGATGCAACAGAAATTTTGCGGATTAGTCAATCCGTTCGCGAGATATGGCAGTTTGGAGGTAAGAAACTCTTGAGAAACTCAAAATTTTCGCCGTTCTGATGCTCGAAACGAATAACTAGAACGGCCTAGGGGAAAAGTGCGCATACCGTTGTAATCGGGCGAGTTTCTACTTTCAGATGCAACAGAAACTTTGCGGATTTATCCATCCGTTCGCGAGATATGGCAGTTTGGAGATAAGAAACGCTTGAGAAACTCAACATTTTCGCAGTTCTGATGCTCGAAATGAATAACTGGAACGGCCTAGGGGAAAACTACACATACCGTTGTAATCGGGCGAGTTTCTACTTTCAGATGCAACAGAAATTTTGAGGATTGGTCAATCCGTTCGCGAGATATGGCAGTTTGGAGGTAAGAAACGCTTGAGAAACACAAAATTTTCGCAGTTCTGATGCTCGAAACGAATAACTAGAACGGCCTAGGGGAAAAGTACGCATACCGTTGTAATCGGGCGAGTCTCTACTTTCAGATGCAACAGAAATTTTGCGGATTGGTCAATCCGTTCGCGAGATATGGCAGTTTGTAGGTAAGAAACGCTTGAGAAACTCAAAATTTTCGCAGTTCTGATGCTCGAAACGAATAACTGGAACGGCCTAGGGGAAAACTACACATACCGTTGTAATCGGGCGAGTTTCTACTATCAGATGCAACAGAAATTTTGCGGATTGATCAATCCGTTCGCGAGATATGGCAGTTTGGAGATAAGAAACGCTTGAGAAACACAAAATTTTCGCAGTTCTGATGCTCGAAACGAATAACTAGAACGGCCTATGGGAAAAGTGCGCATACCGTTGTAATCGGGCGAGTTTCTACTTTCAGATGCAACAGAAATTTTGCGGATTAGTCAATCCGTTCGCGAGATATGGCAGTTTGGAGGTAAGAAACGCTTGAGAAACTCAAAATTTTCACAGTTCTGATGCTCGAAATGAATAACTGGAACGGCCTAGGGGAAAGCTACACATACCGTTGTAATCGGGCAAGTTTCTACTTTCAGATGCAACAGAAATTTTGCGGATTGGTCAATCCGTTCGCGAGATATGGCTGTTTGGAGGTAAGAAACGCTTGAGAAACTCAAAATTTTCGCAGTTCTGATGCTCGAAACGAATAACTAGAACGGCCTAGTGGAAAAATACACCTACCGTTGTAATCGGGCGAGTTTCTACTTTCAGATGCAACAGAAATTTTGCGGATTAGTCAATCCGTTCGCGAGATATGGCAGTTTGGAGGTAAGAAACGCTTGAGAAACTCAAAATTTTCGCCGTTCTGATGCTCGAAACGAGTAACTAGAACGGCCTAGGGGAAAAGTACGCTTACCGTTGTAATCGGGCGAGTTTCTCCTTTCAGATGCAACAGAAATTTTGCGGATTAGTCAATCCGTTCGCGAGATATGGCAGTTTGGAGGTAAGAAACTCTTGAGAAACTCAAAATTTTCGCCGTTCTGATGCTCGAAACGAATAACTAGAACGGCCTAGGGGAAAAGTGCGCATACCGTTGTAATCGGGCGAGTTTCTACTTTCAGATGCAACAGAAACTTTGCGGATTTATCCATCCGTTCGCGAGATATGGCAGTTTGGAGATAAGAAACGCTTGAGAAACTCAACATTTTCGCAGTTCTGATGCTCGAAATGAATAACTGGAACGGCCTAGGGGAAAACTACACATACCGTTGTAATCGGGCGAGTTTCTACTTTCAGATGCAACAGAAATTTTGAGGATTGGTCAATCCGTTCGCGAGATATGGCAGTTTGGAGGTAAGAAACGCTTGAGAAACACAAAATTTTCGCAGTTCTGATGCTCGAAACGAATAACTAGAACGGCCTGGGGGAAAAGTACGCATACCGTTGTAATCGGGCGAGTCTCTACTTTCAGATGCAACAGAAATTTTGCGGATTGGTCAATCCGTTCGCGAGATATGGCAGTTTGTAGGTAAGAAACGCTTGAGAAACTCAAAATTTTCGCAGTTCTGATGCTCGAAACGAATAACTGGAACGGCCTAGGGGAAAACTACACATACCGTTGTAATCGGGCGAGTTTCTACTTTCAGATGCAACAGAAATTTTGCGGATTGATCAATCCGTTCGCGAGATATGGCAGTTTGGAGGTAAGAAACGCTTGAGAAACACAAAATTTTCGCAGTTCTGATGCTCGAAACAAATAACTAGGACGGCCTATGGGAAAAGTGCGCATACCGTTGTAATCGGGCGAGTTTCTACTTTCAGATGCAACAGAAATTTTGCGGATTAGTCAATCCGTTCGCGAGATATGGCAGTTTGGAGGTAAGAAACGCTTGAGAAACTCAAAATTTTCGCCGTTCTGATGCTCGAAACGAATAACTAGAACGGCCTTGGGGAAAAGTGCGCATACCGTTGTAATCGGGCGAGTTTCTACTTTCAGATGCAATAGAAATTTTGGGGATTGGTCAATCGGTTCGCGAGATATGGCAGTTTGGAGGTAAGAAACACTTGAGAAACTCAAAATTTGCGCAGTTCTGATGCTCGAAACGAATAACTAGAACGGCCTAGCGGAAAAGTGCGCATACCGTTGTAATCGGGCGAGTTTCTACTTTCAGATGCAACAGAAACTTTGCGGATTGGTCATTCCGTTCGCGAGATATGGCAGTTTGGAGGTAAGAAACGCTTGAGAAACTCAAAATTTTCGCAGTTCTGATTTTCGAAACGAATAACTAGAACGGCCTAGGTGAAAACTACACCTACCGCTGTAATCGGGCGAGTTTCTACTTTCAGAAGCAACAGAAATTTTGCGGATTGGTCAATCCGTTCGCGAGATATGGCAGTTTGGAGATAAGAAACGCTTGAGAAACTCAAAATTTTCGCAGTTCTGATGCTCGAAATGAATAACTGGAACGGCCTAGGGGAAAACTACACATACCGTTGTAATCGGGCGAGTTTCTACTTTCAGATGCAACAGAAATTTTGCGGATGGATCAATCCGTTCGCGAGATATGGCAGTTTGGATGTAAGAAACGCTTGAGAAACTCAAATTTTCGCAGTTCTGATGCTCGAAACGAGTAACTAGAACGGCCTAGGGGAAAAGTGCCCATACCGTTGTAATTTGGCGAGTTTCTACTTTCCGATGCAACAGAAGTTTTGCGGATTGATCAATCCGTTCGCGAGATATGGCAGTTTGGAGATAAGAAACGCTTGAGAAACTCAAATTTTCGCAGTTCTGATGCTCGAAACGAGTAACTGGAACGGCCTAGGGGATAACTACACATACCGTTGTAATCGGGCGAGTTTCTACTTTCAGATGCAACAGAAATTTTGCGGATGGATCAATCCGTTCGCGAGATATGGCAGTTTGGAGACAAGAAACGCTTGAGAAACTCAAATTTTCGCAGTTCTGATGCTCGAAACGAGTAACAAGAACGGCCTAGGGGAAAACTGCCCATACCGTTGTAATTTGGCGAGTTTCTACTTTCTGATGCAACAGAAATTTTGCGGATTGATCAATCCGTTCGCGAGATATGGCAGTTTGGAGATAAGAAACGCTTGAGAAACTCAAAATTTTCGCAGTTCTGATGCTCGAAACGAATAACTAGAACGGCCTAGGGGAAAAGTGGGCATACCGTTGTAATCGGGCGAGTTTCTACTTTCAGATGCAACAGAAATTTTGCGGATTAGTCAATCCGTTCGCGAGATATGGCAGTTTGGAAGTAAGAAACGATTGAGAAACTCAAAATTTTCGCAGTTCTGATGCTCGAAACGAATAAATAGAACGGCCTAGGGGAAAACTACACATACCGTTGTAATCGGGCGAGTTTCTACTTTCAGACACAACAGAAATTTTTCGGATTGGTCAATCCGTTTGCGAGATGTGGCAGTTTGGAGGTAAGAAACGTTTGAGAAACTCAAAATTTTCGCAGTTCTGATGCTCGAAACGAGTAACTAGAACGGCCTAGGGGAAAAGTACGCATACCGTTGTAATCGGGCGAGTTTCTACTTTCAGATGCAACAGAAATTATGCGGATTGGTCAATCCGTTCGCGAGATATGGCAGTTTGGAGATAAGAAACGCTTGAGAAACTCAAAATTTTCGCAGTTCTGATGCTCGAAACGAGTAACGGAAACGGCCTAGGGGAAAAGCACGCATACTGTTGTAATCAGGCGAGTTTCTACTTTCAGATGCAACAGAAATTTTGCGGATTGATCAATCCGTTCGCGAGATATGGCAGTTTGGATATAAGAAACGCTTGAGAAACTCAAAATTTTCTCAGTTCTGATGCTCGAAACGAGTAACTAGAACGGCCTAGGGGAAAAGTACGCCTACCGTTGTAATCGGGCGAGTCTCTACTATCAGATGCAACAGAAATTTTGCGGATTGGTCAATCCGTTCGCGAGATATGGCAGTTTGTAGGTAAGAAACGCTTGAGAAACTCAAAATTTTCGCAGTTCTGATGCTCGAAACGAATAACTGGAACGGCCTAGGGGAAAACTACACATACTGTTGTAATCGGGCGAGTTTCTACATTCAGATGCAACAGAAATTTTGCGGATTGATCAATCCGTTCGCGAGATATGGCAGTTTGGAGATATGAAACGCTTGAGAAACACAAAATTTTCGAAGTTCTGATGCTCGAAACGAGTAACTAGAACTGCCTAGGGGAAAAGCACGCATACTGTTGTAATCGGGCGAGTTTCTGCTTTCAGATGCAAAAGAAATTTTGCGGATTGATCAATCCGTTCGCGAGATATGGCAGTTTGGAGGTAAGAAACGCTTGAGAAACTCAAAATTTTCGCAGTTCTGATGCTCGAAACGAATAACTAGAACGGCCTAGGGGAAAACTACACCTACCGTTGTAATCGGGCGAGTTTCTACTTTCAGATGCAACAGAAATTTTGCGGATTGATCAATCCGTTCGCGAGATATGGCAGTTTGGAGATAAGAAACGCTTGAGAAACTCAAAATTTTCGCAGTTCTGATGCTCGAAACGAATAACTAGAACGGCCTAGGGGAAAACTACACCTACCTTTGTAATCGGGCGAGTTTCTACTTTCAGATGCAACAGAAATTTTGCGGATTGATCAATCCGTTCGCGAGATATGGCAGTTAGGAGATAAGAAACGCTTGAGAAACTCAAAATTTTCGCAGTTCTGATGCTCGAAACGAGTAACTAGAACGGCCTAGGGGAAAAGTACGCTTACCGTTGTAATCGGGCGAGTTTCTACTTTCAGATGCAACAGAAATTTTGCGGATTGATCAATCCGTTCGCGAGATATGGCAGTTTGGAGATAAGAAACGCTTGAGAAACACAAAATTTTCGCAGTTCTGATGCTCGAAACGAGTAACTAGAACGGCCTAGGGGAAAAGCACGCATACTGTTGTAATCGGGCGAGTTTCTACTTTCAGATGCAACAGAAATTTTGCGGATGGATCAATCCGTTCGCGAGATATGGCAGTTTGGAGATAAGAAACGCTTGAGAAACTCAATTTTTCGCAGTTCTGATGCTCGAAACGAGTAACTAGAACGGCCTAGGGGAAAAGTGCCCATACCGTTGTAATTTGGCGAGTTTCTACTTTCCGATGCAACAGAAATTTTGCGGATTGATCAATCCGTTCGCGAGATATGGCAGTTTGGAGATAAGAAACGCTTGAGAAACTCAAAATTTTCGCCGTTCTGATGCTCGAAACGAATAACTAGGACGGCCTAGGGGAAAAGTGCGCATACCGTTGTAATCGGGCGAGTTTCTACTTTCAGATGCAACAGAAATTTTGCGGATTAGTCAATCCGTTCGCGAGATATGGCAGTTTGGAGGTAAGAAACGCTTGAGAAACTCAAAATTTTTGCCGTTCTGATGCTCGAAACGAATAACTAGAACGGCCTTGGGGAAAAGTGCGCATACCGTTGTAATCGGGCGAGTTTCTACTTTCAGATGCAATAGAAATTTTGCGGATTGGTCAATCGGTTCGCGAGATATGGCAGTTTGGAGGTAAGAAACACTTGAGAAACTCAAAATTTTCGCAGTTCTGATGCTCGAAACGAATAACTAGAACGGCCTAGGGGAAAAGTGCGCATACCGTTGTAATCGGGCGAGTTTCTACTTTCAGATGCATTAGAAATTTTGCGGATTGGTCAATCGGTTCGCGAGATATGGCAATTTGGAGGTAAGAAACGCTTGAGAAACTCAAAATTTGCGCAGTTCTGATGCTCGAAACGAATAACTAGAACGGCCTAGCGGAAAAGTGCGCATACCGTTGTAATCGGGCGAGTTTCTTCTTTCAGATGCAACAGAAATTTTGCGGATCGGTCAATCCGTTCGCGAGATATGGCAGTTTGGATGTAAGAAACGCTTGAGGAACTCAAAATTTTCGCAGTTCTGATGCTCGAAACGAACAACTGGAACGGCCTAGGGGAAAACTACACATACCGTTGTAATCGGGCGAGTTTCTACTTTCAGATGCAACAGAAACTTTGCGGATTTATCCATCCGTTCGCGAGATATGGCAGTTTGGAGATAAGAAACGCTTGAGAAACTCAAAATTTTCGCAGTTCTGATGCTCGAAATGAATAACTGGAACGGCCTAGGGGAAAACTACACATACCGTTGTAATCGGGCGAGTTTCTACTTTCAGATGCAACAGAAATTTTGAGGATTGGTCAATCCGTTCGCGAGATATGGCAGTTTGGAGGTAAGAAACGCTTGAGAAACACAAAATTTTCGCAGTTCTGATGCTCGAAACGAATAACTAGAACGGCCTAGGGGAAAAGTACGCATACCGTTGTAATCGGGCGAGTCTCTACTTTCAGATGCAACAGAAATTTTGCGGATTGGTCAATCCGTTCGCGAGATATGGCAGTTTGTAGGTAAGAAACGCTTGAGAAACTCAAAATTTTCGCAGTTCTGATGCTCGAAACGAATAACTGGAACGGCCTAGGGGAAAACTACACATACCGTTGTAATCGGGCGAGTTTCTACTTTCAGATGCAACAGAAATTTTGCGGATTGATCAATCCGTTCGCGAGATATGGCAGTTTGGAGATAAGAAACGCTTGAGAAACCCAAAATTTTCGCAGTTCTGATGCTCGAAACGAGTAACTAGAACGGCCTAGGGGAAAAGCACGCATACTGTTGTAATCGGGCGAGTCTCTACTTTCAGATGCAACAGAAATTTTGCGGATGGATCAATCCGTTCGCGAGATATGGCAGTTTGGAGATAAGAAACGCTTGAGAAACTCAAATTTTCGCAGTTCTGATGCTCGAAACGAGTAACTAGAACGGCCTAGGGGAAAAGTGCCCATACCGTTGTAATTTGGCGAGTTTCTACTTTCCGATGCAACAGAAATTTTGCGGATTGATCAATCCGTTCGCGAGATATGGCAGTTTGGAGATAAGAAACGCTTGAGAAACTCAAAATTTTCGCAGTTCTGATGCTCGAAACGAGTAACTAGAACGGCCTAGGGGAAAAGTACGCTTACCGTTGTAATCGGGCGAGTTTCTACTTTCAGATGCAACAGAAATTTTGCGGATTGATCAATCTGTTCGCGAGATATGGCAGTTTGGAGGTAAGAAACGCTTGAGAAACTCAAAATTTTCGCCGTTCTGATGCTCGAAACGAATAACTAGGACGGCCTAGGGGAAAAGTGCGCATACCGTTGTAATCGGGCGAGTTTCTACTTTCAGATGCAACAGAAATTTTGCGGATTAGTCAATCCGTTCGCGAGATATGGCAGTTTGGAGGTAAGAAACGCTTGAGAAACTCAAAATTTTCGCCGTTCTGATGCTCGAAACGAATAACTAGAACGGCCTTGGGGAAAAGTGCGCATACCGTTGTAATCGGGCGAGTTTCTACTTTCAGATGCAATAGAAATTTTGCGGATTGGTCAATCGGTTCGCGAGATATGGCAGTTTGGAAGTAAGAAACACTTGAGAAACTCAAAATTTTCGCAGTTCTGATGCTCGAAACGAATAACTAGAACGGCCTAGGGGAAAAGTGCGCATACCGTTGTAATCGGGCGAGTTTCTACTTTCAGATGCATTAGAAATTTTGCGGATTGGTCAATCGGTTCGCGAGATATGGCAATTTGGAGGTAAGAAACGCTTGAGAAACTCAAAATTTGCGCAGTTCTGATGCTCGAAACGAATAACTAGAACGGCCTAGCGGAAAAGTGCGCTTACCGTTGTAATCGGGCGAGTTTCTTCTTTCAGATGCAACAGAAATTTTGCGGATCGGTCAATCCGTTCGCGAGATATGGCAGTTTGGATGTAAGAAACGCTTGAGGAACTCAAAATTTTCGCAGTTCTGATGCTCGAAATGAATAACTGGAACGGCCTAGGGGAAAACTACACATACCGTTGTAATCGGGCGAGTTTCTACTTTCAGATGCAACAGAAATTTTGCGGATTGGTCAATCCGTTCGCGAGATATGGCAGTTTGGAGGTAAGAAACGCTTGAGAAACACAAAATTTTCGCAGTTCTGATGCTCGAAACGAAGAACTAGAACGGCCTAGGGGAAAAGTACGCATACCGTTGTAATCGGGGGAGTTTCTACTTTCAGATGCAACAGAAATTTTGCGGATTGGTCAATCCGTTCGCGAGATATGGCAGTTTGGATGTAAGAAACGTTTGAGAAACTCAAATTTTCGCAGTTCTGATGCTCGAAACGAGTAACTGGAACGGCCTAGGGGAAAACTGCCCATTCCGTTGTAATTTGGCGAGTTTCTACTTTCTGATGCAACAGAAATTTTGCGGATTGATCAATCCGTTCGCGAGATATGGCAGTTTGGAGATAAGAAACGCTTGAGAAACTCAAATTTTCGCAGTTCTGATGCTCGAAACGAGTAACTGGAACGGCCTAGGGGAAAACTACACATACCGTTGTAATTTGGCGAGTTTCTACTTTCAGATGCAACAGAAATTTTGCGGATTGATCAATCCGTTCGCGAGATATGGCAGTTTGGAGATAAGAAACGCTTGAGAAACTCAAAATTTTCGCAGTTCTGATGCTCGAAACGAGTAACTAGAACGGCCTAGGGGAAAAGTACGCTTACCGTTGTAATCGGGCGAGTTTCTACTTTCAGATGCAACAGAAATTTTGCGGATTGATCAATCTGTTCGCGAGATATGGCAGTTTGGAGGTAAGAAACGCTTGAGAAACTCAAAATTTTCGCCGTTCTGATGCTCGAAACGAATAACTAGGACGGCCTAGGGGAAAAGTGCGCATACCGTTGTAATCGGGCGAGTTTCTACTTTCAGATGCAACAGAAATTTTGCGGATTAGTCAATCCGTTCGCGAGATATGGCAGTTTGGAGGTAAGAAACGCTTGAGAAACTCAAAATTTTCGCCGTTCTGATGCTCGAAACGAATAACTAGAACGGCCTTGGGGAAAAGTGCGCATACCGTTGTAATCGGGCGAGTTTCTACTTTCAGATGCAATAGAAATTTTGCGGATTGGTCAATCGGTTCGCGAGATATGGCAGTTTGGAGGTAAGAAACACTTGAGAAACTCAAAATTTTCGCAGTTCTGATGCTCGAAACGAATAACTAGAACGGCCTAGGGGAAAAGTGCGCATACCGTTGTAATCGGGCGAGTTTCTACTTTCAGATGCATTAGAAATTTTGCGGATTGGTCAATCGGTTCGCGAGATATGGCAATTTGGAGGTAAAAAACGCTTGAGAAACTCAAAATTTGCGCAGTTCTGATGCTCGAAACGAATAACTAGAACGGCCTAGCGGAAAAGTGCGCATACCGTTGTAATCGGGCGAGTTTCTTCTTTCAGATGCAACAGAAATTTTGCGGATCGGTCAATCCGTTCGCGAGATATGGCAGTTTGGATGTAAGAAACGCTTGAGGAACTCAAAATTTTCGCAGTTCTGATGCTCGAAATGAATAACTGGAACGGCCTAGGGGAAAACTACACATACCGTTGTAATCGGGCGAGTTTCTACTTTCAGATGCAACAGAAATTTTGCGGATTGGTCAATCCGTTCGCGAGATATGGCAGTTTGGAGGTAAGAAACGCTTGAGAAACACAAAATTTTCGCAGTTCTGATGCTCGAAACGAAGAACTAGAACGGCCTAGGGGAAAAGTACGCATACCGTTGTAATCGGGGGAGTTTCTACTTTCAGATGCAACAGAAATTTTGCGGATTGGTCAATCCGTTCGCGAGATATGGCAGTTTGGATGTAAGAAACGTTTGAGAAACTCAAATTTTCGCAGTTCTGATGCTCGAAACGAGTAACTGGAACGGCCTAGGGGAAAACTGCCCATTCCGTTGTAATTTGGCGAGTTTCTACTTTCTGATGCAACAGAAATTTTGCGGATTGATCAATCCGTTCGCGAGATATGGCAGTTTGGAGATAAGAAACGCTTGAGAAACTCAAATTTTCGCAGTTCTGATGCTCGAAACGAGTAACTGGAACGGCCTAGGGGAAAACTACACATACCGTTGTAATCGGGCGAGTTTCTACTTTCAGATGCAACAGAAATTTTGCGGATGGATCAATCCGTTCGCGAGATATGGCAGTTTGGAAACAAGAAACGCTTGAGAAACTCAAATTTTCGCAGTTCTGATGCTCGAAACGAGTAACAAGAACGGCCTAGGGGAAAACTGCCCATTCCGTTGTAATTTGGCGAGTTTCTACTTTCTGATGCAACAGAAATTTTGCGGATTGATCAATCCGTTCGCGAGATATGGCAGTTTGGAGATAAGAAACGCTTGAGAAACTCAAAATTTTCGCAGTTCTGATGCTCGAAACGAATAACTAGAACGGCCTAGGGGAAAAGTGGGCATACCGTTGTAATCGGGCGAGTTTCTACTTTCAGATGCAACAGAAGTTTTGCGGATTAGTCAATCCGTTCGCGAGATATGGCAGTTTGGAGGTAAGAAACGCTTGAGAAACTCAAAATTTTCGCAGTTCTGATGCTCGAAACGAATAAATAGAACGGCCTAGGGGAAAACTACACATACCGTTGTAATCGGGCGAGTTTCTACTTTCAGACACAACAGAAATTTTTCGGATTGGTCAATCCGTTTGCGAGATGTGGCAGTTTGGAGGTAAGAAACGTTTGAGAAACTCAAAATTTCGCAGTTCTGATGCTCGAAACGAGTAACTAGAACGGCCTAGGGCAAAAGTACGCATACCGTTGTAATCGGGCGAGTTTCTACTTTCAGATGCAACAGAAATTATGCGGATTGGTCAATCCGTTCGCGAGATATGGCAGTTTGGAGATAAGAAACGCTTGAGAAACTCAAAATTTTCGCAGTTCTGATGCTCGAAACGAATAACTAGTACGGCCTAGGGGAAAAGTGCGCATACCGTTGTAATCGGGCGAGTATCTACTTTCAGAAGCAACAGAAATTTTGCGGATTGGTCAATCCGTTCGCGAGATATGGCAGTTTGGAGATAAGAAACGCTTGAGAAACTCAAAACTTTCGCCTTTCTGATGCTCGAAATGAATAACTGGAACGGCCTAGGGGAAAAGTGCGCATACCGTTGTAATCGGGAGAGTTTCTACTTTCAGATGCAACAGAAATTTTGCGGATTGGTCAATCCGTTCGCGAGATATGGCAGTTTGGAGATAAGAAACGCTTGAGAAACTCAAAATTTTCGCAGTTCTGATGCTCGAAACGAATAACTAGAACGGCCTAGGGGAAAAGTGCGCATACCGTTGTAATCGGGCGAGTATCTACTTTCAGAAGCAACAGAAATTTTGCGGATTGGTCAATCCGTTCGCGAGATATGGCAGTTTGGAGATAAGAAACGCTTGAGAAACTCAAAATTTTCGCAGTTCTGATGCTCGAAATGAATAACTGGAACGGCCTAGGGGAAAACTACACATACCGTTGTAATCGGGCGAGTTTCTACTTTCAGATGCAACAGAAATTTTGCGGATAGGTCAATCCGTTCGCGAGATATGGCAGTTTGGATGTAAGAAACGCTTGAGAAACACAAAATTTTCGCAGTTCTGATGCTCGAAACGAATAACTAGAACGGCCTAGGGGAAAAGTACGCATACCGTTGTAATCGGGCGAGTTTCTACTTTCAGATGCAACAGAAATTTTGCGGATTGATCAATCCGTTCGCGAGATATGGCAGTTTGGAGATAAGAAACGCTTGAGAAACTCAATATTTTCGCAGTTCTGATGCTCAAAACGAGTAACTGAAACGGCCTAGGGGAAAAGCACGCATACTGTTGTAATCGGGCGAGTTTCTACTTTCAGATGCAACAGAAATTTTGCGGATCGATCAATCCGTTCGCGAGATATGGCAGTTTGGAGATAAGAAACGCTTGAGAAACACAAAATTTTCGCAGTTCTGATGCTCGAAACGAGTAACTAGAACGGCCTAGGGGAAAAGCACGCATACTGTTGTAATCGGGCGAGTTTCTACTTTCAGATGCAACAGAAATTTTGCGGATCGATCAATCCGTTCGCGAGATATGGCAGTTTGGAGATAAGAAACGCTTGAGAAACTCAAATTTTCGCAGTTCTGATGCTCGAAACGAGTAACAAGAACGGCCTAGGGGAAAACTGCCCATACCGTTGTAATTTGGCGAGTTTCTACTTTCTGATGCAACAGAAATTTTGCGGATTGATCAATCCGTTCGCGAGATATGGCAGTTTGGAGATAAGAAACGCTTGAGAAACTCAAATTTTCGCAGTTCTGATGCTCGAAACGAATAACTAGAACGGCCTAGGGGAAAAGTGCGCATACCGTTGTAATCGGGCGAGTATCTACTTTCAGAAGCAACAGAAATTTTGCGGATTGGTCAATCCGTTTGCGAGATGTGGCAGTTTGGATGTAAGAAACGCTTGAGAAACACAAAATTTTCGCAGTTCTGATGCTCGAAACGAATAACTAGAACGGCCTAGGGGAAAAGTACGCATACCGTTGTAATCGGGCGAGTTTCTACTTTCAGATGCAACAGAAATTTTGCGGATTAGTCAATCCGTTCGCGAGATATGGCAGTTTGGAGGTAAGAAACGCTTGAGAAACTCAAAATTTTCGCAGTTCTGATGCTCGAAACGAATAAATAGAACGGCCTAGGGGAAAACTACACATACCGTTGGAATCGGGCGAGTTTCTACTTTCAGACACAACAGAAATTTTTCGGATTGGTCAATCCGTTTGCGAGATGTGGCAGTTTGGAGGTAAGAAACGTTTGAGAAACTCAAAATTCTCGCAGTTCTGATGCTCGAAACGAGTAACTAGAACGGCCTAGGGGAAAAGTACGCATACCGTTGTAATCGGGCGAGTTTCTACTTTCAGATGCAACAGAAATTATGCGGATTGGTCAATCCGTTCGCGAGATATGGCAGTTTGGAGATAAGAAACGCTTGAGAAACTCAAAATTTTCGCAGTTCTGATGCTCGAAACGAATAACTAGAACGGCCTAGGGGAAAAGTGCGCATACCGTTGTAATCGGGCGAGTATCTACTTTCAGAAGCAACAGAAATTTTGCGGATTGGTCAATCCGTTCGCGAGATATGGCAGTTTGGAGATAAGAAACGCTTGAGAAACTCAAAATTTTCGCAGTTCTGATGCTCGAAATGTATAACTGGAACGGCCTAGGGAAAAGTGCGCATACCGTTGTAATCGGGCGAGTTTCTACTTTCAGATGCAACAGAAATTTTGCGGATTGGTCAATCCGTTCGCGAGATATGGCAGTTTGGAGATAAGAAACGCTTGAGAAACTCAAAATTTTCGCAGTTCTGGTGCTCGAAAACGAATAACTAGAACGGCCTAGGGGAAAAGTGCGCATACCTTTGTAATCGGGCGAGTATCTACTTTCAGAAGCAACAGAAATTTTGCGGATTGGTCAATCCGTTCGCGAGATATGGCAGTTTGGAGATAAGAAACGCTTGAGAAACTCAAAATTTTCGCAGTTCTGATGCTCGAAACGAATAACTGGAACGGCCTAGGGGAAAACTACACATACCGTTGTAATCGGGCGAGTTTCTACTTTCAGATGCAACAGAAATTTTGCGGATTAGTCAATCCGTTCGCGAGATATGGCAGTTTGGAGGTAAGAAACGCTTGAGAAACTCAAAATTTTCGCCGTTCTGATGCTCGAAACGAATAACTAGAACGGCCTTGGGGAAAGTGCGCATACCGTTGTAATCGGGCGAGTTTCTACTTTCAGATGCAATAGAAATTTTGGGGATTGGTCAATCGGTTCGCGAGATATGGCAGTTTGGAGGTAAGAAACACTTGAGAAACTCAAAATTTGCGCAGTTCTGTTGCTCGAAACGAATAACTAGAACGGCCTAGCGGAAAAGTGCGCATACCGTTGTAATCGGGCGAGTTTCTACTTTCAGATGCAACAGAAATTTTGCGGATTGATCAATCCGTTCGCGAGATATGGCAGTTTGGAGATAAGAAACGCTTGAGAAACTCAATATTTTCGCAGTTCTGATGCTCAAAACGAGTAACTGAAACGGCCTAGGGGAAAAGCACGCATACTGTTGTAATCGGGCGAGTTTCTACTTTCAGATGCAACAGAAATTTTGCGGATCGATCAATCCGTTCGCGGGATATGGCAGTTTGGAGATAAGAAACGCTTGAGAAACACAAAATTTTCGCAGTTCTGATGCTCGAAACGAGTAACTAGAACGGCCTAGGGGAAAAGCACGCATACTGTTGTAATCGGGCGAGTTTCTACTTTCAGATGCAACAGAAATTTTGCGGATCGATCAATCCGTTCGCGAGATATGGCAGTTTGGAGATAAGAAACGCTTGAGAAACTCAAATTTTCGCAGTTCTGATGCTCGAAACGAGTAACAAGAACGGCCTAGGGGAAAACTGCCTATACCGTTGTAATTTGGCGAGTTTCTACTTTCTGATGCAACAGAAATTTTGCGGATTGATCAATCCGTTCGCGAGATATGGCAGTTTGGAGATAAGAAACGCTTGAGAAACTCAAAATTTTCGCAGTTCTGATGCTCGAAACGAATAACTAGAACGGCCTAGGGGAAAAGTGCGCATACCGTTGTAATCGGGCGAGTTTCTACTTTCAGATGCAACAGAAATTTTGCGGATTAGTCAATCCGTTCGCGAGATATGGCAGTTTGGAGGTAAGAAACGCTTGAGAAACTCAAAATTTTCGCAGTTCTGATGCTCGAAACGAATAAATAGAACGGCCTAGGGGAAAACTACACATACCGTTGGAATCGGGCGAGTTTCTACTTTCAGACACAACAGAAATTTTTCGGATTGGTCAATCCGTTTGCGAGATGTGGCAGTTTGGAGGTAAGAAACGTTTGAGAAACTCAAAATTCTCGCAGTTCTGATGCTCGAAACGAGTAACTAGAACGGCCTAGGGGAAAAGTACGCATACCGTTGTAATCGGGCGAGTTTCTACTTTCAGATGCAACAGAAATTATGCGGATTGGTCAATCCGTTCGCGAGATATGGCAGTTTGGAGATAAGAAACGCTTGAGAAACTCAAAATTTTCGCAGTTCTGGTGCTCGAAACGAATAACTAGAACGGCCTAGGGGAAAAGTGCGCATACCTTTGTAATCGGGCGAGTATCTACTTTCAGAAGCAACAGAAATTTTGCGGATTGGTCAATCCGTTCGCGAGATATGGCAGTTTGGAGATAAGAAACGCTTGAGAAACTCAAAATTTTCGCAGTTCTGATGCTCGAAACGAATAACTGGAACGGCCTAGGGGAAAACTACACATACCGTTGTAATCGGGCGAGTTTCTACTTTCAGATGCAACAGAAATTTTGCGGATTAGTCAATCCGTTCGCGAGATATGGCAGTTTGGAGGTAAGAAACGCTTGAGAAACTCAAAATTTTCGCCGTTCTGATGCTCGAAACGAATAACTAGAACGGCCTTGGGGAAAAGTGCGCATACCGTTGTAATCGGGCGAGTTTCTACTTTCAGATGCAATAGAAATTTTGGGGATTGGTCAATCGGTTCGCGAGATATGGCAGTTTGGAGGTAAGAAACACTTGAGAAACTCAAAATTTGCGCAGTTCTGTTGCTCGAAACGAATAACTAGAACGGCCTAGCGGGAAAGTGCGCATACCGTTGTAATCGGGCGAGTTTCTACTTTCAGAAGCAACAGAAATTTTGCGGATTGGTCAATCCGTTCGCGAGATATGGCAGTTTGGAGATAAGAAACGCTTGAGAAACTCAAAATTTTCGCAGTTCTGATGCTCGAAATGAATAACTGGAACGGCCTAGGGGAAAACTACACATACCGTTGTAATCGGGCGAGTTTCTACTTTCAGATGCAACAGAAATTTTGCGGATTGGTCAATCCGTTCGCGAGATATGGCAGTTTGGAGGTAAGAAACGCTTGAGAAACACAAAATTTTCGCAGTTCTGATGCTCGAAACGAATAACTAGAACGGCCTAGGGGAAAAGTACGCATACCGTTGTAATCGGGGGAGTTTCTACTTTCAGATGCAACAGAAATTTTGCGGATTGGTCAATCCGTTCGCGAGATATGGCAGTTTGGATGTAAGAAACGCTTGAGAAACTCAAATTTTCGCAGTTCTGATGCTCGAAACGAGTAACTAGAACGGCCTAGGGGAAAAGTGCCCATACCGTTGTAATTTGGCGAGTTTCTACTTTCCGATGCAACAGAAATTTTGCGGATTGATCAATCCGTTCGCGAGATATGGCAGTTTGGAGATAAGAAACGCTTGAGAAACTCAAATTTTCGCAGTTCTGATGCTCGAAACGAGTAACTGGAACGGCCTAGGGGAAAACTACACATACCGTTGTAATCGGGCGAGTTTCTACTTTCAGATGCAACAGAAATTTTGCGGATGGATCAATCCGTTCGCGAGATATGGCAGTTTGGAGACAAGAAACGCTTGAGAAACACAAATTTTCGCAGTTCTGATGCTCGAAACGAGTAACAAGAACGGCCTAGGGGAAAACTGCCCATACCGTTGTAATTTGGCGAGTTTCTACTTTCTGATGCAACAGAAATTTTGCGGATTGATCAATCCGTTCGCGAGATATGGCAGTTTGGAGATAAGAAACGCTTGAGAAACTCAAAATTTTCGCAGTTCTGATGCTCGAAACGAATAACTAGAACGGCCTAGGGGAAAAGTGGGCATACCGTTGTAATCGGGCGAGTTTCTACTTTCAGATGCAACAGAAATTTTGCGGATTAGTCAATCCGTTCGCGAGATATGGCAGTTTGGAAGTAAGAAACGCTTGAGAAACTCAAAATTTTCGCAGTTCTGATGCTCGAAACGAATAAATAGAACGGCCTAGGGGAAAACTACACATACCGTTGTAATCGGGCGAGTTTCTACTTTCAGACACAACAGAAATTTTTCGGATTGGTCAATCCGTTTGCGAGATGTGGCAGTTTGGAGGTAAGAAACGTTTGAGAAACTCAAAATTTTCGCAGTTCTGATGCTCGAAACGAGTAACTAGAACGGCCTAGGGGAAAAGTACGCATACCGTTGTAATCGGGCGAGTTTCTACTTTCAGATGCAACAGAAATTATGCGGATTGGTCAATCCGTTCGCGAGATATGGCAGTTTGGAGATAAGAAACGCTTGAGAAACCCAAAATTTTCGCAGTTCTGATGCTCGAAACGAGTAACGGAAACGGCCTAGGGGAAAAGCACGCATACTGTTGTAATCAGGCGAGTTTCTACTTTCAGATGCAACAGAAATTTTGCGGATTGATCAATCCGTTCGCGAGATATGGCAGTTTGGATATAAGAAACGCTTGAGAAACTCAAAATTTTCTCAGTTCTGATGCTCGAAACGAGTAACTAGAACGGCCTAGGGGAAAAGTACGCCTACCGTTGTAATCGGGCGAGTCTCTACTATCAGATGCAACAGAAATTTTGCGGATTGGTCAATCCGTTCGCGAGATATGGCAGTTTGTAGGTAAGAAACGCTTGAGAAACTCAAAATTTTCGCAGTTCTGATGCTCGAAACGAATAACTGGAACGGCCTAGGGGAAAACTACGCATACCGTTGTAATCGGGGGAGTTTCTACTTTCAGATGCAACAGAAATTTTGCGGATTGGTCAATCCGTTCACGAGATATGGCAGTTTGGATGTAAGAAACGCTTGAGAAACTCAAAATTTTCGCAGTTCTGATGCTCGAAACGAATAACTAGAACGGCCTAGGGGAAAAGTACGCATACCGTTGTAATCGGGCGAGTTTCTACTTTCAGATGCAACAGAAATTTTGCGGATTGATCAATCCGTTCGCGAGATATGGCAGTTTGGAGATAAGAAACGCTTGAGAAACTCAATATTTTCGCAGTTCTGATGCTCGAAACGAGTAACTGAAACGGCCTAGGGGAAAAGCACGCACACTGTTGTAATCGGGCGAGTTTCTACTTTCAGGTGCAACAGAAATTTTGCGGATCGATCAATCCGTTCGCGAGATATGGCAGTTTGGAGATAAGAAACGCTTGAGAAACACAAAATTTTCGCAGTTCTGATGCTCGAAACGAGTAACTAGAACGGCCTAGGGGAAAAGCACGCATACTGTTGTAATCGGGCGAGTTTCTACTTTCAGATGCAACAGAAATTTTGCGGATTGATCAATCCGTTCGCGAGATATGGCAGTTTGGAGATAAGAAACGCTTGAGAAACTCAAATTTTCGCAGTTCTGATGCTCGAAACGAGTAACTAGAACGGCCTAGGGGAAAAGTGCCCATACCGTTGTAATTTGGCGAGTTTCTACTTTCTGATGCAACAGAAATTTTGCGGATTAGTCAATCCGTTCGCGAGATATGGCAGTTTGGAGGTAAGAAACGCTTGAGAAACTCAAAATTTTCGCCGTTCTGATGCTCGAAACGAATAACTAGAACGGCCTAGGGGAAAAGTGCGCATACCGTTGTAATCGGGCGAGTTTCTACTTTCAGATGCAACAGAAATTTTGCGGATTGGTCAATCCGTTCGCGAGATATGGCAGTTTGGAGGTAAGAAACGCTTGAGAAACTCAAAATTTTCGCAGTTCTGATGCTCGAAATGAATAACTGGAACGGCCTAGGGGAAAACTACACACACCGTTGTAATCGGGCGAGTTTCTACTTTCAGATGCAACAGAAATTTTGCGGATTGGTCAATCCGTTCACGAGATATGGCAGTTTGGATGTAAGAAACGCTTGAGAAACTCAAAATTTTCGCAGTTCTGATGCTCGAAACGAATAACTAGAACGGCCTAGGGGAAAAGTACGCATACCGTTGTAATCGGGCGAGTTTCTACTTTCAGATGCAACAGAAATTTTGCGGATTGATCAATCCGTTCGCGAGATATGGCAGTTTGGAGATAAGAAACGCTTGAGAAACTCAATATTTTCGCAGTTCTGATGCTCGAAACGAGTAACTGAAACGACCTAGGGGAAAAGCACGCATACTGTTGTAATCGGGCGAGTTTCTACTTTCAGATGCAACAGAAATTTTGCGGATCGATCAATCCGTTCGCGAGATATGGCAGTTTGGAGATAAGAAACGCTTGAGAAACACAAAATTTTCGCAGTTCTGATGCTCGAAACGAGTAACTAGAACGGCCTAGGGGAAAAGCACGCATACTGTTGTAATCGGGCGAGTTTCTACTTTCAGATGCAATAGAAATTTTGCGGATGGATCAATCCGTTCGCGAGATATGGCAGTTTGGAGATAAGAAACGCTTGAGAAACTCAAATTTTCGCAGTTCTGATGCTCGAAACGAGTAACTAGAACGGCCTAGGGGAAAAGTGCCCATACCGTTGTAATTTGGCGAGTTTCTACTTTCTGATGCAACAGAAATTTTGCGGATTAGTCAATCCGTTCGCGAGATATGGCAGTTTGGAGGTAAGAAACGCTTGAGAAACTCAAAATTTTCGCCGTTCTGATGCTCGAAACGAATAACTAGAACGGCCTAGGGGAAAAGTGCGCATACCGTTGTAATCGGGCGAGTTTCCACTTTCAGATGCAACAGAAATTTTGCGGATTGGTCAATCCGTTCGCGAGATATGGCAGTTTGGAGATAAGAAACGCTTGAGAAACTCAAAATTTTCGCAGTTCTGATGCTCGAAACGAATAACTAGAACGGCCTAGGGGAAAAGTGCGCATACCGTTGTAATCGGGCGAGTTTCTACTTTCAGATGCAATAGAAATTTTGCGGATTGGTCAATCGGTTCGCGAGATATGGCAGTTTGGAGGTAAGAAACGCTTGAGAAACTCAATATTTTCGCAGTTCTGATGCTCGAAACGAGTAACTGAAACGGCCTAGGGGAAAAGCACGCATACTGTTGTAATCGGGCGAGTTTCTACTTTCAGATGCAACAGAAATTTTGCGGATTGGTCAATCCGTTCACGAGATATGGCAGTTTGGATGTAAGAAACGCTTGAGAAACTCAAAATTTTCGCAGTTCTGATGCTCGAAACGAATAACTAGAACGGCCTAGGGGAAAAGTACGCATACCGTTGTAATCGGGCGAGTTTCTACTTTCAGATGCAACAGAAATTTTGCGGATTGATCAATCCGTTCGCGAGATATGGCAGTTTGGAGATAAGAAACGCTTGAGAAACACAATATTTTCGCAGTTCTGATGCTCGAAACGAGTAACTGAAACGGCCTAGGGGAAAAGCACGCATACTGTTGTAATCGGGCGAGTTTCTACTTTCAGATGCAACAGAAATTTTGCGGATCGATCAATCCGTTCGCGAGATATGGCAGTTTGGAGATAAGAAACGCTTGAGAAACACAAAATTTTCGCAGTTCTGATGCTCGAAACGAGTAACTAGAACGGCCTAGGGGAAAAGCACGCATACTGTTGTAATCGGGCGAGTTTCTACTTTCAGATGCAACAGAAATTTTGCGGATTGATCAATCCGTTCGCGAGATATGGCAGTTTGGAGATAAGAAACGCTTGAGAAACTCAAATTTTCGCAGTTCTGATGCTCGAAACGAGTAACTAGAACGGCCTAGGGGAAAAGTATGCATACCGTTGTAATCGGGCGAGTTTCTACTTTCAGATGCAACAGAAATTTTGCGGATTGGTCAATCCGTTCGCGAGATATGGCAGTTTGGAGGTAAGAAACGCTTGAGAAACTCAAAATTTTCGCAGTTCTGATGCTCGAAACGAACAACTGGAACGGCCTAGGGGAAAACTACACATACCGTTGTAATCGGGCGAGTTTCTACTTTCAGATGCAACAGAAACTTTGCGGATTGATCATTCCGTTCGCGAGATATGGCAGTTTGGAGATAAGAAACGCTTGAGAAACTCAATATTTTCGCAGTTCTGATGCTCGAAACGAGTAACTGAAACGGCCTAGGGGAAAAGCACGCATACTGTTGTAATCGGGCGAGTTTCTACTTTCAGATGCAACAGAAATTTTGCGGATCGATCAATCCGTTCGCGAGATATGGCAGTTTGGAGATAAGAAACGCTTGAGAAACACAAAATTTTCGCAGTTCTGATGCTCGAAACGAGTAACTAGAACGGCCTAGGGGAAAAGCACGCATACTGTTGTAATCGGGCGAGTTTCTACTTTCAGATGCAACAGAAATTTTGCGGATTGATCAATCCGTTCGCGAGATATGGCAGTTTGGAGATAAGAAACGCTTGAGAAACTCAAATTTTCGCAGTTCTGATGCTCGAAACGAGTAACTAGAACGGCCTAGGGGAAAAGTGCCCATACCGTTGTAATTTGGCGAGTTTCTACTTTCTGATGCAACAGAAATTTTGCGGATTAGTCAATCCGTTCGCGAGATATGGCAGTTTGGAGGTAAGAAACGCTTGAGAAACTCAAAATTTTCGCCGTTCTGATGCTCGAAACGAATAACTAGAACGGCCTAGGGGAAAAGTGCGCATACCGTTGTAATCGGGCGAGTTTCCACTTTCAGATGCAACAGAAATTTTGCGGATTGGTCAATCCGTTCGCGAGATATGGCAGTTTGGAGATAAGAAACGCTTGAGAAACTCAAAATTTTCGCAGTTCTGATGCTCGAAACGAATAACTAGAACGGCCTAGGGGAAAAGTGCGCATACCGTTGTAATCGGGCGAGTTTCTACTTTCAGATGCAATAGAAATTTTGCGGATTGGTCAATCGGTTCGCGAGATATGGCAGTTTGGAGGTAAGAAACGCTTGAGAAACTCAATATTTTCGCAGTTCTGATGCTCGAAACGAGTAACTGAAACGGCCTAGGGGAAAAGCACGCATACTGTTGTAATCGGGCGAGTTTCTACTTTCAGATGCAACAGAAATTTTGCGGATTGGTCAATCCGTTCACGAGATATGGCAGTTTGGATGTAAGAAACGCTTGAGAAACTCAAAATTTTCGCAGTTCTGATGCTCGAAACGAATAACTAGAACGGCCTAGGGGAAAAGTACGCATACCGTTGTAATCGGGCGAGTTTCTACTTTCAGATGCAACAGAAATTTTGCGGATTGATCAATCCGTTCGCGAGATATGGCAGTTTGGAGATAAGAAACGCTTGAGAAACTCAATATTTTCGCAGTTCTGATGCTCGAAACGAGTAACTGAAACGGCCTAGGGGAAAAGCACGCACACTGTTGTAATCGGGCGAGTTTCTACTTTCAGGTGCAACAGAAATTTTGCGGATCGATCAATCCGTTCGCGAGATATGGCAGTTTGGAGATAAGAAACGCTTGAGAAACACAAAATTTTCGCAGTTCTGATGCTCGAAACGAGTAACTAGAACGGCCTAGGGGAAAAGCACGCATACTGTTGTAATCGGGCGAGTTTCTACTTTCAGATGCAACAGAAATTTTGCGGATTGATCAATCCGTTCGCGAGATATGGCAGTTTGGAGATAAGAAACGCTTGAGAAACTCAAATTTTCGCAGTTCTGATGCTCGAAACGAGTAACTAGAACGGCCTAGGGGAAAAGTGCCCATACCGTTGTAATTTGGCGAGTTTCTACTTTCTGATGCAACAGAAATTTTGCGGATTAGTCAATCCGTTCGCGAGATATGGCAGTTTGGAGGTAAGAAACGCTTGAGAAACTCAAAATTTTCGCCGTTCTGATGCTCGAAACGAATAACTAGAACGGCCTAGGGGAAAAGTGCGCATACCGTTGTAATCGGGCGAGTTTCTACTTTCAGATGCAACAGAAATTTTGCGGATTGGTCAATCCGTTCGCGAGATATGGCACTTTGGAGGTAAGAAACGCTTGAGAAACTCAAAATTTTCGCAGTTCTGATGCTCGAAATGAATAACTGGAACGGCCTAGGGGAAAACTACACACACCGTTGTAATCGGGCGAGTTTCTACTTTCAGATGCAACAGAAATTTTGCGGATTGGTCAATCCGTTCACGAGATATGGCAGTTTGGATGTAAGAAACGCTTGAGAAACTCAAAATTTTCGCAGTTCTGATGCTCGAAACGAATAACTAGAACGGCCTAGGGGAAAAGTACGCATACCGTTGTAATCGGGCGAGTTTCTACTTTCAGATGCAACAGAAATTTTGCGGATTGATCAATCCGTTCGCGAGATATGGCAGTTTGGAGATAAGAAACGCTTGAGAAACTCAATATTTTCGCAGTTCTGATGCTCGAAACGAGTAACTGAAACGACCTAGGGGAAAAGCACGCATACTGTTGTAATCGGGCGAGTTTCTACTTTCAGATGCAACAGAAATTTTGCGGATCGATCAATCCGTTCGCGAGATATGGCAGTTTGGAGATAAGAAACGCTTGAGAAACACAAAATTTTCGCAGTTCTGATGCTCGAAACGAGTAACTAGAACGGCCTAGGGGAAAAGCACGCATACTGTTGTAATCGGGCGAGTTTCTACTTTCAGATGCAACAGAAATTTTGCGGATTGATCAATCCGTTCGCGAGATATGGCAGTTTGGAGATAAGAAACGCTTGAGAAACTCAAATTTTCGCAGTTCTGATGCTCGAAACGAGTAACTAGAACGGCCTAGGGGAAAAGTGCCCATACCGTTGTAATTTGGCGAGTTTCTACTTTCTGATGCAACAGAAATTTTGCGGATTAGTCAATCCGTTCGCGAGATATGGCAGTTTGGAGGTAAGAAACGCTTGAGAAACTCAAAATTTTCGCCGTTCTGATGCTCGAAACGAATAACTAGAACGGCCTAGGGGAAAAGTGCGCATACCGTTGTAATCGGGCGAGTTTCCACTTTCAGATGCAACAGAAATTTTGCGGATTGGTCAATCCGTTCGCGAGATATGGCAGTTTGGAGATAAGAAACGCTTGAGAAACTCAAAATTTTCGCAGTTCTGATGCTCGAAACGAATAACTAGAACGGCCTAGGGGAAAAGTGCGCATACCGTTGTAATCGGGCGAGTTTCTACTTTCAGATGCAATAGAAATTTTGCGGATTGGTCAATCGGTTCGCGAGATATGGCAGTTTGGAGGTAAGAAACGCTTGAGAAACTCAATATTTTCGCAGTTCTGATGCTCGAAACGAGTAACTGAAACGGCCTAGGGGAAAAGCACGCATACTGTTGTAATCGGGCGAGTTTCTACTTTCAGATGCAACAGAAATTTTGCGGATTGGTCAATCCGTTCACGAGATATGGCAGTTTGGATGTAAGAAACGCTTGAGAAACTCAAAATTTTCGCAGTTCTGATGCTCGAAACGAATAACTAGAACGGCCTAGGGGAAAAGTACGCATACCGTTGTAATCGGGCGAGTTTCTACTTTCAGATGCAACAGAAATTTTGCGGATTGATCAATCCGTTCGCGAGATATGGCAGTTTGGAGATAAGAAACGCTTGAGAAACACAATATTTTCGCAGTTCTGATGCTCGAAACGAGTAACTGAAACGGCCTAGGGGAAAAGCACGCATACTGTTGTAATCGGGCGAGTTTCTACTTTCAGATGCAACAGAAATTTTGCGGATCGATCAATCCGTTCGCGAGATATGGCAGTTTGGAGATAAGAAACGCTTGAGAAACACAAAATTTTCGCAGTTCTGATGCTCGAAACGAGTAACTAGAACGGCCTAGGGGAAAAGCACGCATACTGTTGTAATCGGGCGAGTTTCTACTTTCAGATGCAACAGAAATTTTGCGGATTGATCAATCCGTTCGCGAGATATGGCAGTTTGGAGATAAGAAACGCTTGAGAAACTCAAATTTTCGCAGTTCTGATGCTCGAAACGAGTAACTAGAACGGCCTAGGGGAAAAGTATGCATACCGTTGTAATCGGGCGAGTTTCTACTTTCAGATGCAACAGAAATTTTGCGGATTGGTCAATCCGTTCGCGAGATATGGCAGTTTGGAGGTAAGAAACGCTTGAGAAACTCAAAATTTTCGCAGTTCTGATGCTCGAAACGAACAACTGGAACGGCCTAGGGGAAAACTACACATACCGTTGTAATCGGGCGAGTTTCTACTTTCAGATGCAACAGAAACTTTGCGGATTGATCATTCCGTTCGCGAGATATGGCAGTTTGGAGATAAGAAACGCTTGAGAAACTCAATATTTTCGCAGTTCTGATGCTCGAAACGAGTAACTGAAACGGCCTAGGGGAAAAGCACGCATACTGTTGTAATCGGGCGAGTTTCTACTTTCAGATGCAACAGAAATTTTGCGGATCGATCAATCCGTTCGCGAGATATGGCAGTTTGGAGATAAGAAACGCTTGAGAAACACAAAATTTTCGCAGTTCTGATGCTCGAAACGAGTAACTAGAACGGCCTAGGGGAAAAGCACGCATACTGTTGTAATCGGGCGAGTTTCTACTTTCAGATGCAACAGAAATTTTGCGGATTGATCAATCCGTTCGCGAGATATGGCAGTTTGGAGATAAGAAACGCTTGAGAAACTCAAATTTTCGCAGTTCTGATGCTCGAAACGAGTAACTAGAACGGCCTAGGGGAAAAGTGCCCATACCGTTGTAATTTGGCGAGTTTCTACTTTCTGATGCAACAGAAATTTTGCGGATTAGTCAATCCGTTCGCGAGATATGGCAGTTTGGAGGTAAGAAACGCTTGAGAAACTCAAAATTTTCGCCGTTCTGATGCTCGAAACGAATAACTAGAACGGCCTAGGGGAAAAGTGCGCATACCGTTGTAATCGGGCGAGTTTCCACTTTCAGATGCAACAGAAATTTTGCGGATTGGTCAATCCGTTCGCGAGATATGGCAGTTTGGAGATAAGAAACGCTTGAGAAACTCAAAATTTTCGCAGTTCTGATGCTCGAAACGAATAACTAGAACGGCCTAGGGGAAAAGTGCGCATACCGTTGTAATCGGGCGAGTTTCTACTTTCAGATGCAATAGAAATTTTGCGGATTGGTCAATCGGTTCGCGAGATATGGCAGTTTGGAGGTAAGAAACGCTTGAGAAACTCAATATTTTCGCAGTTCTGATGCTCGAAACGAGTAACTGAAACGGCCTAGGGGAAAAGCACGCATACTGTTGTAATCGGGCGAGTTTCTACTTTCAGATGCAACAGACATTTTGCGGATTGATCAATCCGTTCGCGAGATATGGCAGTTTGGAGATAAGAAACGCTTGAGAAACACAATATTTTCGAAGTTCTGATGCTCGAAACGAGTAACTGAAACGGCCTAGGGGAAAAGCACGCATACTGTTGTAATCGGGCGAGTTTCTACTTTCAGATGCAACAGAAATTTTGCGGATCGATCAATCCGTTCGCGAGATATGGCAGTTTGGAGATAAGAAACGCTTGAGAAACACAAAATTTTCGCAGTTCTGATGCTCGAAACGAGTAACTAGAACGGCCTAGGGGAAAAGCACGCATACTGTTGTAATCGGGCGAGTTTCTACTTTCAGATGCAACAGAAATTTTGCGGATTGATCAATCCGTTCGCGAGATATGGCAGTTTGGAGATAAGAAACGCTTGAGAAACTCAAATTTTCGCAGTTCTGATGCTCGAAACGAGTAACTAGAACGGCCTAGGGGAAAAGTATGCATACCGTTGTAATCGGGCGAGTTTCTACTTTCAGATGCAACAGAAATTTTGCGGATTGGTCAATCCGTTCGCGAGATATGGCAGTTTGGAGGTAAGAAACGCTTGAGAAACTCAAAATTTTCGCAGTTCTGATGCTCGAAACGAACAACTGGAACGGCCTAGGGGAAAACTACACATACCGTTGTAATCGGGCGAGTTTCTACTTTCAGATGCAACAGAAACTTTGCGGATTGATCATTCCGTTCGCGAGATATGGCAGTTTGGAGGTAAGAAACGCTTGAGAAACTCAAAATTTTCGCAGTTCTGATGCTCGAAACAAATAACTAGAACGGCCTAGTGGAAAAGTGCGCATACCGTTGTAATCGGGCGAGTTTCTACTTTCAGAAGCAACAGTAATTTTGCGGATTGGTCAATCCGTTCGCGAGATATGGCAGTTTGGAGATAAGAAACGCTTGAGAAACTCAAAATTTTCGCAGTTCTGATGCTCGAAATGAATAACTGGAACGGCCTAGGGGAAAACTACACATACCGTTGTAATCTGGCGAGTTTCTACTTTCAGATGCAACAGAAATTTTGCGGATTGGTCAATCCGTTCGCGAGATATGGCAGTTTGGAGGTAAGAAACGCTTGAGAAACACAAAATTTTCGCAGTTCTGATGCTCGAAACGAATAACTAGAACGGCCTAGGGGAAAAGTACGCATACCGTTGTAATCGGGCGAGTTTCTACTTTCAGATGCAACAGAAATTTTGCGGATTGGTCAATCCGTTCCCGAGATATGGCAGTTTGGAGGTAAGAAACGCTTGAGAAACTCAAAATTTTCGCAGTTCTGATGCTCGAAATGAATAACTGGAACGGCCTAGGGGAAAACTACACACACCGTTGTAATCGGGCGAGTTTCTACTTTCAGATGCAACAGAAATTTTGCGGATTGGTCAATCCGTTCGCGAGATATGGCAGTTTGGAGGTAAGAAACGCTTGAGAAACTCAAAATTTTCGCAGTTCTGATGCTCGAAACGAATAACTAGAACGGCCTAGGGGAAAAGTGCGCATACCGTTGTAATCGGGCGAGTTTCTACTTTCAGATGCAACAGAAATTTTGCGGATTGGTCAATCCGTTCGCGAGATATGGCAGTTTGGAGGTAAGAAACGCTTGAGAAACTCAAAATTTTCGCAGTTCTGATGCTCGAAACGAATAACTAGAACGGCCTAGGGGAAAAGTGCGCATACCGTTGTAATCGGGCGAGTTTCTACTTTCAGATGCAACAGAAATTTTGCGGATTGATCATTCCGTTCGCGAGATATGGCAGTTTGGAGGTAAGAAACGCTTGAGAAACTCAAAATTTTCGCAGTTCTGATGCTCGAAACGAATAACTAGAACGGCCTAGTGGAAAAGTGCGCATACCGTTGTAATTGGGCGAGTTTCTACTTTCAGAAGCAACAGTAATTTTGCGGATTGGTCAATCCGTTCGCGAGATATGGCAGTTTGGAGATAAGAAACGCTTGAGAAACTCAAAATTTTCGCAGTTCTGATGCTCGAAATGAATAACTGGAACGGCCTAGGGGAAAACTACACATACCGTTGTAATCTGGCGAGTTTCTACTTTCAGATGCAACAGAAATTTTGCGGATTGGTCAATCCGTTCGCGAGATATGGCAGTTTGGAGGTAAGAAACGCTTGAGAAACTCAAAATTTTCGCAGTTCTGATGCTCGAAACGAATAACTAGAACGGCCTAGGGGAAAAGTGCGCATACCGTTGTAATCGGGCGAGTTTCTACTTTCAGAAGCAACAGAAATTTTGCGGATTGGTCAATCCGTTCGCGAGATATGGCAGTTTGGAGATAAGAAACGCTTGAGAAACTCAAAATTTTCGCAGTTCTGATGCTCGAAACGAATAACTAGAACGGCCTAGGGGAAAAGTGCGCATACCGTTGTAATCGGGCGAGTTTCTACTTTCAGATGCAATAGAAATTTTGCGGATTGGTCAATCGGTTCGCGAGATATGGCAGTTTGGAGGTAAGAAACGCTTGAGAAACTCAAAATTTGCGCAGTTCTGATGCTCGAAACGATTAACTAGAACGGCCTAGCGGAAAAGTGCGCATACCGATGTAATCGGGCGAGTGTCTTCTTTCAGATGCAACAGAAATTTTGCGGATCGGTCAATCCGTTCGCGAGATATGGCAGTTTGGATGTAAGAAACGCTTGAGGAACTCAAAATTTTCGCAGTTCTGATGCTCGAAACGAACAACTGGAACGGCCCAGGGGAAAACTACACATACCGTTGTAATCGGGCGAGTTTCTACTTTCAGATGCAACAGAAACTTTGCGGATTGATCATTCCGTTCGCGAGATATGGCAGTTTGGAGGTAAGAAACGCTTGAGAAACTCAAAATTTTCGCAGTTCTGATGCTCGAAACGAATAACTAGAACGGCCTAGGGGAAAAGTACGCATACCGTTGTAATCTGGCGAGTTTCTACTTTCAGATGCAACAGAAATTTTGCGGATTGGTCAATCCGTTCGCGAGATATGGCAGTTTGGAGGTAAGAAACGCTTGAGAAACACAAAATTTTCGCTGTTCTGATGCTCGAAACGAATAACTAGAACGGCCTAGGGGAAAAGTACGCATACCGTTGTAATCGGGCGAGTTTCTACTTTCAGATGCAACAGAAATTTTGCGGATTGGTCAATCCGTTCCCGAGATATGGCAGTTTGGAGGTAAGAAACGCTTGAGAAACTCAAAATTTTCGCAGTTCTGATGCTCGAAATGAATAACTGGAACGGCCTAGGGGAAAACTACACACACCGTTGTAATCGGGCGAGTTTCTACTTTCAGATGCAACAGAAATTTTGCGGATTGGTCAATCCGTTCGCGAGATATGGCAGTTTGGAGGTAAGAAACGCTTGAGAAACTCAAAATTTTCGCAGTTCTGATGCTCTAAACGAATAACTAGAACGGCCTAGGGGAAAAGTGCGCATACCGTTGTAATCGGGCGGGTTTCTACTTTCAGAAGCAACAGAAATTTTGCGGATTGGTCAATCCGTTCGCGAGATATGGCAGTTTGGAGGTAAGAAACGCTTGAGAAACTCAAATTTTCGCAGTTCTGATGCTCGAAACGAGTAACTAGAACGGCCTAGGGGAAAAGTGCCCATACCGTTGTAATTTGGCGAGTTTCTACTTTCTGATGCAACAGAAATTTTGCGGATGAGCGAATCCGTTCGCGAGATATGGCAGTTTGGAGATAAGAAACGCTTGAGAAACTCAAAATTTTCGCCGTTCTGATGCTCGAAACGAATAACTAGAACGGCCTAGGGGAAAAGTGCGCATACCGTTGTAATCGGGCGAGTTTCCACTTTCAGATGCAACAGAAATTTTGCGGATTGGTCAATCCGTTCGCGAGATATGGCAGTTTGGAGATAAGAAACGCTTGAGAAACTCAAAATTTTCGCAGTTCTGATGCTCGAAACGAATAACTAGAACGGCCTAGGGGAAAAGTGCGCATACCGTTGTAATCGGGCGAGTTTCTACTTTCAGATGCAATAGAAATTTTGCGGATTGGTCAATCGGTTCGCGAGATATGGCAGTTTGGATGTAAGAAACGCTTGAGAAACTCAATATTTTCGCAGTTCTGATGCTCGAAACGAGTAACTGAAACGGCCTAGGGGAAAAGCACGCATAATGTTGTAATCGGGCGAGTTTCTACTTTCAGATGCAACAGAAATTTTGCGGATTGGTCAATCCGTTCACGAGATATGGCAGTTTGGATGTAAGAAACGCTTGAGAAACTCAAAATTTTCGCAGTTCTGATGCTCGAAACGAATAACTAGAAGGGCCTAGGGGAAAAGTACGCATACCGTTGTAATCGGGCGAGTTTCTACTTTCAGATGCAACAGAAATTTTGCGGATTGATCAATCCGTTCGCGAGATATGGCAGTTTGGAGATAAGAAACGCTTGAGAAACTCAATATTTTCGCAGTTCTGATGCTCGAAACGAGTAACTGAAACGGCCTAGGGGAAAAGCACGCATACTGTTGTAATCGGGCGAGTTTCTACTTTCAGATGCAACAGAAATTTTGCGGATCGATCAATCCGTTCGCGAGATATGGCAGTTTGGAGATAAGAAACGCTTGAGAAACTCAAATTTTCGCAGTTCTGATGCTCGAAACGAGTAACTAGAACGGCCTAGGGGAAAAGTGCGCATACCGTTGTAATCGGGCGAGTGTCTACTTTCAGATGCAACAGAAATTTTGCGGATTGGTCAATCCGTTCGCGAGATATGGCAGTTTGGAAATAAGAAACGTTTGAGAAACTCAAAACTTTCGCAGTTCTGATGCTAGAAACGAGTAACTAGAACGGCGTAGGGGAAAAGTGCGCATACCGTTGTAATCGGGCGAGTCTCTACTTTCAGATGCAATAGAAATTTTGCGGATTGGTCAATCGGTTCGCGAGATATGGCAGTTTGGAGGTAAGAAACGCTTGAGAAACTCAAAATTTGCGCAGTTCTGATGCTCGAAACGATTAACTAGAACGGCCTAGCGGAAAAGTGCGCATACCGATGTAATCGGGCGAGTGTCTTCTTTCAGATGCAACAGAAATTTTGCGGATCGGTCAATCCGTTCGCGAGATATGGCAGTTTGGAGATAAGAAACGCTTGAGAAACTCAAATTTTCGCAGTTCTGATGCTCGAAACGAGTAACTAGAACGGCCTAGGGGAAAAGTGCGCATACCGTTGTAATCGGGCGAGTTTCTACTTTCAGATGCAACAGAAATTTTGCGGATTGGTCAATCCGTTCGCGAGATATGGCAGTTTGGAGGTAAGAAACGCTTGAGAAACTCAAAATTTTCGCAGTTCTGATGCTCGAAACGAACAACTGGAACGGCCTAGTGGAAAAGTGCGCATACCGTTGTAATCGGGCGAGTTTCTACTTTCAGAAGCAACAGTAATTTTGCGGATTGGTCAATCCGTTCGCGAGATATGGCAGTTTGGAGATAAGAAACGCTTGAGAAACTCAAAATTTTCGCAGTTCTGATGCTCGAAATGAATAACTGGAACGGCCTAGGGGAAAACTACACATACCGTTGTAATCTGGCGAGTTTCTACTTTCAGATGCAACAGAAATTTTGCGGATTGGTCAATCCGTTCGCGAGATATGGCAGTTTGGAGGTAAGAAACGCTTGAGAAACACAAAATTTTCGCAGTTCTGATGCTCGAAACGAATAACTAGAACGGCCTAGGGGCAAAGTACGCATACCGTTGTAATCGGGCGAGTTTCTACTTTCAGATGCAACAGAAATTTTGCGGATTGGTCAATCCGTTCCCGAGATATGGCAGTTTGGAGGTAAGAAACGCTTGAGAAACTCAAAATTTTCGCAGTTCTGATGCTCGAAATGAATAACTGGAACGGCCTAGGGGAAAACTACACACACCGTTGTAATCGGGCGAGTTTCTACTTTCAGATGCAACAGAAATTTTGCGGATTGGTCAATCCGTTCGCGAGATATGGCAGTTTGGAGGTAAGAAACGCTTGAGAAACTCAAAATTTTCGCAGTTCTGATGCTCGAAACGAATAACTAGAACGGCCTAGGGGAAAAGTGCGCATACCGTTGTAATCGGGCGAGTTTCTACTTTCAGAAGCAACAGAAATTTTGCGGATTGGTCAATCCGTTCGCGAGATATGGCAGTTTGGAGGTAAGAAACGCTTGAGAAACTCAAAATTTTCGCAGTTCTGATGCTCGAAACGAATAACTAGAACGGCCTAGGGGAAAACTACACCTACCGTTGTAATCGGGCGAGTTTCTACTTTCAGATGCAACAGAAATTTTGCGGATGGATCAATCCGTTCGCGAGATATGGCAGTTTGGAGATAAGAAACGCTTGAGAAACTCAAAATTTTCGCAGTTCTGATGCTCGAAACGAGTAACTGAAACGGCCTAGGGGAAAAGCACGCATACTGTTGTAATCGGGCGAGTTTCTACTTTCAGATGCAACAGAAATTTTGCGGATTTGTCAATCCGTTCGCGAGATATGGCAGTTTGGAGGTAAGAAACGCTTGAGAAACTCAAAATTTTCGCAGTTCTGATGCTCGAAATGAATAACTGGAACGGCCTAGGGGAAAACTACACATACCGTTGTAATCGGGCAAGTTTCTACTTTCAGATGCAACAGAAATTTTGCGGATTGGTCAATCCGTTCGCGAGATATGGCAGTTTGGAGGTAAGAAACGCTTGAGAAACTCAAAATTTTCGCAGTTCTGATGCTCGAAACGAATAACTAGAACGGCCTAGGGGAAAACTACACCTACCTTTGTAATCGGGCGAGTTTCTACTTTCAGATGCAACAGAAATTTTGCGGATGGTTCAATCCGTTCGCGAGATATGGCAGTTTGGAGATAAGAAACGCTTGAGAAACTCAAAATTTTCGCAGTTCTGATGCTCGAAACGAATAACTGGAACGGCCTAGGGGAAAACTACACATACCGTTGTAATCGGGCAAGTTTCTACTTTCAGATGCAACAGAAATTTTGCGGATTGGTCAATCCGTTCGCGAGATATGGCAGTTTGGAGGTAAGAAACGCTTGAGAAACTCAAAATTTTCGCAGTTCTGATGCTCGAAACGAATAACTAGAACGGCCTAGGGGAAAACTACACCTACCTTTGTAATCGGGCGAGTTTCTACTTTCAGATGCAACAGAAATTTTGCGGATGGTTCAATCCGTTCGCGAGATATGGCAGTTTGGAGATAAGAAACGCTTGAGAAACTCAAAATTTTCGCAGTTCTGATGCTCGAAACGAGTAACTGAAACGGCGTAGGGGAAAAGCACGCATACTGTTGTAATCGGGCGAGTTTCTACTTTCAGATGCAACAGAAATTTTGCGGATTGATCAATCCGTTCGCGAGATATGGCAGTTTGTAGGTAAGAAACGCTTGAGAAACTCAAAATTTTCGCAGTTCTGATGCTCGAAACGAATAACTGGAACGCCCTAGGGGAAAACTACACATACCGTTGTAATCGGGCGAGTTTCTACATTCAGATGCAACAGAAATTTTGCGGATTGATCAATCCGTTCGCGAGATATGGCAGTTTGGAGATAAGAAACGCTTGAGAAACACAAAATTTTCGCAGTTCTGATGCTCGAAACGAGTAACTAGAACGGCCTAGGGGAAAAGCACGCATACTGTTGTAATCGGGCGAGTTTCTGCTTTCAGATGCAACAGAAATTTTGCGGATTGGTCAATCCGTTCGCGAGATATGGCAGTTTGGAGGTAAGAAACGCTTGAGAAACTCAAAATTTTCGCAGTTCTGATGCTCGAAACGAATAACTAGAACGGCCTAGGGGAAAACTACACCTACCTTTGTAATCGGGCGAGTGTCTACTTTCAGATGCAACAGAAATTTTGCGGATGGTTCAATCCGTTCGCGAGATATGGCAGTTTGGAGATAAGAAACGCTTGAGAAACTCAAAATTTTCGCAGTTCTGATGCTCGAAACGAGTAACTGAAACGGCGTAGGGGAAAAGCACGCATACTGTTGTAATCGGGCGAGTTTCTACTTTCAGATGCAACAGAAATTTTGCGGATTGATCAATCCGTTCGCGAGATATGGCAGTTTGTAGGTAAGAAACGCTTGAGAAACTCAAAATTTTCGCAGTTCTGATGCTCGAAACGAATAACTGGAACGCCCTAGGGGAAAACTACACATACCGTTGTAATCGGGCGAGTTTCTACATTCAGATGCAACAGAAATTTTGCGGATTGATCAATCCGTTCGCGAGATATGGCAGTTTGGAGATAAGAAACGCTTGAGAAACACAAAATTTTCGCAGTTCTGATGCTCGAAACGAGTAACTAGAACGGCCTAGGGGAAAAGCACGCATACTGTTGTAATCGGGCGAGTTTCTGCTTTCAGATGCAACAGAAATTTTGCGGATTGGTCAATCCGTTCGCGAGATATGGCAGTTTGGAGGTAAGAAACGCTTGAGAAACTCAAAATTTTCGCAGTTCTGATGCTCGAAACGAATAACTAGAACGGCCTAGGGGAAAACTACACCTACCGTTGTAATCGGGCGAGTTTCTACTTTCAGATGCAACAGAAATTTTGCGGATTGATCAATCCGTTCGCGAGATATGGCAGTTTGGAGATAAGAAACGCTTGAGAAACTCAAAATTTTCGCATTTCTGATGCTCGAAACGAGTAACTAGAACGGCCTAGGGGAAAAGTACGCATAGCGTTGCAATCGGGCGAGTTTCTACTTTCAGATGCAACAGAAATTTTGCGGATTGGTCAAACCGTTCGCGAGATATGGCAGTTTGGAGGTAAGAAACGCTTGAGAAACTCAAAATTTTCGCAGTTCTGATGCTCGAAACGAATAACTAGAACGGCCTAGGGGAAAAGTACGCATACTGATGTAATCGGGCGTGTTTCTACTTTCAGATGCAACAGAAATTTTGCGGATTTATCCATCCGTTCGCGAGATATGGCAGTTTGGAGATAAGAAACGCTTGAGAAACTCAAAATTTTCGCAGTTCTGATGCTCGAAACGAATAACTAGAACGGCCTAGGGGAAAACTACACCTACCGTTGTAATCGGGCGAGTTTCTACTTTCAGATGCAACAGAAATTTTGCGGATTGATCAATCCGTTCGCGAGATATGGCAGTTTGGAGATAAGAAACGCTTGAGAAACTCAAAATTTTCGCATTTCTGATGCTCGAAACGAGTAACTAGAACGGCCTAGGGGAAAAGTACGCATAGCGTTGCAATCGGGCGAGTTTCTACTTTCAGATGCAACAGAAATTTTGCGGATTGGTCAAACCGTTCGCGAGATATGGCAGTTTGGAGGTAAGAAACGCTTGAGAAACTCAAAATTTTCGCAGTTCTGATGCTCGAAACGAATAACTAGAACGGCCTAGGGGAAAAGTACGCATACTGATGTAATCGGGCGTGTTTCTACTTTCAGATGCAACAGAAATTTTGCGGATTTATCCATCCGTTCGCGAGATATGGCAGTTTGGAGATAAGAAACGCTTGAGAAACTCAAAATTTTCGCAGTTCTGATGCTCGAAACGAATAACTAGAACGGCCTAGGGGAAACCTACACCAACCTTTGTAATCGGGCGAGTTTCTACTTTCAGATGCAACAGAAATTTTGCGGATTGGTCAATCCGTTCGCGAGATATGGCAGTTTGGAGGTAAGAAACGCTTGAGAAACACAAAATTTTCGCAGTTCTGATGCTCGAAACGAATAACTAGAACGGCCTAGGGGAAAAGTACGCATACCGTTGTAATCGGGCGAGTTTCTATTTTCAGATGCAACAGAAATTTTGCGGATTGGTCAATCCGTTCGCGAGATATGGCAGTTTGGAGGTAAGAAACGCTTGAGAAACTCAAAATTTTCGCAGTTTTGATGCTCGAAATGAATAACTGGAACGGCCTAGGGGAAAACTACACATACCGTTGTAATCGGGCAAGTTTCTACTTTCAGATGCAACAGAAATTTTGCGGATGGATCAATCCGTTCGCGAGATATGGCAGTTTGGAGGTAAGAAACGCTTGAGAAACTCAAAATTTTCGCAGTTCTGATGCTCGAAACGAATAACTAGAACGGCCTAGGGGAAAACTACACCTACCTTTGTAATCGGGCGAGTTTCTACTTTCAGATGCAACAGAAATTTTGCGGATGGTTCAATCCGTTCGCGAGATATGGCAGTTTGGAGATAAGAAACGCTTGAGAAACTCAAAATTTTCGCAGTTCTGATGCTCGAAACGAGTAACTGAAACGGCGTAGGGGAAAGCACGCATACTGTTGTAATCGGGCGAGTTTCTACTTTCAGATGCAACAGAAATTTTGCGGATTGATCAATCCGTTCGCGAGATATGGCAGTTTGTAGGTAAGAAACGCTTGAGAAACTCAAAATTTTCGCAGTTCTGATGCTCGAAACGAATAACTGGAACGCCCTAGGGGAAAACTACACATACCGTTGTAATCGGGCGAGTTTCTACATTCAGATGCAACAGAAATTTTGCGGATTGATCAATCCGTTCGCGAGATATGGCAGTTTGGAGATAAGAAACGCTTGAGAAACACAAAATTTTCGCAGTTCTGATGCTCGAAACGAGTAACTAGAACGGCCTAGGGGAAAAGCACGCATACTGTTGTAATCGGGCGAGTTTCTGCTTTCAGATGCAACAGAAATTTTGCGGATTGGTCAATCCGTTCGCGAGATATGGCAGTTTGGAGGTAAGAAACGCTTGAGAAACTCAAAATTTTCGCAGTTCTGATGCTCGAAACGAATAACTAGAACGGCCTAGGGGAAAACTACACCTACCTTTGTAATCGGGCGAGTTTCTACTTTCAGATGCAACAGAAATTTTGCGGATGGTTCAATCCGTTCGCGAGATATGGCAGTTTGGAGATAAGAAACGCTTGAGAAACTCAAAATTTTCGCAGTTCTGATGCTCGAAACGAGTAACTGAAACGGCGTAGGGGAAAAGCACGCATACTGTTGTAATCGGGCGAGTTTCTACTTTCAGATGCAACAGAAATTTTGCGGATTGATCAATCCGTTCGCGAGATATGGCAGTTTGTAGGTAAGAAACGCTTGAGAAACTCAAAATTTTCGCAGTTCTGATGCTCGAAACGAATAACTAGAACGGCCTAGGGGAAAACTACACCTACCTTTGTAATCGGGCGAGTGTCTACTTTCAGATGCAACAGAAATTTTGCGGATGGTTCAATCCGTTCGCGAGATATGGCAGTTTGGAGATAAGAAACGCTTGAGAAACTCAAAATTTTCGCAGTTCTGATGCTCGAAACGAGTAACTGAAACGGCGTAGGGGAAAAGCACGCATACTGTTGTAATCGGGCGAGTTTCTACTTTCAGATGCAACAGAAATTTTGCGGATTGATCAATCCGTTCGCGAGATATGGCAGTTTGTAGGTAAGAAACGCTTGAGAAACTCAAAATTTTCGCAGTTCTGATGCTCGAAACGAATAACTAGAACGGCCTAGGGGAAAACTACACCTACCGTTGTAATCGGGCGAGTTTCTACTTTCAGATGCAACAGAAATTTTGCGGATTGATCAATCCGTTCGCGAGATATGGCAGTTTGGAGATAAGAAACGCTTGAGAAACTCAAAATTTTCGCATTTCTGATGCTCGAAACGAGTAACTAGAACGGCCTAGGGGAAAAGTACGCATAGCGTTGCAATCGGGCGAGTTTCTACTTTCAGATGCAACAGAAATTTTGCGGATTGGTCAAACCGTTCGCGAGATATGGCAGTTTGGAGGTAAGAAACGCTTGAGAAACTCAAAATTTTCGCAGTTCTGATGCTCGAAACGAATAACTAGAACGGCCTAGGGGAAAAGTACGCATACTGATGTAATCGGGCGTGTTTCTACTTTCAGATGCAACAGAAATTTTGCGGATTTATCCATCCGTTCGCGAGATATGGCAGTTTGGAGATAAGAAACGCTTGAGAAACTCAAAATTTTCGCAGTTCTGATGCTCGAAACGAATAACTAGAACGGCCTAGGGGAAACCTACACCAACCTTTGTAATCGGGCGAGTTTCTACTTTCAGATGCAACAGAAATTTTGCGGATTGGTCAATCCGTTCGCGAGATATGGCAGTTTGGAGGTAAGAAACGCTTGAGAAACACAAAATTTTCGCAGTTCTGATGCTCGAAACGAATAACTAGAACGGCCTAGGGGAAAAGTACGCATACCGTTGTAATCGGGCGAGTTTCTATTTTCAGATGCAACAGAAATTTTGCGGATTGGTCAATCCGTTCGCGAGATATGGCAGTTTGGAGGTAAGAAACGCTTGAGAAACTCAAAATTTTCGCAGTTTTGATGCTCGAAATGAATAACTGGAACGGCCTAGGGGAAAACTACACATACCGTTGTAATCGGGCAAGTTTCTACTTTCAGATGCAACAGAAATTTTGCGGATGGATCAATCCGTTCGCGAGATATGGCAGTTTGGAGGTAAGAAACGCTTGAGAAACTCAAAATTTTCGCAGTTCTGATGCTCGAAACGAATAACTAGAACGGCCTAGGGGAAAACTACACCTACCTTTGTAATCGGGCGAGTTTCTACTTTCAGATGCAACAGAAATTTTGCGGATGGTTCAATCCGTTCGCGAGATATGGCAGTTTGGAGATAAGAAACGCTTGAGAAACTCAAAATTTTCGCAGTTCTGATGCTCGAAACGAGTAACTCAAACGGCGTAGGGGAAAAGCACGCATACTGTTGTAATCGGGCGAGTTTCTACTTTCAGATGCAACAGAAATTTTGCGGATTGATCAATCCGTTCGCGAGATATGGCAGTTTGTAGGTAAGAAACGCTTGAGAAACTCAAAATTTTCGCAGTTCTGATGCTCGAAACGAATAACTGGAACGCCCTAGGGGAAAACTACACATACCGTTGTAATCGGGCGAGTTTCTACATTCAGATGCAACAGAAATTTTGCGGATTGATCAATCCGTTCGCGAGATATGGCAGTTTGGAGATAAGAAACGCTTGAGAAACACAAAATTTTCGCAGTTCTGATGCTCGAAACGAGTAACTAGAACGGCCTAGGGGAAAAGCACGCATACTGTTGTAATCGGGCGAGTTTCTGCTTTCAGATGCAACAGAAATTTTGCGGATTGGTCAATCCGTTCGCGAGATATGGCAGTTTGGAGGTAAGAAACGCTTGAGAAACTCAAAATTTTCGCAGTTCTGATGCTCGAAACGAATAACTAGAACGGCCTAGGGGAAAACTACACCTACCTTTGTAATCGGGCGAGTTTCTACTTTCAGATGCAACAGAAATTTTGCGGATGGTTCAATCCGTTCGCGAGATATGGCAGTTTGGAGATAAGAAACGCTTGAGAAACTCAAAATTTTCGCAGTTCTGATGCTCGAAACGAGTAACTGAAACGGCGTAGGGGAAAAGCACGCATACTGTTGTAATCGGGCGAGTTTCTACTTTCAGATGCAACAGAAATTTTGCGGATTGATCAATCCGTTCGCGAGATATGGCAGTTTGTAGGTAAGAAACGCTTGAGAAACTCAAAATTTTCGCAGTTCTGATGCTCGAAACGAATAACTGGAACGCCCTAGGGGAAAACTACACATACCGTTGTAATCGGGCGTGTTTCTACATTCAGATGCAACAGAAATTTTGCGGATTGATCAATCCGTTCGCGAGATATGGCAGTTTGGAGATAAGAAACGCTTGAGAAACACAAAATTTTCGCAGTTCTGATGCTCGAAACGAGTAACTAGAACGGCCTAGGGGAAAAGCACGCATACTGTTGTAATCGGGCGAGTTTCTGCTTTCAGATGCAACAGAAATTTTGCGGATTGGTCAATCCGTTCGCGAGATATGGCAGTTTGGAGGTAAGAAACGCTTGAGAAACTCAAAATTTTCGCAGTTCTGATGCTCGAAACGAATAACTAGAACGGCCTAGGGGAAAACTACACCTACCGTTGTAATCGGGCGAGTTTCTACTTTCAGATGCAACAGAAATTTTGCGGATTGATCAATCCGTTCGCGAGATATGGCAGTTTGGAGATAAGAAACGCTTGAGAAACTCAAAATTTTCGCATTTCTGATGCTCGAAACGAGTAACTAGAACGGCCTAGGGGAAAAGTACGCATAGCGTTGCAATCGGGCGAGTTTCTACTTTCAGATGCAACAGAAATTTTGCGGATTGGTCAAACCGTTCGCGAGATATGGCAGTTTGGAGGTAAGAAACGCTTGAGAAACTCAAAATTTTCGCAGTTCTGATGCTCGAAACGAATAACTAGAACGGCCTAGGGGAAAAGTACGCATACTGATGTAATCGGGCGTGTTTCTACTTTCAGATGCAACAGAAATTTTGCGGATTTATCCATCCGTTCGCGAGATATGGCAGTTTGGAGATAAGAAACGCTTGAGAAACTCAAAATTTTCGCAGTTCTGATGCTCGAGACGAATAACTAGAACGGCCTAGGGGAAACCTACACCAACCTTTGTAATCGGGCGAGTTTCTACTTTCAGATGCAACAGAAATTTTGCGGATTGGTCAATCCGTTCGCGAGATATGGCAGTTTGGAGGTAAGAAACGCTTGAGAAACTCAAAATTTTCGCAGTTTTGATGCTCGAAATGAATAACTGGAACGGCCTAGGGGAAAACTACACATACCGTTGTAATCGGGCAAGTTTCTACTTTCAGATGCAACAGAAATTTTGCGGATTGGTCAATCCGTTCGCGAGATATGGCAGTTTGGAGAAAAGAAACGCTTGAGAAACTCAAAATTTTCGCAGTTCTGCTGCTCGAAACGAATAACTAGAACGGCCTAGGGGAAACCTACACCCACCTTTGTAGTCGAGCGAGTTTCTACTTTCAGATGCAACAGAAATTTTGCGGATTGGTCAATCCGTTCGCGAGATATGGCAGTTTGGAGGTAAGAAACGCTTGAGAAACACAAAATTTTCGCAGTTCTGATGCTCGAAACGAATAACTAGAACGGCCTAGGGGAAAAGTACGCATACCGTTGTAATCGGGCGAGTTTCTATTTTCAGATGCAACAGAAATTTTGCGGATTGGTCAATCCGTTCGCGAGATATGGCAGTTTGGAGGTAAGAAACGCTTGAGAAACTCAAAATTTTCGCAGTTTTGATGCTCGAAATGAATAACTGGAACGGCCTAGGGGAAAACTACACATACCGTTGTAATCGGGCAAGTTTCTACTTTCAGATGCAACAGAAATTTTGCGGATTGGTCAATCCGTTCGCGAGATATGGCAGTTTGGAGGTAAGAAACGCTTGAGAAACTCAAAATTTTCGCAGTTCTGATGCTCGAAACGAATAACTAGAACGGCCTAGGGGAAAACTACACCTACCGTTGTAATCGGGCGAGTTTCTACTTTCAGATGCAACAGAAATTTTGCGGATGGATCAATCCGTTCGCGAGATATGGCAGTTTGGAGATAAGAAACGCTTGAGAAACTCAAAATTTTCGCAGTTCTGATGCTCGAAACTAGTAACTAGTACGGCCTAGGGGAAAAGTACGCATAGCGTTGTAATCGGGCGAGTTTCTACTTTCAGATGCAACAGAAATTTTGCGGATTGGTCAATCCGTTCGCGAGATATGGCAGTTTGGAGGTAAGAAACGCTTGAGAAACACAAAATTTTCGCAGTTCTGATGCTCGAAACGAATAACTAGAACGGCCTAGGGGAAAAGTACGCATACCGTTGTAATCGGGCGAGTTTCTATTTTCAGATGCAACAGAAATTTTGCGGATTGGTCAATCCGTTCGCGAGATATGGCAGTTTGGAGGTAAGAAACGCTTGAGAAACTCAAAATTTTCGCAGTTTTGATGCTCGAAATGAATAACTGGAACGGCCTAGGGGAAAACTACACATACCGTTGTAATCGGGCAAGTTTCTACTTTCAGATGCAACAGAAATTTTGCGGATTGGTCAATCCGTTCGCGAGATATGGCAGTTTGGAGGTAAGAAACGCTTGAGAAACTCAAAATTTTCGCAGTTCTGATGCTCGAAACGAATAACTAGAACGGCCTAGGGGAAAAGTACACCTACCGTTGTAATCGGGCGAGTTTCTACTTTCAGATGCAACAGAAATTTTGCGGATGGATCAATCCGTTCGCGAGATATGGCAGTTTGGAGATAAGAAACGCTTGAGAAACTCAAAATTTTCGCAGTTCTGATGCTCGAAACGAGTAACTAGAACGGCCTAGGGGAAAAGTACGCATAGCGTTGTAATCGGGCGAGTTTCTACTTTCAGATGCAACAGAAATTTTGCGGATTGGTCAAACCGTTCGCGAGATATGGCAGTTTGGAGGTAAGAAACGCTTGAGAAACTCAAAATTTTCGCAGTTCTGATGCTCGAAACGAATAACTAGAACGGCCTAGGGGAAAAGTACGCATACTGATGTAATCGGGCGTGTTTCTACTTTCAGATGCAACAGAAATTTTGCGGATTTATCCATCCGTTCGCGAGATATGGCAGTTTGGAGATAAGAAACGCTTGAGAAACTCAAAATTTTCGCAGTTCTGATGCTCGAAACGAATAACTAGAACGGCCTAGGGGAAAAGTGCGCATACCGTTGTAATCGGGCGAGTTTCTACTTTCAGATGCATTAGAAATTTTGCGGATTGGTCAATCGGTTCGCGAGATATGGCAATTTGGAGGTAAGAAACGCTTGAGAAACTCAAAATTTTCGCAGTTCTGATGCTCGAAACGAATAACTAGAACGGCCTAGGGGAAAAGTGCGCATACCGTTGTAATCGGGCGAGTTTCTACTTTCAGATGCATTAGAAATTTTGCGGATTGGTCAATCGGTTCGCGAGATATGGCAATTTGGAGGTAAGAAACGCTTGAGAAACTCAAAATTTGCGCAGTTCTGATGCTCGAAACGAATAACTAGAACGGCCTAGCGGAAAAGTGCGCATACCGTTGTAATCGGGCGAGTTTCTTCTTTCAGATGCAACAGAAATTTTGCGGATCGGTCAATCCGTTCGCGAGATATGGCAGTTTGGATGTAAGAAACGCTTGAGGAACTCAAAATTTTCGCAGTTCTGATGCTCGAAACGAACAACTGGAACGGCCTAGGGGAAAACTACACATACCGTTGTAATCGGGCGAGTTTCTACTTTCAGATGCAACAGAAACTTTGCGGATTTATCCATCCGTTCGCGAGATATGGCAGTTTGGAGATAAGAAACGCTTGAGAAACTCAAAATTTTCGCAGTTCTGATGCTCGAAATGAATAACTGGAACGGCCTAGGGGAAGACTACACATACCGTTGTAATCGGGCGAGTTTCTACTTTCAGATGCAACAGAAATTTTGCGGATTGATCAATCCGTTCGCGAGATATGGCAGTTTGGAGATAAGAAACGCTTGAGAAACACAAAATTTTCGCAGTTCTGATGCTCGAAACGTGTAACTAGAACGGCCTAGGGGAAAAGTACACCTACCGTTGTAATCGGGCGAGTTTCTACTTTCAGATGCAACAGAAATTTTGCGGATGGATCAATCCGTTCGCGAGATATGGCAGTTTGGAGATAAGAAACGCTTGAGAAACTCAAAATTTTCGCAGTTCTGATGCTCGAAACGAGTAACTAGAACGGCCTAGGGGAAAAGTACGCATAGCGTTGTAATCGGGCGAGTTTCTACTTTCAGATGCAACAGAAATTTTGCGGATTGGTCAATCCGTTCGCGAGATATGGCAGTTTGGAGGTAAGAAACGCTTGAGAAACACAAAATTTTCGCAGTTCTGATGCTCGAAACGAATAACTAGAACGGCCTAGGGGAAAAGTACGCATACCGTTGTAATCGGGCGAGTCTCTACTTTCAGATGCAACAGAAATTTTGCGGATTGGTCAATCCGTTCGCGAGATATGGCAGTTTGTAGGTAAGAAACGCTTGAGAAACTCAAAATTTTCGCAGTTCTGATGCTCGAAACGAATAACTGGAACGGCCTAGGGGAAAACTACACATACCGTTGTAATCGGGCGAGTTTCTACTTTCAGATGCAACAGAAATTTTGCGGATTGATCAATCCGTTCGCGAGATATGGCAGTTTGGAGATAAGAAACGCTTGAGAAACACAAAATTTTCGCAGTTCTGATGCTCGAAACGTGTAACTAGAACGGCCTAGGGGAAAAGCACGCATACTGTTGTAATCGGGCGAGTTTCTACTTTCAGATACAACAGAAATTTTGCGGATGGATCAATCCGTTCGCGAGATATGGCAGTTTGGAGATAAGAAACGCTTGAGAAACTCAAATTTTCGCAGTTCTGATGCTCGAAACGAGTAACTAGAACGGCCTAGGGGAAAAGTGCCCATACCGTTGTAATTTGGCGAGTTTCTACTTTCCGATGCAACAGAAATTTTGCGGATTGATCAATCCGTTCGCGAGATATGGCAGTTTGGAGATAAGAAACGCTTGAGAAACTCAAAATTTTCGCAGTTCTGATGCTCGAAACGAGTAACTAGAACGGCCTAGGGGAAAAGTACGCTTACCGTTGTAATCGGGCGAGTTTCTACTTTCAGATGCAACAGAAATTTTGCGGATTAGTCAATCCGTTCGCGAGATATGGCAGTTTGGAGGTAAGAAACGCTTGAGAAACTCAAAATTTTCGCCGTTCTGATGCTCGAAACGAATAACTAGAACGGCCTTGGGGAAAAGTGCGCATACCGTTGTAATCGGGCTAGTTTCTACTTTCAGATGCAATAGAAATTTTGCGGACTGGTCAATCGGTTCGCGAGATATGGCAGTTTGGAGGTAAGAAACACTTGAGAAACTCAAAATTTGCGCAGTTCTGATGCTCGAAACGAATAACTAGAACGGCCTAGCGGAAAAGTGCGCATACCGTTGTAATCGGGCGAGTTTCTACTTTCAGATGCAACAGAAACTTTGCGGATTGGTCATTCCGTTCGCGAGATATGGCAGTTTGGAGGTAAGAAACGCTTGAGAAACTCAAAATTTTCGCAGTTCTGATTTTCGAAACGAATAACTAGAACGGCCTAGGTGAAAAGTGCGCATACCGTTGTAATCGGGCGAGTTTCTACTTTCAGAAGCAACAGAAATTTTGCGGATTGGTCAATCCGTTCGCGAGATATGGCAGTTTGGAGATAAGAAACGCTTGAGAAACTCAAAATTTTCGCAGTTCTGATGCTCGAAACGAATAACTAGATCGGCCTAGGGGAAAAGTGCGCATACCGTTGTAATCGGGCGAGTATCTACTTTCAGAAGCAACAGAAATTTTGCGGATTGGTCAATCCGTTCGCGAGATATGGCAGTTTGGAGATAAGAAACGCTTGAGAAACTCAAAATTTTCGCAGTTCTGATACTCGAAACGAATAACTAGAACGGCCTAGGGGAAAAGTACGCATACCGTTGTAATCGGGCGAGTCTCTTCTTTCAGATGCAATAGAAATTTTGCGGATTGGTCAATCCGTTCGCGAGATATGGCAGTTTGTAGGTAAGAAACGCTTGAGAAACTCAAAATTTTCGCAGTTCTGATGCTCGAAACGAATAACTGGAACGGCCTAGGGGAAAACTACACATACCGTTGTAATCGGGCGAGTTTCTACTTTCAGATGCAACAGAAATTTTGCGGATTGATCATCCCGTTCGCGAGATATGGCAGTTTGGAGATAAGAAACGCTTGAGCAACACAAAATTTTCGCAGTTCTGATGCTCGAAACGAGTAACTAGAACGGCCTAGGGGAAAAGCACGCATACTGTTGTAATCGGGGGAGTTTCTACTTTCAGATGCAACAGAAATTTTGCGGATGGATCAATCCGTTCGCGAGATATGGCAGTTTGGAGATAAGAAACGCTTGAGAAACTCAAATTTTCGCACTTCTGATGCTCGAAACGAGTAACTAGGACGGCCTAGGGGAAAAGTGCCCATACCGTTGTAATTTGGCGAGTTTCTACTTTCCGATGCAACAGCAATTTTGCGGATTGGTCAATCCGTTCGCGAGATATGGCAGTTTGGAGGTAAGAAACGCTTGAGAAACTCAAAATTTTCGCAGTTCTGATGCTCGAAACGAATAACTAGAACGGCCTAGAGGAAAAGTACGCTTACCGTTGTAATCGGGCGAGTTTCTACTTTCAGATGCAACAGAAACTTTGCGGATTGGTCATTCCGTTCGCGAGATATGGCAGTTTGGAGGTAAGAAACGCTTGAGAAACTCAAAATTTTCGCAGTTCTGATGCTCGAAACGAATAACTAGAATGGCCTAGGGGAAAAGTGCGCATACCGTTGTAATCGGGCGAGTTTCTGCTTTCAGATGCAACAGAAAATTTGCGGATTGGTCAATCCGTTCGCGAGATATGGCAGTTTGCAGGTAAGAAACGCTTGAGAAACTCAAAATTTTCGCCGTTCTGATGCTCGAAACGAATAACTAGAACGGCCTAGGGGAAAAGTACGCATACCGTTGTAATCGGGCGAGTTTCTGCTTTCAGATGCAACAGAAATTTTGTGGATTGATCAATCCGTTCGCGAGATATGGCAGTTTGGAGATAAGAAACGCTTGAGAAACTCAAAATTTTCGCAGTTCTGATACTCGAAACGAATAACTAGAACGGCCTAGGGGAAAAGTACGCATACCGTTGTAATCGGGCGAGTCTCTACTTTCAGATGCAACAGAAATTTTGCGGATTGGTCAATCCGTTCGCGAGATATGGCAGTTTGTAGGTAAGAAACGCTTGAGAAACTCAAAATTTTCGCAGTTCTGATGCTCGAAACGAATAACTGGAACGGCCTAGGGGAAAACTACACATACCGTTGTAATCGGGCGAGTTTCTACTTTCAGATGCAACAGAAATTTTGCGGATTGATCATCCCGTTCGCGAGATATGGCAGTTTGGAGATAAGAAACGCTTGAGCAACACAAAATTTTCGCAGTTCTGATGCTCGAAACGAGTAACTAGAACGGCCTAGGGGAAAAGCACGCATACTGTTGTAATCGGGGGAGTTTCTACTTTCAGATGCAACAGAAATTTTGCGGATGGATCAATCCGTTCGCGAGATATGGCAGTTTGGAGATAAGAAACGCTTGAGAAACTCAAATTTTCGCAGTTCTGATGCTCGAAACGAGTAACTAGGACGGCCTAGGGGAAAAGTGCCCATACCGTTGTAATTTGGCGAGTTTCTACTTTCCGATGCAACAGCAATTTTGCGGATTGGTCAATCCGTTCGCGAGATATGGCAGTTTGGAGGTAAGAAACGCTTGAGAAACTCAAAATTTTCGCAGTTCTGATGCTCGAAACGAATAACTAGAACGGCCTAGAGGAAAAGTACGCTTACCGTTGTAATCGGGCGAGTTTCTACTTTCAGATGCAACAGAAACTTTGCGGATTGGTCATTCCGTTCGCGAGATATGGCAGTTTGGAGGTAAGAAACGCTTGAGAAACTCAAAATTTTCGCAGTTCTGATGCTCGAAACGAATAAATAGAATGGCCTAGGGGAAAAGTGCGCATACCGTTGTAATCGGGCGAGTTTCTGCTTTCAGATGCAACAGAAAATTTGCGGATTGGTCAATCCGTTCGCGAGATATGGCAGTTTGCAGGTAAGAAACGCTTGAGAAACTCAAAATTTTCGCCGTTCTGATGCTCGAAACGAATAACTAGAACGGCCTAGGGGAAAAGTACGCATACCGTTGTAATCGGGCGAGTTTCTGCTTTCAGATGCAACAGAAATTTTGTGGATTGATCAATCCGTTCGCGAGATATGGCAGTTTGGAGATAAGAAACGCTTGAGAAACTCAAAATTTTCGCCGTTCTGATGCTCGAAACGAATAACTAGAACGGCCTAGGGGAAAAGTGCGCATACCGTTGTAATCGGGCGAGTTTCTACTTTCAGATGCAACAGAAATTTTGCGGATTGGTCAATCCGTTCGCGAGATATGGCAGTTTGGAGATAAGAAACGCTTGAGAAACTCAAAATTTTCGCAGTTCTGATGCTCGAAATGAATAACTGGAACGGCCTAGGGGAAAACTACACACACCGTTGTAATCGGGCGAGTTTCTACTTTCAGATGCAACAGAAATTTTGCGGATTGGTCAATCCGTTCGCGAGATATGGCAGTTTGGAGGTAAGAAACGCTTGAGAAACTCAAAATTTTCGCAGTTCTGATGCTCGAAACGAATAACTAGAACGGCCTAGGGGAAAACTACACCCACCGTTGTAATCGGGCGAGTTTCTACTTTCAGATGCAACAGAAATTTTGCGGATTGGTCAATCCGTTCGCGAGATATGGCAGTTTGGAGATAAGAAACGCTTGAGAAACTCAAAATTTTCGCAGTTCTGATGCTCGAAATGAATAACTGGAACGGCCTAGGGGAAAACTACACACACCGTTGTAATCGGGCGAGTTTCTACTTTCAGATGCAACAGAAATTTTGCGGATTGGTCAATCCGTTCGCGAGATATGGCAGTTTGGAGGTAAGAAACGCTTGAGAAACTCAAAATTTTCGCAGTTCTGATGCTCGAAACGAATAACTAGAACGGCCTAGGGGAAAACTACACCCACCGTTGTAATCGGGCGAGTTTCTACTTTCAGATGCAACAGAAATTTTGCGGATTGATCAATCCGTTCGCGAGATATGGCAGTTTGGAGATAAGAAACGCTTGAGAAACTCAAAATTTTCGCAGTTCTGATGCTCGAAACGAGTAACTAGAAAGGCCTAGGGGAAAAGTACGCTTACCGTTGTAATCGGGCGAGTTTCTACTTTCAGATGCAACAGAAATTTTGCGGATTAGTCAATCCGTTCGCGAGATATGTCAGTTTGGAGGTAAGAAACGCTTGAGAAACTCAAAATTTTCGCCGTTCTGATGCTCGAAACGAATAACTAGAACGGCCTAGGGGAAAAGTACGCATACCGTTGTAATCGGGCGAGTTTCTGCTTTCAGATGCAACAGAAATTTTGCGGATTGATCAATCCGTTCGCGAGATATGGCAGTTTGGAGGTAAGAAACGCTTGAGAAACTCAAAATTTTCGCAGTTCTGATGCTCGAAACGAGTAACTAGAACGGCCTAGGGGAAAAGTACGCTTACCGTTGTAATCGGGCGAGTTTCTACTTTCAGATGCAACAGAAATTTTTTGGATTGGTCAATCCGTTCGCGAGATATGGCAGTTTGGAGATAAGAAACGCTTGAGAAACTCAAAATTTTCGCAGTTCTGATGCTCGAAACGAGTAACTAGAACGGCCTAGGGGAAAAGTACGCTTACCGTTGTAATTGGGCGAGTTTCTACTTTCAGATGCAACAGAAATTTTGCGGATTAGTCAATCCGTTCGCGAGATATGGCAGTTTGGAGGTAAGAAACGCTTGAGAAACTCAAAATTTTCGCCGTTCTGATGCTCGAAACGAATAACTAGAACGGCCTAGGGGAAAAGTGCGCATACCGTTGTAATCGGGCGAGTTTCTACTTTCAGATGCAATAGAAATTTTGCGGATTGGTCAATCGGTTCGCGAGATATGGCAGTTTGGAGGTAAGAAACGCTTGAGAAACTCAAAATTTGCGCAGTTCTGATGCTCGATACGAATAACTAGAACGGCCTAGCGGAACAGTGCGCATACCGTTGTAATCGGGCGAGTTTCTTCTTTCAGATGCATCAGAAATTTTGCGGATCGGTCAATCCGTTCGCGAGATATGGCAGTTTGGATGTAAGAAACGCTTGAGGAACTCAAAATTTTCGCAGTTCTGATGCTCGAAACGAGTAACTAGAACGGCCTAGGGGAAAAGGGCCCAAACCGTTGTAATTTGGCGCGTTTCTACTTTCTGATGCAACAGAAATTTTGCGGATTGATCAATCCGTTCGCGAGATATGGCAGTTTGGAGATAAGAAACGCTTGAGAAACTCAAAATTTTCGCAGTTCTGATGCTCGAAACGAGTAACTAGAACGGCCTAGGGGAAAAGTACGCTTACCGTTGTAATCGGGCGAGTTTCTACTTTCAGATGCAACAGAAACTTTGCGGATTGGTCATTCCGTTCGCGAGATATGGCAGTTTGGAGGTAAGAAACGCTTGAGAAACTCAAAATTTTCGCAGTTCTGATTGTCGAAACGAATAACTAGAACGGCCTAGGGGAAAAGTGCGCATACCGTTGTAATCGGGCGAGTTTCTACTTTCAGAAGCAACAGAAATTTTGCGGATTGGTCAATCGGTTCGCGAGATATGGCAGTTTGGAGGTAGGAAACGCTTGAGAAACTCAAAATTTGCGCAGTTCTGATGCTCGAAACGAATAACTAGAACGGCCTAGCGGAAAAGTGCGCATACCGTTGTAATCGGGCGAGTTTCTTCTTTCAGATGCAACAGAAATTTTGCGGATCGGTCAATCCGTTCGCGAGATATGGCAGTTTGGATGTAAGAAACGCTTGAGAAACTCAAAATTTTCGCAGTTCTGATGCTCGAAATGAATAACTGGAACGGCCTAGGGGAAAACTACACATACCGTTGTAATCGGGCGAGTGTCTTCTTTCAGATGCAACAGAAATTTTGCGGATCGGTCAATCCGTTCGCGAGATATGGCAGTTTGGATGTAAGAAACGCTTGAGGAACTCAAAATTTTCGCCGTTCTGATGCTCGAAACGAATAACTAGAACGGCCTAGGGGAAAAGTGCGCATACCGTTGTAATCGGGCGAGTTTCTACTTTCAGATGCAACAGAAATTTTGCGGATTGGTCAATCCGTTCGCGAGATATGGCAGTTTGGAGATAAGAAACGCTTGAGAAACTCAAAATTTTCGCAGTTCTGATGCTCGAAACGAGTAACTAGAACGTCCTAGGGGAAAAGTACGCTTACCGTTGTAATTGGGCGAGTTTCTACTTTCAGATGCAACAGAAACTTTGCGGATTGGTCTTTCTGTTCGCGAGATATGGCAGTTTGGAGGTAAGAAACGCTTGAGAAACTCAAAATTTTCGCAGTTCTGATGCTCGAAACGAGTAACTAGAACGGCCTAGCGGAAAAGTGCGCATACCGTTGTAATCGGGCGAGTTTCTTCTTTCAGATGCATCAGAAATTTTGCGGATCGGTCAATCCGTTCGCGAGATATGGCAGTTTGGATGTAAGAAACGCTTGAGGAACTCAAAATTTTCGCAGTTCTGATGCTCGAAACGAGTAACTAGAACGGCCTAGGGGAAAAGGGCCCAAACCGTTGTAATTTGGCGCGTTTCTACTTTCTGATGCAACAGAAATTTTGCGGATTGATCAATCCGTTCGCGAGATATGGCAGTTTGGAGATAAGAAACGCTTGAGAAACTCAAAATTTTCGCAGTTCTGATGCTCGAAACGAGTAACTAGAACGGCCTAGGGGAAAAGTACGCTTACCGTTGTAATCGGGCGAGTTTCTACTTTCAGATGCAACAGAAACTTTGCGGATTGGTCATTCCGTTCGCGAGATATGGCAGTTTGGAGGTAAGAAACGCTTGAGAAACTCAAAATTTTCGCAGTTCTGATTGTCGAAACGAATAACTAGAACGGCCTAGGGGAAAAGTGCGCATACCGTTGTAATCGGGCGAGTTTCTACTTTCAGAAGCAACAGAAATTTTGCGGATTGGTCAATCGGTTCGCGAGATATGGCAGTTTGGAGGTAGGAAACGCTTGAGAAACTCAAAATTTGCGCAGTTCTGATGCTCGAAACGAATAACTAGAACGGCCTAGCGGAAAAGTGCGCATACCGTTGTAATCGGGCGAGTTTCTTCTTTCAGATGCAACAGAAATTTTGCGGATCGGTCAATCCGTTCGCGAGATATGGCAGTTTGGATGTAAGAAACGCTTGAGAAACTCAAAATTTTCGCAGTTCTGATGCTCGAAATGAATAACTGGAACGGCCTAGGGGAAAACTACACATACCGTTGTAATCGGGCGAGTGTCTTCTTTCAGATGCAACAGAAATTTTGCGGATCGGTCAATCCGTTCGCGAGATATGGCAGTTTGGATGTAAGAAACGCTTGAGGAACTCAAAATTTTCGCCGTTCTGATGCTCGAAACGAATAACTAGAACGGCCTAGGGGAAAAGTGCGCATACCGTTGTAATCGGGCGAGTTTCTACTTTCAGATGCAACAGAAATTTTGCGGATTGGTCAATCCGTTCGCGAGATATGGCAGTTTGGAGATAAGAAACGCTTGAGAAACTCAAAATTTTCGCAGTTCTGATGCTCGAAACGAGTAACTAGAACGTCCTAGGGGAAAAGTACGCTTACCGTTGTAATTGGGCGAGTTTCTACTTTCAGATGCAACAGAAACTTTGCGGATTGGTCTTTCTGTTCGCGAGATATGGCAGTTTGGAGGTAAGAAACGCTTGAGAAACTCAAAATTTTCGCAGTTCTGATGCTCGAAACGAATAACTAGAACGGCCTAGGGGAAAAGTGCGCATACCGTTGTAATCGGGCGAGATTCTACTTTCAGAAGCAACAGAAATTTTGCGGATTGGTCAATCCGTTCGCGAGATATGGCAGTTTGGAGATAAGAAACGCTTGAGAAACTCAAAATTTTCGCAGTTCTGATGCTCGAAACGAGTAACTAGAACGTCCTAGGGGAAAAGTACGCTTACCGTTGTAATTGGGCGAGTTTCTACATTAAGATGCAACTGAAATTTTGCGGATTGATCAATCCGTTCGCGAGATATGGCAGTTTGGAGATAAGAAACGATTGAGAAACACAAAATTTTCGCAGTTCTGATGCTCGGAACGAGTAAGTAGAACGGCCTAGGGGAAAAGTGCCCATACCGTTGTGATCGGGCGAGTTTCTACTTTCAGAAGCAACAGAAATTTTGCGGATTGGTCAATCCGTTCGCGAGATATGGCAGTTTGGAGGTAAGAAACGCTTGAGAAACTCAAAATTTTCGCAGTTCTGATGCTCGAAATGAATGACTAGAACAGCCTAGGGGAAAACTGCACATACCGTTGTAATCGGGCGAGTTTCTACTTTCAGACACAACAGAAATTTTTCGGATTGGTCAATCCGTTTGCGAGATGTGGCAGTTTGGAGGTAAGAAACGCTTGAGAAACTCAAAATTTTCGCAGTTCTGATACTCGAAACGAATAACTGGAACGGCCTAGGGGAAAAGCGCCCATACCGTTGTAATTTGGCGAGTTTCTACTTTCAGATGCAACAGAAATTTTGCGGATTGATCAATCCGTTCGCGAGATATGGCAGTTTGGAGATAAGAAACGCTTGAGAAACTCAAAATTTTCGCAGTTCTGATGCTCGAAACGAGTAACTAGAACGGCCTAGGGGAAAAGTACGCTTACCGTTGTAATCGGGCGAGTTTCTACTTTCAGATGCAACAGAAACTTTGCGGATTGGTCATTCCGTTCGCGAGATATGGCAGTTTGGAGGTAAGAAACGCTTGAGAAACTCAAAATTTTCGCAGTTCTGATGCTCGAAACGAATAACTAGAACGTCCTAGGGGAAAAGTGCGCATACCGTTGTAATCGGGCGAGTTTCTACTTTCAGAAGCAACAGAAATTTTGCGGATTGGTCAATCGGTTCGCGAGATTCGGCAGTTTGGAGGTAGGAAACGCTTGAGAAACTCAAAATTTGCGCAGTTCTGATGCTCGAAACGAATAACTAGAACGGCCTAGCGGAAAAGTGCGCATACCGTTGTAATCGGGCGAGTTTCTTCTTTCAGATGCAACAGAAATTTTGCGGATCGGTCAATCCGTTCGCGAGATATGGCAGTTTGGATGTAAGAAACGCTTGAGGAACTCAAAATTTTCGCAGTTCTGATGCTCGAAACGAACAACTGGAACGGCCTAGGGGAAAACTACACATACCGTTGTAATCGGGCGAGTTTCTACTTTCAGATGCAACAGAAACTTTGCGGATTGGTCATTCTGTTCGCGAGATATGGCAGTTTGGAGGTAAGAAACGCTTGAGAAACTCAAAATTTTCGCAGTTCTGATGCTCGAAACGAATAACTAGAACGGCCTAGGGGAAAAGTGCGCATACCGTTGTAATCGGGCGAGATTCTACTTTCAGAAGCAACAGAAATTTTGCGGATTGGTCAATCCGTTCGCGAGATATGGCAGTTTGGATATAAGAAACGCTTGAGAAACTCAAAATTTTCGCAGTTCTGATGCTCGAAATGAATAACTGGAACGGCCTAGGGGAAAACTACACATACCGTTGTAATCGGGCGAGTTTCTACTTTCAGAAGCAACAGAAATTTTGCGGATTGGTCAATCGGTTCGCGAGATATGGCAGTTTGGAGGTAGGAAACGCTTGAGAAACTCAAAATTTTCGCAGTTCTGATGCTCGAAACGAATAACTAGAACGGCCTAGGGGAAAAGTGCGCATACCGTTGTAATCGGACGAGTTTCTACTTTCAGATGCAACAGAAATTTTGCGGATTAGTCAATCCGTTCGTGAGATATGGCAGTTTGGAGGTAAGAAACGCTTGAGAAACTCAAAATTTTCGCAGTTCTGATGCTCGAAATGAATAACTGGAACGGCCTAGGGGAAAACTACACACACCGTTGTAATCGGGCGAGTTTCTACTTTCAGATGCAACAGAAATTTTGCGGATTGGTCAATCCGTTCGCGAGATATGGCAGTTTGGAGGTAAGAAACGCTTGAGAAACTCAAAATTTTCGCAGTTCTGATGCTCGAAACGAATAACTAGAACGGCCTAGGGGAAAACTACACCTACCGTTGTAATCGGGCGAGTTTCTACTTTCAGATGCAACAGAAATTTTGCGGATTGATCAATCCGTTCGCGAGATATGGCAGTTTGGATGTAAGAAACGCTTGAGGAACTCAAAATTTTCGCAGTTCTGATGCTCGAAACGAGTAACTAGAACGGCCTAGGGGAAAAGTGCCCATACCGTTGTAATTTGGCGCGTTTCTACTTTCTGATGCAACAGAAATTTTGCGGATTGATCAATCCGTTCGCGAGATATGGCAGTTTGGAGGTAAGAAACGCTTGAGAAACTCAAAATTTTTGCAGTTCTGATGCTCGAAACGAGTAACTAGAACGGCCTAGGGGAAAAGTACGCTTACCGTTGTAATCGGGCGAGTTTCTACTTTCAGATGCAACAGAAATTTTGCGGATTAGTCAATCCGTTCGCGAGATATGGCAGTTTGCAGGTAAGAAACGCTTGAGAAACTCAAAATTTTCGCAGTTCTGATGCTCGAAACGAAGAACTGGAACGGCCTAGGGGAAAAGTGCCCATACCGTTGTAATTTGGCGAGTTTCTACTTTCAGATGCAACAGAAATTTTGCGGATTGATCAATCCGTTCGCGAGATATGGCAGTTTGGAGATAAGAAACGCTTGAGAAACTCAAAATTTTCGCAGTTCTGATGCTCGAAACGAGTAACTAGAACGGCCTAGGGGAAAAGTACGCTTACCGTTGTAATCGGGCGAGTTTCTACTTTCAGATGCAACAGAAACTTTGCGGATTGGTCATTCCGTTCGCGAGATATGGCAGTTTGGAGGTAAGAAACGCTTGAGAAACTCAAAATTTTCGCAGTTCTGATGCTCGAAACGAATAACTAGAACGGCCTAGGGGAAAAGTGCGCATACCGTTGTAATCGGGCGAGTTTCTACTTTCAGAAGCAACAGAAATTTTGCGGATTGGTCAATCGGTTCGCGAGATATGGCAGTTTGGAGGTAGGAAACGCTTGAGAATCTCAAAATTTGCGCAGTTCTGATGCTCGAAACGAATAACTAGAACGGCCTAGCGGAAAAGTGCGCATACCGTTGTAATCGGGCGAGTTTCTTCTTTCAGATGCAACAGAAATTTTGCGGATCGGTCAATCCGTTCGCGAGATATGGCAGTTTGGATGTAAGAAACGCTTGAGGAACTCAAAATTTTCGCAGTTCTGATGCTCGAAACGAACAACTGGAACGGCCTAGGGGAAAACTACACATACCGTTGTAATCGGGCGAGTTTCTACTTTCAGATGCAACAGAAACTTTGCGGATTGGTCTTTCTGTTCGCGAGATATGGCAGTTTGGAGGTAAGAAACGCTTGAGAAACTCAAAATTTTCGCAGTTCTGTTGCTCGAAACGAATAACTAGAACGGCCTAGGGGAAAAGTGCGCATACCGTTGTAATCGGGCGAGATTCTACTTTCAGAAGCAACAGAAATTTTGCGGATTGATCAATCCGTTCGCGAGATATGGCAGTTTGGAGATATGAAACGCTTGAGAAACTCAAAATTTTCGCCGTTCTGATGCTCGAAACGAATAACTAGAACGGCCTAGGGGAAAAGGGCCCATACCGTTGTAATTTGGCGAGTTTCTACTTTCAGATGCAACAGAAATTTTGCGGATTGATCAATCCGTTCGCGAGATATGGCAGTTTGGAGATATGAAACGCTTGAGAAACTCAAAATTTTCGCCGTTCTGATGCTCGAAACGAATAACTAGAACGGCCTAGGGGAAAAGTGCGCATACCGTTGTAATCGGGCGAGTTTCTACTTTCAGATGCAACAGAAATTTTGCGGATTGGTCAATCCGTTCGCGAGATATGGCAGTTTGGAGATAAGAAACGCTTGAGAAACTCAAAAAGTTCGCAGTTCTGATGCTCGAAACGAGTAACTAGAACGTCCTAGGGGAAAAGTACGCTTACCGTTGTAATTGGGCGAGTTTCTACTTTCAGATGCAACAGAAACTTTGCGGATTGGTCTTTCTGTTCGCGAGATATGGCAGTTTGGAGGTAAGAAACGCTTGAGAAACTCAAAATTTTCGCAGTTCTGATGCTCGAAACGAGTAACTAGAACGTCCTAGGGGAAAAGTACGCTTACCGTTGTAATTGGGCGAGTTTCTACATTAAGATGCAACTGAAATTTTGCGGATTGATCAATCCGTTCGCGAGATATGGCAGTTTGGAGATAAGAAACGATTGAGAAACACAAAATTTTCGCAGTTCTGATGCTCGGAACGAGTAACTAGAACGGCCTAGGGGAAAAGTGCCCATACCGTTGTAATCGGGCGAGTTTCTACTTTCAGAAGCAACAGAAATTTTGCGGATTGGTCAATCCGTTCGCGAGATATGGCAGTTTGGATGTAAGAAACGCTTGAGAAACTCAAAATTTTCGCAGTTCTGATGCTCGAAATGAATGACTAGAACAGCCTAGGGGAAAACTGCACATACCGTTGTAATCGGGCGAGTTTCTACTTTCAGACACAACAGAAATTTTTCGGATTGGTCAATCCGTTTGCGAGATGTGGCAGTTTGGAGGTAAGAAACGCTTGAGAAACTCAAAATTTTCGCAGTTCTGATGCTCGAAACGAATAACTGGAACGGCCTAGGGGAAAAGTGCCCATACCGTTGTAATTTGGCGAGTTTCTACTTTCAGATGCAACAGAAATTTTGCGGATTGATCAATCCGTTCGCGAGATATGGCAGTTTGGAGATAAGAAACGCTTGAGAAACTCAAAATTTTCGCAGTTCTGATGCTCGAAACGAATGACTGAAACGGCCTAGGGGAGAAGTACGCATACCGTTGTAATCGGGCGAGTTTCTACTTTCAGATGCAACAGAAATTTTGCGGATTGATCAATCCGTTCGCGAGAAATGGCAGTTTGGATGTAAGAAACGCTAGAGAAACTCGAAATTTTCGCTGTTCTGATGCTCGAAACGAATAACTGGAACGGCCTAGGGGAAAACTACACATACCGTTGTAATCGGGCGAGTCTCTACTTTCAGATGGAACAGAAATTTTGCGGATTGGTCAATCCGTTCGCGAGATATGGCAGTTTGGAAGTAAGAAACGCTTGAGAAACTCTAAATTTTCGCAGTTCTGATGCTCGAAACGAATAACTAGAACCGCCTAGGGGAAAAGTGCGCATACCGTTGTAATCGGGCGAGTTTCTACATTCAGATGCAACAGAAATTTTGCGGATTGATCAATCCGTTCGCGAGATATGGCAGTTTGGAGATAAGAAACGCTTGAGAAACTCAAAATTTTTGCAGTTCTGATGCTCGAAACGAGTAACTAGAACGGCCTAGGGGAAAAGTACGCTTACCGTTGTAATCGGGCGAGTTTCTACTTTCAGATGCAACAGAAATTTTGCGGATTAGTCAATCCGTTCGCGAGATATGGCAGTTTGCAGGTAAGAAACGCTTGAGAAACTCAAAATTTTCGCAGTTCTGATGCTCGAAACGAAGAACTGGAACGGCCTAGGGGAAAAGTGCCCATACCGTTGTAATTTGGCGAGTTTCTACTTTCAGATGCAACAGAAATTTTGCGGATTGATCAATCCGTTCGCGAGATATGGCAGTTTGGAGATAAGAAACGCTTGAGAAACTCAAAATTTTCGCAGTTCTGATGCTCGAAACGAGTAACTAGAACGGCCTAGGGGAAAAGTACGCTTACCGTTGTAATCGGGCGAGTTTCTACTTTCAGATGCAACAGAAACTTTGCGGATTGGTCATTCCGTTCGCGAGATATGGCAGTTTGGAGGTAAGAAACGCTTGAGAAACTCAAAATTTTCGCAGTTCTGATGCTCGAAACGAATAACTAGAACGGCCTAGGGGAAAAGTGCGCATACCGTTGTAATCGGGCGAGTTTCTACTTTCAGAAGCAACAGAAATTTTGCGGATTGGTCAATCGGTTCGCGAGATATGGCAGTTTGGAGGTAGGAAACGCTTGAGAAACTCAAAATTTGCGCAGTTCTGATGCTCGAAACGAATAACTAGAACGGCCTAGCGGAAAAGTGCGCATACCGTTGTAATCGGGCGAGTTTCTTCTTTCAGATGCAACAGAAATTTTGCGGATCGGTCAATCCGTTCGCGAGATATGGCAGTTTGGATGTAAGAAACGCTTGAGGAACTCAAAATTTTCGCAGTTCTGATGCTCGAAACGAACAACTGGAACGGCCTAGGGGAAAACTACACATACCGTTGTAATCGGGCGAGTTTCTACTTTCAGATGCAACAGAAACTTTGCGGATTGGTCTTTCTGTTCGCGAGATATGGCAGTTTGGAGGTAAGAAACGCTTGAGAAACTCAAAATTTTCGCAGTTCTGTTGCTCGAAACGAATAACTAGAACGGCCTAGGGGAAAAGTGCGCATACCGTTGTAATCGGGCGAGATTCTACTTTCAGAAGCAACAGAAATTTTGCGGATTGATCAATCCGTTCGCGAGATATGGCAGTTTGGAGATATGAAACGCTTGAGAAACTCAAAATTTTCGCCGTTCTGATGCTCGAAACGAATAACTAGAACGGCCTAGGGGAAAAGGGCCCATACCGTTGTAATTTGGCGAGTTTCTACTTTCAGATGCAACAGAAATTTTGCGGATTGATCAATCCGTTCGCGAGATATGGCAGTTTGGAGATATGAAACGCTTGAGAAACTCAAAATTTTCGCCGTTCTGATGCTCGAAACGAATAACTAGAACGGCCTAGGGGAAAAGTGCGCATACCGTTGTAATCGGGCGAGTTTCTACTTTCAGATGCAACAGAAATTTTGCGAATTGGTCAATCCGTTCGCGAGATATGGCAGTTTGGAGATAAGAAACGCTTGAGAAACTCAAAAAGTTCGCAGTTCTGATGCTCGAAACGAGTAACTAGAACGTCCTAGGGGAAAAGTACGCTTACCGTTGTAATTGGGCGAGTTTCTACTTTCAGATGCAACAGAAACTTTGCGGATTGGTCTTTCTGTTCGCGAGATATGGCAGTTTGGAGGTAAGAAACGCTTGAGAAACTCAAAATTTTCGCAGTTCTGATGCTCGAAACGAATAACTAGAACGGCCTAGGGGAAAAGTGCGCATACCGTTGTAATCGGGCGAGATTCTACTTTCAGAAGCAACAGAAATTTTGCGGATTGGTCAATCCGTTCGCGAGATATGGCAGTTTGGAGATAAGAAACGCTTGAGAAACTCAAAATTTTCGCAGTTCTGATGCTCGAAACGAGTAACTAGAACGTCCTAGGGGAAAAGTACGCTTACCGTTGTAATTGGGCGAGTTTCTACATTAAGATGCAACTGAAATTTTGCGGATTGATCAATCCGTTCGCGAGATATGGCAGTTTGGAGATAAGAAACGATTGAGAAACACAAAATTTTCGCAGTTCTGATGCTCGGAACGAGTAACTAGAACGGCCTAGGGGAAAAGTGCCCATACCGTTGTAATCGGGCGAGTTTCTACTTTCAGAAGCAACAGAAATTTTGCGGATTGGTCAATCCGTTCGCGAGATATGGCAGTTTGGAGGTAAGAAACGCTTGAGAAACTCAAAATTTTCGCAGTTCTGATGCTCGAAATGAATGACTAGAACAGCCTAGGGGAAAACTGCACATACCGTTGTAATCGGGCGAGTTTCTACTTTCAGACACAACAGAAATTTTTCGGATTGGTCAATCCGTTTGCGAGATGTGGCAGTTTGGAGGTAAGAAACGCTTGAGAAACTCAAAATTTTCGCAGTTCTGATGCTCGAAACGAATAACTGGAACGGCCTAGGGGAAAAGTGCCCATACCGTTGTAATTTGGCGAGTTTCTACTTTCAGATGCAACAGAAATTTTGCGGATTGATCAATCCGTTCGCGAGATATGGCAGTTTGGAGATAAGAAACGCTTGAGAAACTCAAAATTTTCGCAGTTCTGATGCTCGAAACGAATGACTGAAACGGCCTAGGGGAGAAGTACGCATACCGTTGTAATCGGGCGAGTTTCTACTTTCAGATGCAACAGAAATTTTGCGGATTGATCAATCCGTTCGCGAGAAATGGCAGTTTGGATGTAAGAAACGCTAGAGAAACTCGAAATTTTCGCTGTTCTGATGCTCGAAACGAATAACTGGAACGGCCTAGGGGAAAACTACACATACCGTTGTAATCGGGCGAGTCTCTACTTTCAGATGGAACAGAAATTTTGCGGATTGGTCAATCCGTTCGCGAGATATGGCAGCTTGGAGGTAAGACACGCTTGAGAAACTCAAAATTTTCACAGTTCTGATGCTCGAAACGAATAGCTGGAACGGCCTAGGGGATAACTACACATACCGTTGTAATCGGGCGAGTTTCTGCTTTAAGATGCAACAGAAATTTTGCGGATTGGTCGATCCGTTCGCGAGATGCGGCAGTTTGGATGTAAGAAACGCTTGAGAAACTCAATATTTTCGCAGTTCTGATGCTCGAAACGAATAACTAGAACGGCCTAGGGGAAAACTACACCTACCGTTGTAATCGGGCGAGTTTCTACTTTCAGATGCAACAGAAATTTTGCGGATTGGTCAATCCGTTCGCGAGATGTGGCAGTTTGGAGGTAAGAAACGCTTGAGAAACTCAAAATTTGCGCAGTTCTGATGCTTGAAACGAATAACTAGAACGGCCTAGGGGAAAACTACACATACCGTTGTAATCGGGCGAGTTTCTACTTTCAGATGCAACAGAAATTTTGCGGATCGGTCAATCCGTTCGCGAGATATGGCAGTTTGAAGGTAAGAAACGCTTGAGAAACTCGAAATTTTCGCAGTTCTGATGCTCGAAACGAATAACTGGAACGGCCTAGGGGTAAGCTACACATACCGTTGTAATCGGGCGTGTCTCTACTTTCAGATGCAACAGAAATTTTGCGGATTGGTCAATCCGTTCGCGAGATATGGCAGTTTGGATGTAAGACACGCTTGAGGAACTCAAAATTTTCGCAGTTCTGATGCTCGAAACGAATAGCTGGAACGGCCTAGGGGAAAACTACACATACCTTTGTAATCGGGCGAGTTTCTACTTTCAGATGCAACAGAAATTTTGCGGATTGGTCGATCCGTTCGCGAGATGCGGCAGTTTGGAACTAAGAAACGCCTGAGAAACTCAAAATTTTCGCAGTTCTGATGCTCGAAACGAATAACTAGAACGGCCTAGGGGAAAACTACACCTACCGTTGTAATCGGGCGGGTTTCTACTTTCAGATGCAACAGAAATTTTGCGGATTGATCAATCCGTTCGCGAGATATGGCAGTTTGGAGATAAGAAACGCTTGAGAAACTCAAAATTTTCGCAGTTCTGATGCTCGAAACGAATGACTGAAACGGCCTAGGGGAGAAGTACGCATACCGTTGTAATCGGGCGAGTCTCTACTTTCAGATGGAACAGAAATTTTGCGGATTGGTCAATCCGTTCGCGAGAAATGGCAGTTTGGATGTAAGAAACGCTAGAGAAACTCGAAATTTTCGCTGTTCTGATGCTCGAAACGAATAACTGGAACGGCCTAGGGGAAAACTACACATACCGTTGTAATCGGGCGAGTCTCTACTTTCAGATGCAACAGAAATTTTGCGGATTGGTCAATCCGTTCGCGAGATATGGCAGTTTGGAAGTAAGAAACGCTTGAGAAACTCAAAATTTTCGCAGTTCTGATGCTCGAAACGAATAACTAGAACCGCCTACGGGAAAAGGGCGCATACCGTTGTAATCGGGCGAGTTTCTACATTCAGATGCAACAGAAATTTTGCGGATTGATCAATCCGTTCGCGAGATATGGCAGTTTGGAGATAAGAAACGCTTGAGAAACTCAAAATTTTCGCAGTTCTGATGCTCGAAACGAATAAATAGAACCGCCTAGGGGAAAAGTGCTCATACCGTTGTAGTCGGGCGAGTGTCTACTTTCAGATGCAATAGAAATTTTGCGGATCGGTCAATCCGTTCGCGAGATATGGCAGTTTGGATGTAAGAAACGCTAGAGAAACTCAAAATTTTCGCAGTTCTGATGCTCGAAATGAATGACTAGAACAGCCTAGGGGAAAACTGCACATACCGTTGTAATCGGGCGAGTTTCTACTTTCAGACACAACAGAAATTTTTCGGATTGGTCAATCCGTTTGCGAGATGTGGCAGTTTGGAGGTAAGAAACGCTTGAGAAACTCAAAATTTTCGCAGTTCTGATGCTCGAAACGAATAACTGGAACGGCCTAGGGGAAAAGTGCCCATACCGTTGTAATTTGGCGAGTTTCTACTTTCAGATGCAACAGAAATTTTGCGGATTGATCAATCCGTTCGCGAGATATGGCAGTTTGGAGATAAGAAACGCTTGAGAAACTCAAAATTTTCGCAGTTCTGATGCTCGAAACGAATGACTGAAACGGCCTAGGGGAGAAGTACGCATACCGTTGTAATCGGGCGAGTTTCTACTTTCAGATGCAACAGAAATTTTGCGGATTGATCAATCCGTTCGCGAGAAATGGCAGTTTGGATGTAAGAAACGCTAGAGAAACTCGAAATTTTCGCTGTTCTGATGCTCGAAACGAATAACTGGAACGGCCTAGGGGAAAACTACACATACCGTTGTAATCGGGCGAGTCTCTACTTTCAGATGGAACAGAAATTTTGCGGATTGGTCAATCCGTTCGCGAGATATGGCAGCTTGGAGGTAAGACACGCTTGAGAAACTCAAAATTTTCACAGTTCTGATGCTCGAAACGAATAGCTGGAACGGCCTAGGGGATAACTACACATACCGTTGTAATCGGGCGAGTTTCTGCTTTAAGATGCAACAGAAATTTTGCGGATTGGTCGATCCGTTCGCGAGATGCGGCAGTTTGGATGTAAGAAACGCTTGAGAAACTCAATATTTTCGCAGTTCTGATGCTCGAAACGAATAACTAGAACGGCCTAGGGGAAAACTACACCTACCGTTGTAATCGGGCGAGTTTCTACTTTCAGATGCAACAGAAATTTTGCGGATTGGTCAATCCGTTCGCGAGATGTGGCAGTTTGGAGGTAAGAAACGCTTGAGAAACTCAAAATTTGCGCAGTTCTGATGCTTGAAACGAATAACTAGAACGGCCTAGGGGAAAACTACACATACCGTTGTAATCGGGCGAGTTTCTACTTTCAGATGCAACAGAAATTTTGCGGATCGGTCAATCCGTTCGCGAGATATGGCAGTTTGAAGGTAAGAAACGCTTGAGAAACTCGAAATTTTCGCAGTTCTGATGCTCGAAACGAATAACTGGAACGGCCTAGGGGTAAGCTACACATACCGTTGTAATCGGGCGTGTCTCTACTTTCAGATGCAACAGAAATTTTGCGGATTGGTCAATCCGTTCGCGAGATATGGCAGTTTGGATGTAAGACACGCTTGAGGAACTCAAAATTTTCGCAGTTCTGATGCTCGAAACGAATAGCTGGAACGGCCTAGGGGAAAACTACACATACCTTTGTAATCGGGCGAGTTTCTACTTTCAGATGCAACAGAAATTTTGCGGATTGGTCGATCCGTTCGCGAGATGCGGCAGTTTGGAACTAAGAAACGCCTGAGAAACTCAAAATTTTCGCAGTTCTGATGCTCGAAACGAATAACTAGAACGGCCTAGGGGAAAACTACACCTACCGTTGTAATCGGGCGGGTTTCTACTTTCAGATGCAACAGAAATTTTGCGGATTGATCAATCCGTTCGCGAGATATGGCAGTTTGGAGATAAGAAACGCTTGAGAAACTCAAAATTTTCGCAGTTCTGATGCTCGAAACGAATGACTGAAACGGCCTAGGGGAGAAGTACGCATACCGTTGTAATCGGGCGAGTCTCTACTTTCAGATGGAACAGAAATTTTGCGGATTGGTCAATCCGTTCGCGAGAAATGGCAGTTTGGATGTAAGAAACGCTAGAGAAACTCGAAATTTTCGCTGTTCTGATGCTCGAAACGAATAACTGGAACGGCCTAGGGGAAAACTACACATACCGTTGTAATCGGGCGAGTCTCTACTTTCAGATGCAACAGAAATTTTGCGGATTGGTCAATCCGTTCGCGAGATATGGCAGTTTGGAAGTAAGAAACGCTTGAGAAACTCAAAATTTTCGCAGTTCTGATGCTCGAAACGAATAACTAGAACCGCCTACGGGAAAAGGGCGCATACCGTTGTAATCGGGCGAGTTTCTACATTCAGATGCAACAGAAATTTTGCGGATTGATCAATCCGTTCGCGAGATATGGCAGTTTGGAGATAAGAAACGCTTGAGAAACTCAAAATTTTCGCAGTTCTGATGCTCGAAACGAATAAATAGAACCGCCTAGGGGAAAAGTGCTCATACCGTTGTAGTCGGGCGAGTGTCTACTTTCAGATGCAATAGAAATTTTGCGGATCGGTCAATCCGTTCGCGAGATATGGCAGTTTGGATGTAAGAAACGCTTGAGAAACTCGAAATTTTCGCAGTTCTGATGCTCGAAACGAATAACTAGAACGGCCTAGGGGAAAACTACACCTACCGTTGTAATCGGGCGAGTTTCTACTTTCAGATGCAACAGAAATTTTGCGGATTGGTCAATCCGTTCGCGAGATATGGCAGCTTGGAGGTAAGACACGCTTGAGAAACTCAAAATTTTCACAGTTCTGATGCTCGAAACGAATAGCTGGAACGGCCTAGGGGATAACTACACATACCGTTGTAATCGGGCGAGTTTCTGCTTTAAGATGCAACAGAAATTTTGCGGATTGGTCGATCCGTTCGCGAGATGCGGCAGTTTGGATGTAAGAAACGCTTGAGAAACTCAATATTTTCGCAGTTCTGATGCTCGAAACGAATAACTAGAACGGCCTAGGGGAAAACTACACCTACCGTTGTAATCGGGCGAGTTTCTACTTTCAGATGCAACAGAAATTTTGCGGATTGGTCAATCCGTTCGCGAGATGTGGCAGTTTGGAGGTAAGAAACGCTTGAGAAACTCAAAATTTGCGCAGTTCTGATGCTTGAAACGAATAACTAGAACGGCCTAGGGGAAAACTACACATACCGTTGTAATCGGGCGAGTTTCTACTTTCAGATGCAACAGAAATTTTGCGGATCGGTCAATCCGTTCGCGAGATATGGCAGTTTGAAGGTAAGAAACGCTTGAGAAACTCGAAATTTTCGCAGTTCTGATGCTCGAAACGAATAACTGGAACGGCCTAGGGGTAAGCTACACATACCGTTGTAATCGGGCGTGTCTCTACTTTCAGATGCAACAGAAATTTTGCGGATTGGTCAATCCGTTCGCGAGATATGGCAGTTTGGATGTAAGACACGCTTGAGGAACTCAAAATTTTCGCAGTTCTGATGCTCGAAACGAATAGCTGGAACGGCCTAGGGGAAAACTACACATACCTTTGTAATCGGGCGAGTTTCTACTTTCAGATGCAACAGAAATTTTGCGGATTGGTCGATCCGTTCGCGAGATGCGGCAGTTTGGAACTAAGAAACGCCTGAGAAACTCAAAATTTTCGCAGTTCTGATGCTCGAAACGAATAACTAGAACGGCCTAGGGGAAAACTACACCTACCGTTGTAATCGGGCGGGTTTCTACTTTCAGATGCAACAGAAATTTTGCGGATTGATCAATCCGTTCGCGAGATATGGCAGTTTGGAGATAAGAAACGCTTGAGAAACTCAAAATTTTCGCAGTTCTGATGCTCGAAACGAATGACTGAAACGGCCTAGGGGAGAAGTACGCATACCGTTGTAATCGGGCGAGTCTCTACTTTCAGATGGAACAGAAATTTTGCGGATTGGTCAATCCGTTCGCGAGAAATGGCAGTTTGGATGTAAGAAACGCTAGAGAAACTCGAAATTTTCGCTGTTCTGATGCTCGAAACGAATAACTGGAACGGCCTAGGGGAAAACTACACATACCGTTGTAATCGGGCGAGTCTCTACTTTCAGATGCAACAGAAATTTTGCGGATTGGTCAATCCGTTCGCGAGATATGGCAGTTTGGAAGTAAGAAACGCTTGAGAAACTCAAAATTTTCGCAGTTCTGATGCTCGAAACGAATAACTAGAACCGCCTACGGGAAAAGGGCGCATACCGTTGTAATCGGGCGAGTTTCTACATTCAGATGCAACAGAAATTTTGCGGATTGATCAATCCGTTCGCGAGATATGGCAGTTTGGAGATAAGAAACGCTTGAGAAACTCAAAATTTTCGCAGTTCTGATGCTCGAAACGAATAAATAGAACCGCCTAGGGGAAAAGTGCTCATACCGTTGTAGTCGGGCGAGTGTCTACTTTCAGATGCAATAGAAATTTTGCGGATCGGTCAATCCGTTCGCGAGATATGGCAGTTTGGATGTAAGAAACGCTTGAGAAACTCGAAATTTTCGCAGTTCTGATGCTCGAAACGAATAACTAGAACGGCCTAGGGGAAAACTACACCTACCGTTGTAATCGGGCGAGTTTCTACTTTCAGATGCAACAGAAATTTTGCGGATTGGTCAATCCGTTCGCGAGATATGGCAGCTTGGAGGTAAGACACGCTTGAGAAACTCAAAATTTTCACAGTTCTGATGCTCGAAACGAATAGCTGGAACGGCCTAGGGGATAACTACACATACCGTTGTAATCGGGCGAGTTTCTGCTTTAAGATGCAACAGAAATTTTGCGGATTGGTCGATCCGTTCGCGAGATGCGGCAGTTTGGATGTAAGAAACGCTTGAGAAACTCAATATTTTCGCAGTTCTGATGCTCGAAACGAATAACTAGAACGGCCTAGGGGAAAACTACACCTACCGTTGTAATCGGGCGAGTTTCTACTTTCAGATGCAACAGAAATTTTGCGGATTGGTCAATCCGTTCGCGAGATGTGGCAGTTTGGAGGTAAGAAACGCTTGAGAAACTCAAAATTTGCGCAGTTCTGATGCTTGAAACGAATAACTAGAACGGCCTAGGGGAAAACTACACATACCGTTGTAATCGGGCGAGTTTCTACTTTCAGATGCAACAGAAATTTTGCGGATCGGTCAATCCGTTCGCGAGATATGGCAGTTTGAAGGTAAGAAACGCTTGAGAAACTCGAAATTTTCGCAGTTCTGATGCTCGAAACGAATAACTGGAACGGCCTAGGGGTAAGCTACACATACCGTTGTAATCGGGCGTGTCTCTACTTTCAGATGCAACAGAAATTTTGCGGATTGGTCAATCCGTTCGCGAGATATGGCAGTTTGGATGTAAGACACGCTTGAGGAACTCAAAATTTTCGCAGTTCTGATGCTCGAAACGAATAGCTGGAACGGCCTAGGGGAAAACTACACATACCTTTGTAATCGGGCGAGTTTCTACTTTCAGATGCAACAGAAATTTTGCGGATTGGTCGATCCGTTCGCGAGATGCGGCAGTTTGGAACTAAGAAACGCCTGAGAAACTCAAAATTTTCGCAGTTCTGATGCTCGAAACGAATAACTAGAACGGCCTAGGGGAAAACTACACCTACCGTTGTAATCGGGCGGGTTTCTACTTTCAGATGCAACAGAAATTTTGCGGATTGATCAATCCGTTCGCGAGATATGGCAGTTTGGAGATAAGAAACGCTTGAGAAACTCAAAATTTTCGCAGTTCTGATGCTCGAAACGAATGACTGAAACGGCCTAGGGGAGAAGTACGCATACCGTTGTAATCGGGCGAGTCTCTACTTTCAGATGGAACAGAAATTTTGCGGATTGGTCAATCCGTTCGCGAGAAATGGCAGTTTGGATGTAAGAAACGCTAGAGAAACTCGAAATTTTCGCTGTTCTGATGCTCGAAACGAATAACTGGAACGGCCTAGGGGAAAACTACACATACCGTTGTAATCGGGCGAGTCTCTACTTTCAGATGCAACAGAAATTTTGCGGATTGGTCAATCCGTTCGCGAGATATGGCAGTTTGGAAGTAAGAAACGCTTGAGAAACTCAAAATTTTCGCAGTTCTGATGCTCGAAACGAATAACTAGAACCGCCTACGGGAAAAGGGCGCATACCGTTGTAATCGGGCGAGTTTCTACATTCAGATGCAACAGAAATTTTGCGGATTGATCAATCCGTTCGCGAGATATGGCAGTTTGGAGATAAGAAACGCTTGAGAAACTCAAAATTTTCGCAGTTCTGATGCTCGAAACGAATAAATAGAACCGCCTAGGGGAAAAGTGCTCATACCGTTGTAGTCGGGCGAGATTCTACTTTCAGATGCAACAGAAATTTTGCGGATTGATCAATCCGTTCGCGAGATATGGCAGTTTGGAGATAAGAAACGCTTGAGAAACTCAAAATTTTCGCAGTTCTGATGCTCGAAACGAATGACTAGAACGGCCTAGGGGAGAAGTACGCTTACCGTTGTAATCGGGCGAGTGTCTACTTTCAGATGCAATAGAAATTTTGCGGATCGGTCAATCCGTTCGCGAGATATGGCAGTTTGGATGTAAGAAACGCATGAGAAACTCGTAATTTTCGCAGTTCTGATGCTCGAAACGAATAACTGGAACGGCCTAGAGGAAAACTACACGTACCGCTGTGATCGGGCGAGTCTCTACTTTCAGATGCAACAGAAATTTTGCGGATCGGTAAATCCGTTCGCAAGATATGGCAGTTTGGATGTAAGAAACGCTTGAGAAACTCGAAATTTTCGCAGTTCTGATGCTCGAAACGAATAACTAGAACGGCCTAGGGGAAAACTACACCTACCGTTGTAATCGGGCGGGTTTCTACTTTCAGATGCAACAGAAATTTTGCGGATTGATCAATCCGTTCGCGAGATATGGCAGTTTGGAGATAAGAAACGCTTGAGAAACTCAAAATTTTCGCAGTTCTGATGCTCGAAACGAATGACTGAAACGGCCTAGGGGAGAAGTACGCATACCGTTGTAATCGGGCGAGTTTCTACTTTCAGATGCAACAGAAATTTTGCGGATTGATCAATCCGTTCGCGAGAAATGGCAGTTTGGATGTAAGAAACGCTAGAGAAACTCGAAATTTTCGCTGTTCTGATGCTCGAAACGAATAACTGGAACGGCCTAGGGGAAAACTACACATACCGTTGTAATCGGGCGAGTCTCTACTTTCAGATGCAACAGAAATTTTGCGGATTGGTCAATCCGTTCGCGAGATATGGCAGTTTGGAAGTAAGAAACGCTTGAGAAACTCAAAATTTTCGCAGTTCTGATGCTCGAAACGAATAACTAGAACCGCCTAGGGGAAAAGTGCGCATACCGTTGTAATCGGGCGAGTTTCTACATTCAGATGCAACAGAAATTTTGCGGATTGATCAATCCGTTCGCGAGATATGGCAGTTTGGAGATAAGAAACGCTTGAGAAACTCAAAATTTTCGCAGTTCTGATGCTCGAAACGAATGACTAGAACGGCCTAGGGGAGAAGTACGCTTACCGTTGTAATCGGGCGAGTGTCTACTTTCAGATGCAATAGAAATTTTGCGGATCGGTCAATCCGTTCGCGAGATATGGCAGTTTGGATGTAAGAAACGCTTGAGAAACTCGAAATTTTCGCAGTTCTGATGCTCGAAACGAATAACTGGAACGGCCTAGAGGAAAACTACACGTACCGCTGTGATCGGGCGAGTCTCTACTTTCAGATGCAACAGAAATTTTGCGGATTGGTCAATCCGTTCGCAAGATATGGCAGTTTGGATGTAAGAAACGCTTGAGAAACTCGAAATTTTCGCAGTTCTGATGCTCGAAACAAATAACTGAAGCGGCCTAGGGGAAAACTACACATACCGTTGTAATCGGGCGAGTTTCTACTTTCAGATGCAACAGAAATTTTGCGGATTGGTCAATCCGTTCGCGAGATATGGCAGTCTGGAGGTAAGAAACGCTTTAGAAACTCAAAATTTTCGCAGTTCTGATGCTCGAAACGAATAACTAGAACGGCCCAGGGGAAAAGTGCGCATACCGTTGTAATCGGGCGAGTTTCTACTTTCAAATGCAACAGAAATTTTGCGGATTGGCCAATCCGTTCGCGAGATATGGCAGTTTGGAAATAAGAAACGCATGAGAAACTCAAAATTTTCGTAGTTCTGATGCTAGAAACGAGTAACTAGAACGGCGTAGGGGAAAAGTGCGCATACCGTTGTAATCGGGCGATATTCTACTTTCAGATGCAACAGAAATTTTGCGGATCGGTCAATCCGTTCGCGAGATATGGCAGTTTGAAGGTAAGAAACGCTTGAGAAACTCAAAATTTGCGCAGTTCTGATGCTTGAAACGAATAACTAGAACGGCCTAGGGGAAAAGTGGGCATACCGTTTTAATCGGGCGAGTTTCTACTTTCGGATGCAACAGAAATTTTGCGGATTGGTCAATCCGTTCGCGAGATATGGCAGTTTGGAAATAAGAAACGCATGAGAAACTCAAAATTTTCGTAGTTCTGATGCTAGAAACGAGTAACTAGAACGGCGTAGGGGAAAAGTGCGCATACCGTTGTAATCGGGCGATACTCTACTTTCAGATGCAACAGAAATTTTGCGGATCGGTAAATCCGTTCGCGAGATATGGCAGTTTGGATGCAAGAAACGTTTGAGAAACTCGAAATTTTCGCAGTTCTGATGCTCGAAACGAATAACTGGAACGGCCTAGGGGAAAACTACACGTACCGTTGTAATCGGGCGAGTCTCTACTTTCAGATGCAACAGAAATTTTGCGGATTGGTCAATCCGTTCGCGAGATATGGCAGTTTGGAGGTAAGAAACGCTTGAGAAACTCAAAATTTTCGCAGTTCTGATGCTCGAAACGAATAGCTGGAACGGCCTAGGGGAAAACTTCACATACCGTTGTAATCGGGCGAGTTTCTACTTTCAGATGCAACAGAAATTTTGCGGATTGGTCAATCCGTTCGCGAGATATGGCAGTTTGGAGGTAAGAAACGCTTGAGAAACTCAAAATTAGCGCAGTTCTGATGCTTGAAACGAATAACTAGAACGGCCTAGGGGAAAAGTGCGCATACCGTTGTAATCGGGCGAGTTTCTACTTTCAGATGGAGCAGAAATTTTGCGGATCGGTCAATCCGTTCGCGAGATATGGCAGTTTGAAGGTAAGAAACGCTTGAGAAACTCAAAATTTGCGCAGTTCTGATGCTTGAAACGAATAACTAGAACCGCCTAGGGGAAAAGTGCGCATACCGTTGTAATCGGGCGAGTGTCTACTTTCAGATGCAACAGAAATTTTGCGGATCGGTAAATCCGTTCGCGAGATATGGCAGTTTGGATGCAAGAAACGCTTGAGAAACTCGAAATTTTCGCATTTCTGATGCTCGAAACGAATAACTGGAACGGCCTAGGGGAAAACTACACATACCGTTGTAATCGGGCGAGTCTCTACTTTCAGATGCAACAGAAATTTTGCGGATTGGTCAATCCGTTCGCAAGATATGGCAGTTTGGATGTAAGAAACGCTTGAGAAACTCGAAATTTTCGCAGTTCTGATGCTCGAAACGAATAACTAGAACGGCCTAGGGGAAAACTACACCTACCGTTGTAATCGGGCGGGTTTCTACTTTCAGATGCAACAGAAATTTTGCGGATTGATCAATCCGTTCGCGAGATATGGCAGTTTGGAGATAAGAAACGCTTGAGAAACTCAAAATTTTCGCAGTTCTGATGCTCGAAACGAATGACTGAAACGGCCTAGGGGAGAAGTACGCATACCGTTGTAATCGGGCGAGTTTCTACTTTCAGATGCAACAGAAATTTTGCGGATTGATCAATCCGTTCGCGAGAAATGGCAGTTTGGATGTAAGAAACGCTAGAGAAACTCGAAATTTTCGCTGTTCTGATGCTCGAAACGAATAACTGGAACGGCCTAGGGGAAAACTACACATACCGTTGTAATCGGGCGAGTCTCTACTTTCAGATGCAACAGAAATTTTGCGGATTGGTCAATCCGTTCGCGAGATATGGCAGTTTGGAAGTAAGAAACGCTTGAGAAACTCAAAATTTTCGCAGTTCTGATGCTCGAAACGAATAACTAGAACCGCCTAGGGGAAAAGTGCGCATACCGTTGTAATCGGGCGAGTTTCTACATTCAGATGCAACAGAAATTTTGCGGATTGATCAATCCGTTCGCGAGATATGGCAGTTTGGAGATAAGAAACGCTTGAGAAACTCAAAATTTTCGCAGTTCTGATGCTCGAAACGAATGACTAGAACGGCCTAGGGGAGAAGTACGCTTACCGTTGTAATCGGGCGAGTGTCTACTTTCAGATGCAATAGAAATTTTGCGGATCGGTCAATCCGTTCGCGAGATATGGCAGTTTGGATGTAAGAAACGCTTGAGAAACTCGAAATTTTCGCAGTTCTGATGCTCGAAACGAATAACTGGAACGGCCTAGAGGAAAACTACACGTACCGCTGTGATCGGGCGAGTCTCTACTTTCAGATGCAACAGAAATTTTGCGGATTGGTCAATCCGTTCGCAAGATATGGCAGTTTGGATGTAAGAAACGCTTGAGAAACTCGAAATTTTCGCAGTTCTGATGCTCGAAACAAATAACTGAAGCGGCCTAGGGGAAAACTACACATACCGTTGTAATCGGGCGAGTTTCTACTTTCAGATGCAACAGAAATTTTGCGGATTGGTCAATCCGTTCGCGAGATATGGCAGTCTGGAGGTAAGAAACGCTTTAGAAACTCAAAATTTTCGCAGTTCTGATGCTCGAAACGAATAACTAGAACGGCCCAGGGGAAAAGTGCGCATACCGTTGTAATCGGGCGAGTTTCTACTTTCAAATGCAACAGAAATTTTGCGGATTGGCCAATCCGTTCGCGAGATATGGCAGTTTGGAAATAAGAAACGCATGAGAAACTCAAAATTTTCGTAGTTCTGATGCTAGAAACGAGTAACTAGAACGGCGTAGGGGAAAAGTGCGCATACCGTTGTAATCGGGCGATATTCTACTTTCAGATGCAACAGAAATTTTGCGGATCGGTCAATCCGTTCGCGAGATATGGCAGTTTGAAGGTAAGAAACGCTTGAGAAACTCAAAATTTGCGCAGTTCTGATGCTTGAAACGAATAACTAGAACGGCCTAGGGGAAAAGTGGGCATACCGTTTTAATCGGGCGAGTTTCTACTTTCGGATGCAACAGAAATTTTGCGGATTGGTCAATCCGTTCGCGAGATATGGCAGTTTGGAAATAAGAAACGCATGAGAAACTCAAAATTTTCGTAGTTCTGATGCTAGAAACGAGTAACTAGAACGGCGTAGGGGAAAAGTGCGCATACCGTTGTAATCGGGCGATACTCTACTTTCAGATGCAACAGAAATTTTGCGGATCGGTAAATCCGTTCGCGAGATATGGCAGTTTGGATGCAAGAAACGTTTGAGAAACTCGAAATTTTCGCAGTTCTGATGCTCGAAACGAATAACTGGAACGGCCTAGGGGAAAACTACACGTACCGTTGTAATCGGGCGAGTCTCTACTTTCAGATGCAACAGAAATTTTGCGGATTGGTCAATCCGTTCGCGAGATATGGCAGTTTGGAGGTAAGAAACGCTTGAGAAACTCAAAATTTTCGCAGTTCTGATGCTCGAAACGAATAGCTGGAACGGCCTAGGGGAAAACTTCACATACCGTTGTAATCGGGCGAGTTTCTACTTTCAGATGCAACAGAAATTTTGCGGATTGGTCAATCCGTTCGCGAGATATGGCAGTTTGGAGGTAAGAAACGCTTGAGAAACTCAAAATTAGCGCAGTTCTGATGCTTGAAACGAATAACTAGAACGGCCTAGGGGAAAAGTGCGCATACCGTTGTAATCGGGCGAGTTTCTACTTTCAGATGGAGCAGAAATTTTGCGGATCGGTCAATCCGTTCGCGAGATATGGCAGTTTGAAGGTAAGAAACGCTTGAGAAACTCAAAATTTGCGCAGTTCTGATGCTTGAAACGAATAACTAGAACCGCCTAGGGGAAAAGTGCGCATACCGTTGTAATCGGGCGAGTGTCTACTTTCAGATGCAACAGAAATTTTGCGGATCGGTAAATCCGTTCGCGAGATATGGCAGTTTGGATGCAAGAAACGCTTGAGAAACTCGAAATTTTCGCATTTCTGATGCTCGAAACGAATAACTGGAACGGCCTAGGGGAAAACTACACATACCGTTGTAATCGGGCGAGTCTCTACTTTCAGATGCAACAGAAATTTTGCGGATTGGTCAATCCGTTCGCAAGATATGGCAGTTTGGATGTAAGAAACGCTTGAGAAACTCGAAATTTTCGCAGTTCTGATGCTCGAAACGAATAACTAGAACGGCCTAGGGGAAAACTACACCTACCGTTGTAATCGGGCGGGTTTCTACTTTCAGATGCAACAGAAATTTTGCGGATTGATCAATCCGTTCGCGAGATATGGCAGTTTGGAGATAAGAAACGCTTGAGAAACTCAAAATTTTCGCAGTTCTGATGCTCGAAACGAATGACTGAAACGGCCTAGGGGAGAAGTACGCATACCGTTGTAATCGGGCGAGTTTCTACTTTCAGATGCAACAGAAATTTTGCGGATTGATCAATCCGTTCGCGAGAAATGGCAGTTTGGATGTAAGAAACGCTAGAGAAACTCGAAATTTTCGCTGTTCTGATGCTCGAAACGAATAACTGGAACGGCCTAGGGGAAAACTACACATACCGTTGTAATCGGGCGAGTCTCTACTTTCAGATGCAACAGAAATTTTGCGGATTGGTCAATCCGTTCGCGAGATATGGCAGTTTGGAAGGAAGAAACGCTTGAGAAACTCAAAATTTTCGCAGTTCTGATGCTCGAAACGAATAACTAGAAGCGCCTAGGGGAAAAGTGCGCATACCGTTGTAATCGGGCGAGTTTCTACTTTCAGATGCAACAGAAATTTTGCGGATCGGTCAATCCGTTCGCGAGATATGGCAGTTTGGATGTAAGAAACGCTTGAGAAACTCGAAATTTTCGCAGTTCTGATGCTCGAAACGAATAACTAGAACGGCCTAGGGGAAAACTACACCTACCGTTGTAATCGGGCGAGTTTCTACTTTCAGATGCAACAGAAATTTTGCGGATTGGTCAATCCGTTCGCGAGATATGGCAGTTTGGAGGTAAGACACGCTTGAGAAACTCAAAATTTTCACAGTTCTGATGCTCGAAACGAATAGCTGGAACGGCCTAGGGGATAACTACACATACCGTTGTAATCGGGCGAGTTTCTGCTTTAAGATGCAACAGAAATTTTGCGGATTGGTCGATCCGTTCGCGAGATGCGGCAGTTTGGATGTAAGAAACGCTTGAGAAACTCAATATTTTCGCAGTTCTGATGCTCGAAACGAATAACTAGAACGGCCTAGGGGAAAACTACACCTACCGTTGTAATCGGGCGAGTTTCTACTTTCAGATGCAACAGAAATTTTGCGGATTGGTCAATCCGTTCGCGAGATGTGGCAGTTTGGAGGTAAGAAACGCTTGAGAAACTCAAAATTTGCGCAGTTCTGATGCTTGAAACGAATAACTAGAACTTCCTAGGGGAAAACTACACATACCGTTGTAATCGGGCGAGTTTCTACTTTCAGATGCAACAGAAATTTTGCGGATCGGTCAATCCGTTCGCGAGATATGGCAGTTTGAAGGTAAGAAACGCTTGAGAAACTCGAAATTTTCGCAGTTCTGATGCTCGAAACGAATAACTGGAACGGCCTAGGGGTAAGCTACACATACCGTTGTAATCGGGCGTGTCTCTACTTTCAGATGCAACAGAAATTTTGCGGATTGGTCAATCCGTTCGCGAGATATGGCAGTTTGGATGTAAGACACGCTTGAGGAACTCAAAATTTTCGCAGTTCTGATGCTCGAAACGAATAGCTGGAACGGCCTAGGGGAAAACTACACATACCTTTGTAATCGGGCGAGTTTCTACTTTCAGATGCAACAGAAATTTTGCGGATTGGTCGATCCGTTCGCGAGATGCGGCAGTTTGGAACTAAGAAACGCCTGAGAAACTCAAAATTTTCGCAGTTCTGATGCTCGAAACGAATAACTAGAACGGCCTAGGGGAAAACTACACCTACCGTTGTAATCGGGCGGGTTTCTACTTTCAGATGCAACAGAAATTTTGCGGATTGATCAATCCGTTCGCGAGATATGGCAGTTTGGAGATAAGAAACGCTTGAGAAACTCAAAATTTTCGCAGTTCTGATGCTCGAAACGAATGACTGAAACGGCCTAGGGGAGAAGTACGCATACCGTTGTAATCGGGCGAGTCTCTACTTTCAGATGGAACAGAAATTTTGCGGATTGGTCAATCCGTTCGCGAGAAATGGCAGTTTGGATGTAAGAAACGCTAGAGAAACTCGAAATTTTCGCTGTTCTGATGCTCGAAACGAATAACTGGAACGGCCTAGGGGAAAACTACACATACCGTTGTAATCGGGCGAGTCTCTACTTTCAGATGCAACAGAAATTTTGCGGATTGGTCAATCCGTTCGCGAGATATGGCAGTTTGGAAGTAAGAAACGCTTGAGAAACTCAAAATTTTCGCAGTTCTGATGCTCGAAACGAATAACTAGAACCGCCTACGGGAAAAGTGCGCATACCGTTGTAATCGGGCGAGTTTCTACATTCAGATGCAACAGAAATTTTGCGGATTGATCAATCCGTTCGCGAGATATGGCAGTTTGGAGATAAGAAACGCTTGAGAAACTCAAAATTTTCGCAGTTCTGATGCTCGAAACGAATAAATAGAACCGCCTAGGGGAAAAGTGCTCATACCGTTGTAGTCGGGCGAGATTCTACTTTCAGATGCAACAGAAATTTTGCGGATTGGTCAATCCGTTCGCGAGATATGGCAGTTTGGAGATAAGAAACGCTTGAGAAACTCAAAATTTTCGCAGTTCTGATGCTCGAAACGAATGACTAGAACGGCCTAGGGGAGAAGTACGCTTACCGTTGTAATCGGGCGAGTGTCTACTTTCAGATGCAATAGAAATTTTGCGGATCGGTCAATCCGTTCGCGAGATATGGCAGTTTGGATGTAAGAAACGCTTGAGAAACTCGTAATTTTCGCAGTTCTGATGCTCGAAACGAATAACTGGAACGGCCTAGAGGAAAACTACACGTACCTTTGTGATCGGGCGAGTCTCTACTTTCAGATGCAACAGAAATTTTGCGGATCGGTAAATCCGTTCGCAAGATATGGCAGTTTGGATGTAAGAAACGCTTGAGAAACTCGAAATTTTCGCAGTTCTGATGCTCGAAACGAATAACTAGAACGGCCTAGGGGAAAACTACACCTACCGTTGTAATCGGGCGGGTTTCTACTTTCAGATGCAACAGAAATTTTGCGGATTGATCAATCCGTTCGCGAGATATGGCAGTTTGGAGATAAGAAACGCTTGAGAAACTCAAAATTTTCGCAGTTCTGATGCTCGAAACGAATGACTGAAACGGCCTAGGGGAGAAGTACGCATACCGTTGTAATCGGGCGAGTTTCTACTTTCAGATGCAACAGAAATTTTGCGGATTGATCAATCCGTTCGCGAGAAATGGCAGTTTGGATGTAAGAAACGCTAGAGAAACTCGAAATTTTCGCTGTTCTGATGCTCGAAACGAATAACTGGAACGGCCTAGGGGAAAACTACACATACCGTTGTAATCGGGCGAGTCTCTACTTTCAGATGCAACAGAAATTTTGCGGATTGGTCAATCCGTTCGCGAGATATGGCAGTTTGGAAGTAAGAAACGCTTGAGAAACTCAAAATTTTCGCAGTTCTGATGCTCGAAACGAATAACTAGAACCGCCTAGGGGAAAAGTGCGCATACCGTTGTAATCGGGCGAGTTTCTACATTCAGACGCAATAGAAATTTTGCGGATCGGTCAATCCGTTCGCGAGATATGGCAGTTTGGATGTAAGAAACGCTTGAGAAACTCAAAATTTTCGCAGTTCTGATGCTCGAAACGAATAACTAGAACCGCCTAGGGGAAAAGTGCTCATACCGTTGTAATCGGGCGAGATTCTACTTTCAGATGCAACAGAAATTTTGCGGATTGATCAATCCGTTCGCGAGATATGGCAGTTTGGATGTAAGAAACGCTTGAGAAACTCGAAATTTTCGCAGTTCTGATGCTCGAAACAAATAACTGAAGCGGCCTAGGGGAAAACTACACATACCGTTGTAATCGGGCGAGTTTCTACTTTCAGATGCAACAGAAATTTTGCGGATTGGTCAATCCGTTCGCGAGATATGGCAGTCTGGAGGTAAGAAACGCTTTAGAAACTCAAAATTTTCGCAGTTCTGATGCTCGAAACGAATAACTAGAACGGCCCAGGGGAAAAGTGCGCATACCGTTGTAATCGGGCGAGTTTCTACTTTCAAATGCAACAGAAATTTTGCGGATTGGTCAATCCGTTCGCGAGATATGGCAGTTTGGAAATAAGAAACGCATGAGAAACTCAAAATTTTCGTAGTTCTGATGCTAGAAACGAGTAACTAGAACGGCGTAGGGGAAAAGTGCGCATACCGTTGTAATCGGGCGATATTCTACTTTCAGATGCAACAGAAATTTTGCGGATCGGTCAATCCGTTCGCGAGATATGGCAGTTTGAAGGTAAGAAACGCTTGAGAAACTCGTAATTTTCGCAGTTCTGATGCTCGAAACGAATAACTGGAACGGCCTAGAGGAAAACTACACGTACCGCTGTGATCGGGCGAGTCTCTACTTTCAGATGCAACAGAAATTTTGCGGATCGGTAAATCCGTTCGCAAGATATGGCAGTTTGGATGTAAGAAACGCTTGAGAAACTCGAAATTTTCGCAGTTCTGATGCTCGAAACGAATAACTAGAACGGCCTAGGGGAAAACTACACCTACCGTTGTAATCGGGCGGGTTTCTACTTTCAGATGCAACAGAAATTTTGCGGATTGATCAATCCGTTCGCGAGATATGGCAGTTTGGAGATAAGAAACGCTTGAGAAACTCAAAATTTTCGCAGTTCTGATGCTCGAAACGAATGACTGAAACGGCCTAGGGGAGAAGTACGCATACCGTTGTAATCGGGCGAGTTTCTACTTTCAGATGCAACAGAAATTTTGCGGATTGATCAATCCGTTCGCGAGAAATGGCAGTTTGGATGTAAGAAACGCTAGAGAAACTCGAAATTTTCGCTGTTCTGATGCTCGAAACGAATAACTGGAACGGCCTAGGGGAAAACTACACATACCGTTGTAATCGGGCGAGTCTCTACTTTCAGATGCAACAGAAATTTTGCGGATTGGTCAATCCGTTCGCGAGATATGGCAGTTTGGAAGTAAGAAACGCTTGAGAAACTCAAAATTTTCGCAGTTCTGATGCTCGAAACGAATAACTAGAACCGCCTAGGGGAAAAGTGCGCATACCGTTGTAATCGGGCGAGTTTCTACATTCAGATGCAATAGAAATTTTGCGGATCGGTCAATCCGTTCGCGAGATATGGCAGTTTGGATGTAAGAAACGCTTGAGAAACTCAAAATTTTCGCAGTTCTGATGCTCGAAACGAATAACTAGAACCGCCTAGGGGAAAAGTGCTCATACCGTTGTAATCGGGCGAGATTCTACTTTCAGATGCAACAGAAATTTTGCGGATTGATCAATCCGTTCGCGAGATATGGCAGTTTGGATGTAAGAAACGCTTGAGAAACTCGAAATTTTCGCAGTTCTGATGCTCGAAACAAATAACTGAAGCGGCCTAGGGGAAAACTACACATACCGTTGTAATCGGGCGAGTTTCTACTTTCAGATGCAACAGAAATTTTGCGGATTGGTCAATCCGTTCGCGAGATATGGCAGTCTGGAGGTAAGAAACGCTTTAGAAACTCAAAATTTTCGCAGTTCTGATGCTCGAAACGAATAACTAGAACGGCCCAGGGGAAAAGTGCGCATACCGTTGTAATCGGGCGAGTTTCTACTTTCAAATGCAACAGAAATTTTGCGGATTGGTCAATCCGTTCGCGAGATATGGCAGTTTGGAAATAAGAAACGCATGAGAAACTCAAAATTTTCGTAGTTCTGATGCTAGAAACGAGTAACTAGAACGGCGTAGGGGAAAAGTGCGCATACCGTTGTAATCGGGCGATATTCTACTTTCAGATGCAACAGAAATTTTGCGGATCGGTCAATCCGTTCGCGAGATATGGCAGTTTGAAGGTAAGAAACGCTTGAGAAACTCAAAATTTGCGCAGTTCTGATGCTTGAAACGAATAACTAGAACGGCCTAGGGGAAAAGTGGGCATACCGTTTTAATCGGGCGAGTTTCTACTTTCGGATGCAACAGAAATTTTGCGGATTGGTCAATCCGTTCGCGAGATATGGCAGTTTGGAAATAAGAAACGCATGAGAAACTCAAAATTTTCGTAGTTCTGATGCTAGAATCGAGTAACTAGAACGGCGTAGGGGAAAAGTGCGCATACCGTTGTAATCGGGCGATACTCTACTTTCAGATGCAACAGAAATTTTGCGGATCGGTAAATCCGTTCGCGAGATATGGCAGTTTGGATGCAAGAAACGTTTGAGAAACTCGAAATTTTCGCAGTTCTGATGCTCGAAACGAATAACTGGAACGGCCTAGGGGAAAACTACACATACCGTTGTAATCGGGCGAGTCTCTACTTTCAGATGCAACAGAAATTTTGCGGATTGGTCAATCCGTTCGCGAGATATGGCAGTTTGGAGGTAAGAAACGCTTGAGAAACTCAAAATTTTCGCAGTTCTGATGCTCGAAACGAATAGCTGGAACGGCCTAGGGGAAAACTTCACATACCGTTGTAATCGGGCGAGTTTCTACTTTCAGATGCAACAGAAATTTTGCGGATTGGTCAATCCGTTCGCGAGATATGGCAGTTTGGAGGTAAGAAACGCTTGAGAAACACAAAATTAGCGCAGTTCTGATGCTTGAAACGAATAACTAGAACGGCCTAGGGGAAAAGTGCGCATACCGTTGTAATCGGGCGAGTTTCTACTTTCAGATGGAACAGAAATTTTGCGGATCGGTCAATCCGTTCGCGAGATATGGCAGTTTGAAGGTAAGAAACGCTTGAGAAACTCAAAATTTGCGCAGTTCTGATGCTTGAAACGAATAACTAGAACCGCCTAGGGGAAAAGTGCGCATACCTTTGTAATCGGGCGAGTGTCTACTTTCAGATGCAAGAGAAATTTTGCGGATCGGTAAATCCGTTCGCGAGATATGGCAGTTTGGATGCAAGAAACGCTTGAGAAACTCGAAATTTTCGCAGTTCTGATGCTCGAAACGAATAACTGGAACGGCCTAGGGGAAAACTACACATACCGTTGTAATCGGGCGAGTCTCTACTTTCAGATGCAACAGAAATTTTGCGGATTGGTCAATCCGTTCGCGAGATATGGCAGTTTGGAAGTAAGAAACGCTTGAGAAACTCAAAATTTTCGCAGTTCTGATGCTCGAAACGAATAACTAGAACCGCCTAGGGGAAAATTGCGCATACCGTTGTAATCGGGCGAGTTTCTACATTCAGATGCAACAGAAATTTTGCGGATTGATCAATCCGTTCGCGAGATATGGCAGTTTGGAGATAAGAAACGCTTGAGAAACTCAAAATTTTCGCAGTTCTGATGCTCGAAACGAATAACTAGAACCGCCTAGGGGAAAAGTGCTCATACCGTTGTAGTCGGGCGAGATTCTACTTTCAGATGCAACAGAAATTTTGCGGATTGATCAATCCGTTCGCGAGATATGGCAGTTTGGAGATTAGAAACGCTTGAGAAACTCAAAATTTTCGCAGTTCTGATGCTCGAAACGAATGACTAGAACGGCCTAGGGGAGAAGTACGCTTACCGTTGTAATCGGGCGAGTGTCTACTTTCAGATGCAATAGAAATTTTGCGGATCGGTCAATCCGTTCGCGAGATATGGCAGTTTGGATGTAAGAAACGCTTGAGAAACTCGTAATTTTCGCAGTTCTGATGCTCGAAACGAATAACTGGAACGGCCTAGAGGAAAACTACACGTACCGCTGTGATCGGGCGAGTCTCTACTTTCAGATGCAACAGAAATTTTGCGGATTGGTCAATCCGTTCGCAAGATATGGCAGTTTGGATGTAAGAAACGCTTGAGAAACTCGAAATTTTCGCAGTTCTGATGCTCGAAAGGAATAACTAGAACGGCCTAAGGGAAAACTACACCTACCGTTGTAATCGGGCGGGTTTCTACTTTCAGATGCAACAGAAATTTTGCGGATTGATCAATCCGTTCGCGAGATATGGCAGTTTGGAGATAAGAAACGCTTGAGAAACTCAAAATTTTCGCAGTTCTGATGCTCGAAACGAATGACTGAAACGGCCTAGGGGAGAAGTACGCATACCGTTGTAATCGGGCGAGTTTCTACTTTCAGATGCAACAGAAATTTTGCGGATTGATCAATCCGTTCGCGAGAAATGGCAGTTTGGATGTAAGAAACGCTAGAGAAACTCGAAATTTTCGCTGTTCTGATGCTCGAAACGAATAACTGGAACGGCCTAGGGGAAAACTACACATACCGTTGTAATCGGGCGAGTCTCTACTTTCAGATGCAACAGAAATTTTGCGGATTGGTCAATCCGTTCGCGAGATATGGCAGTTTGGAAGGAAGAAACGCTTGAGAAACTCAAAATTTTCGCAGTTCTGATGCTCGAAACGAATAACTAGAAGCGCCTAGGGGAAAAGTGCGCATACCGTTGTAATCGGGCGAGTTTCTACATTCAGATGCAACAGAAATTTTGCGGATTGATCAATCCGTTCGCGAGATATGGCAGTTTGGAGATAAGAAACGCTTGAGAAACTCAAAATTTTCGCAGTTCTGATGCTCGAAACGAATAACTAGAACCGCCTAGGGGAAAAGTGCTCATACCGTTGTAATCGGGCGAGATTCTACTTTCAGATGCAACAGAAATTTTGCGGATTGATCAATCCGTTCGCGAGATATGGCAGTTTGGAGATAAGAAACGCTTGAGAAACTCAAAATTTTCGCAGTTCTGATGCTAGAAACCAATGACTAGAACGGCCTAGGGGAGAAGTACGCTTACCGTTGTAATCGGGCGAGTGTCTACTTTCAGATGCAATAGAAATTTTGCGGATCGGTCAATCCGTTCGCGAGATATGGCAGTTTGGATGTAAGAAACGCTTGAGAAACTCGAAATTTTCGCAGTTCTGATGCTCGAAACGAATAACTGGAACGGCCTAGGGGAAAACTACACATACCGTTGTAATCGGGCGAGTCTCTACTTTCAGATGCAACAGAAATTTTGCGGATTGGTCAATCCGTTCGCGAGATATGGCAGTTTGGAGGTAAGACACGCTTGAGAAACTCAAAATTTTCGCAGTTCTGATGCTCGAAACGAATAGCTGGAACGGCCTAGGGGAAAACTACACACACCGTTGTAATCGGGCGAGTTTCTACTTTCAGATGCAACAGAAATTTTGCGGATTGGTCAATCCGTTCGCGAGGTATGGCAGTTTCGAGGTAAGAAACGCTTGAGAAACTCAAAATTTTCGTAGTTCTGATGCTCGAAACGAATAACTAGAACCGCCTAGGGGAAAAGTGCGCATACCGTTGTAATCGGGCGAGTTTCTACTTTCAGATGCAACAGAAATTTTGCGGATTGGTCAATCCGTTCGCGAGATATGGCAGTTTGGAGGTAAGAAACGCTTGAGAAACACAAAATTAGCGCAGTTCTGATGCTTGAAACGAATAACTAGAACGGCCTAGGGGAAAAGTGCGCATACCGTTGTAATCGGGCGAGTTTCTACTTTCAGATGGAACAGAAATTTTGCGGATCGGTCATTCCGTTCGCGAGATATGGCAGTTTGAAGGTAAGAAACGCTTGAGAAACTCAAAATTTGCGCAGTTCTGATGCTTGAAACGAATAACTAGAACCGCCTAGGGGAAAAGTGCGCATACCTTTGTAATCGGGCGAGTGTCTACTTTCAGATGCAAGAGAAATTTTGCGGATCGGTAAATCCGTTCGCGAGATATGGCAGTTTGGATGCAAGAAACGCTTGAGAAACTCGAAATTTTCGCAGTTCTGATGCTCGAAACGAATAACTGGAACGGCCTAGGGGAAAACTACACATACCGTTGTAATCGGGCGAGTCTCTACTTTCAGATGCAACAGAAATTTTGCGGATCGGTCAATCCGTTCGCGAGATATGGCAGTTTGGATGTAAGAAACGCTTGAGAAACTCGAAATTTTCGCAGTTCTGATGCTCGAAACGAATAACTGGAACGGCCTAGGGGAAAACTACACATACCGTTGTAATCGGGCGAGTCTCTACTTTCAGATGCAACAGAAATTTTGCGGATTGGTCAATCCGTTCGCGAGATATGGCAGTTTGGAGGTAAGACACGCTTGAGAAACTCAAAATTTTCGCAGTTCTGATGCTCGAAACGAATAGCTGGAACGGCCTAGGGGAAAACTACACATACCGTTGTAATCGGGCGAGTTTCTACTTTCAGATGCAACAGAAATTTTACGGATTGGTCAATCCGTTCGCGAGGTATGGCAGTTTCGAGGTAAGAAACGCTTGAGAAACTCAAAATTTTCGTAGTTCTGATGCTCGAAACGAATAACTAGAACCGCCTAGGGGAAAAGTGCGCATACCGTTGTAATCGGGCGAGTTTCTACTTTCAGATGCAACAGAAATTTTGCGGATTGGTCAATCCGTTCGCGAGATATGGCAGTTTGGAGGTAAGAAACGCTTGAGAAACACAAAATTAGCGCAGTTCTGATGCTTGAAACGAATAACTAGAACGGCCTAGGGGAAAAGTGCGCATACCGTTGTAATCGGGCGAGTTTCTACTTTCAGATGGAACAGAAATTTTGCGGATCGGTCAATCCGTTCGCGAGATATGGCAGTTTGAAGGTAAGAAACGCTTGAGAAACTCAAAATTTGCGCAGTTCTGATGCTTGAAACGAATAACTAGAACCGCCTAGGGGAAAAGTGCGCATACCTTTGTAATCGGGCGAGTGTCTACTTTCAGATGCAAGAGAAATTTTGCGGATCGGTAAATCCGTTCGCGAGATATGGCAGTTTGGATGCAAGAAACGCTTGAGAAACTCGAAATTTTCGCAGTTCTGATGCTCGAAACGAATAACTGGAACGGCCTAGGGGAAAACTACACATACCGTTGTAATCGGGCGAGTCTCTACTTTCAGATGCAACAGAAATTTTGCGGATTGGTCAATCCGTTCGCGAGATATGGCAGTTTGGAAGTAAGAAACGCTTGAGAAACTCAAAATTTTCGCAGTTCTGATGCTCGAAACGAATAACTAGAACCGCCTAGGGGAAAATTGCGCATACCGTTGTAATCGGGCGAGTTTCTACATTCAGATGCAACAGAAATTTTGCGGATTGATCAATCCGTTCGCGAGATATGGCAGTTTGGAGATAAGAAACGCTTGAGAAACTCAAAATTTTCGCAGTTCTGATGCTCGAAACGAATAACTAGAACCGCCTAGGGGAAAAGTGCTCATACCGTTGTAGTCGGGCGAGATTCTACTTTCAGATGCAACAGAAATTTTGCGGATTGATCAATCCGTTCGCGAGATATGGCAGTTTGGAGATTAGAAACGCTTGAGAAACTCAAAATTTTCGCAGTTCTGATGCTCGAAACGAATGACTAGAACGGCCTAGGGGAGAAGTACGCTTACCGTTGTAATCGGGCGAGTGTCTACTTTCAGATGCAATAGAAATTTTGCGGATCGGTCAATCCGTTCGCGAGATATGGCAGTTTGGATGTAAGAAACGCTTGAGAAACTCGTAATTTTCGCAGTTCTGATGCTCGAAACGAATAACTGGAACGGCCTAGAGGAAAACTACACGTACCGCTGTGATCGGGCGAGTCTCTACTTTCAGATGCAACAGAAATTTTGCGGATTGGTCAATCCGTTCGCAAGATATGGCAGTTTGGATGTAAGAAACGCTTGAGAAACTCGAAATTTTCGCAGTTCTGATGCTCGAAAGGAATAACTAGAACGGCCTAGGGGAAAACTACACCTACCGTTGTAATCGGGCGGGTTTCTACTTTCAGATGCAACAGAAATTTTGCGGATTGATCAATCCGTTCGCGAGATATGGCAGTTTGGAGATAAGAAACGCTTGAGAAACTCAAAATTTTCGCAGTTCTGATGCTCGAAACGAATGACTGAAACGGCCTAGGGGAGAAGTACGCATACCGTTGTAATCGGGCGAGTTTCTACTTTCAGATGCAACAGAAATTTTTCGGATTGATCAATCCGTTCGCGAGATATGGCAGTTTGGAGATAAGAAACACTTGAGAAACTCAAAATTTTCGCAGTTCTGATGCTCGAAACGAATGACTAGAACGGCCTAGGGGAGAAGTACGTATACCGTTGTAATCGGGCGAGTGTCTACTTTCAGATGCAACAGAAATTTTGCGGATCGGTCAATCCGTTCGCGACATATGGCAGTTTGGATGTAAGAAACGCTAGAGAAACTCGAAATTTTCGCAGTTCTGATGCTCGAAACGAATAACAGGAACGGCCTTGGGGAAAACTACACATACCGTTGTAATCGTGCGAGTTTCTATTTTCAGATGCAACAGAAATTTTGCGGATTGGTCAATCCGTTTGCGAGATGTGGCAGTTTGGAGGTAAGAAACGCTTGAGAAACTCAAAATTTTCGCAGTTCTGATGCTCGAAACGAATAACTAGAACGGCCTAGGGGAAAACTACACCTACCGTTGTAATCGAGCGAGTTTCTACTTTCAGATGCAACAGAAATTTTGCGGATTGGTCAATCCGTTCGCGAGGTATGGCAATTTGGAAGTAAGAAACGCTTGAGAAACTCAAAATTTTCGTAGTTCTGATGCTCGAAACGAATAACTAGAACCGCCTAGGGGAAAAGTGCGCACACCGTTGTAATCGGGCGAGTTTCTACTTTCAGATGCAACAGAAATTTTTCGGATTGATCAATCCGTTCGCGAGATATGGCAGTTTGGAGATAAGAAACACTTGAGAAACTCAAAATTTGCGCAGTTCTGACGCTTGAAACGAATAACTAGAACGGCCTAGGGGAAAAGTGGGCATACCGTTGTAATCGGGCGAGTTTCTACTTTCAGATGCAACAGTAATTTTGCGGATCGGTCAATCCGTTCGCGAGATATGGCAGTTTGGATGTAAGAAACGCTTGAGAAACTCGAAATTTTCCCAGTTCTGATGCTCGAAACGAATAACTGGAACGGCCTAGAGGAAAACTACACATGCCGTTGTAATCGGGCGAGTCTCTACTTTCAGATGCAACAGAAATTTTGCGGATTGGTCAATCCGTTCGCAAGATATGGCAGTTTGGATGTAAGAAACGCTTGAGAAACTCGAAATTTTCGCAGTTCTGATGCTCGAAACGTATAACTGAAACGGCCTAGGGGAAAACTACACATACCGTTGTAATCGGGCGAGTTTCTACTTTCAGATGCAACAGAAATTTTGCGGATTGGTCAATCCGTTCGCGAGATATGGCAGTTTGGAGGTAAGAAACGCTTGAGAAACTCAAAATTTGCGCTGTTCTGATGCTTGAAACGAATAACTAGAACGGCCTAGGGTAAAACTACACATACCGTTGTAATCGGGCGAGTTTCTACTTTCAGATGCAACAGAAATTTTGCGGATCGGTCAATCCGTTCGCGAGATATGGCAGTTTGAAGGTAAGAAACGCTTGAGAAACTCGAAATTTTCGCAGTTCTGATGCTCGAAACGAATAACTGGAACGGCCTAGGGGTAAACTACACATACCGTTGTAATCGGGCGAGTCTCTACTTTCAGATGCAACAGAAATATTGCGGATTGGTCAATCCGTTCGAGAGATATGGCAGTTTGGAGGTAAGACACGCTTGAGAAACTCAAAATTTTCGCAGTTCTGATGCTCGAAACGAATAGCTGGAACGGCCTAGGGGAAAACTACACATACCGTTGTAATCGGGCGAGTTTCTACTTTCAGATGCAACAGAAATTTTGCGGATTGGTCGATCCGTTCGCGAGATGCGGCAGTTTGGAAGTAAGAAACGCTTGAGTAACTCAAAATTTTCGCAGTTCTGATGCTCGAAACGAATAACTAGAACGGCCTAGGGGAAAACTACACCTACCGTTGTAATCGGGCGAGTTTCTACTTTCAGATGCAAATGAAATTTTGCGGATTGATCATTCCGTTCGCGAGATATGGCAGTTTGGAGATAAGAAACGCTTGAGAAACTCAAAATTTTCGCAGTTCTGATGCTCGAAACGAATGACTGAAACGGCCTAGGGGAGAAGTACGCATACCGTTGTGATCGGGCGAGTTTCTACTTTCAGATGCAACAGAAATTTTGCGGATTGATCAATCCGTTCGCGACAAATGGCAGTTTGGATGTAAGAAACGCTAGAGAAACTCGAAATTTTCGCTGTTCTGATGCTCGAAACGAATAACTGGAACGGCCTAGGGGAAAACTACACATACCGTTGTAATCGGGCGAGTCTCTACTTTCAGATGCAACAGAAATTTTGCGGATTGGTCAATCCGTTCGCGAGATATGGCAGTTTGGAAGGAAGAAACGCTTGAGAAATTCAAAATTTTCGCAGTTCTGATGCTCGAAACGAATAACTAGAAGCGCCTAGGGGAAAAGTGCGCATACCGTTGTAATCGGGCGAGTTTCTACATTCAGATGCAACAGAAATTTTGCGGATTGATCAATCCGTTCGCGAGATATGGCAGTTTGGAGATAAGAAACGCTTGAGAAACTCAAAATTTTCGCAGTTCTGATGCTCGAAACGAATAACTAGAACTGCCTAGGGGAAAAGTGCTCATACCGTTGTAATCGGGCGAGATTCTACTTTCAGATGCAACAGAAATTTTGCGGATTGATCAATCCGTTCGCGAGATATGGCAGTTTGGAGATAAGAAACGCTTGAGAAACTCAAAATTTTCGCAGTTCTGATGCTAGAAACCAATGACTAGAACGGCCTAGGGGAGAAGTACGCATACCGTTGTAATCGGGCGAGTTTCTACTTTCAGATGCAACAGAAATTTTGCGGATTGATCAATCCGTTCGCGAGAAATGGCAGTTTGGATGTAAGAAACGCTAGAGAAACTCGAAATTTTCGCTGTTCTGATGCTCGAAACGAATAACTGGAACGGCCTAGGGGAAAACTACACATACCGTTGTAATCGGGCGAGTCTCTACTTTCAGATGCAACAGAAATTTTGCGGATTGGTCAATCCGTTCGCGAGATATGGCAGTTTGGAAGGAAGAAACGCTTGAGAAATTCAAAATTTTCGCAGTTCTGATGCTCGAAACGAATAACTAGAAGCGCCTAGGGGAAAAGTGCGCATACCGTTGTAATCGGGCGAGTTTCTACATTCAGATGCAACAGAAATTTTGCGGATTGATCAATCCGTTCGCGAGATATGGCAGTTTGGAGATAAGAAACGCTTGAGAAACTCAAAATTTTCGCAGTTCTGATGCTCGAAACGAATAACTAGAACTGCCTAGGGGAAAAGTGCTCATACCGTTGTAATCGGGCGAGATTCTACTTTCAGATGCAACAGAAATTTTGCGGATTGATCAATCCGTTCGCGAGATATGGCAGTTTGGAGATAAGAAACGCTTGAGAAACTCAAAATTTTCGCAGTTCTGATGCTAGAAACCAATGACTAGAACGGCCTAGGGGAGAAGTACGCTTACCGTTGTAATCGGGCGAGTGTCTACTTTCAGATGCAATAGAAATTTTGCGGATCGGTCAATCCGTTCGCGAGATATGGCAGTTTGGATGTAAGAAACGCTTGAGAAACTCGAAATTTTCGCAGTTCTGATGCTCGAAACGAATAACTGGAACGGCCTAGGGGAAAACTACACATACCGTTGTAATCGGGCGAGTCTCTACTTTCAGATGCAACAGAAATTTTGCGGATTGGTCAATCCGTTCGCGAGATATGGCAGTTTGGAGGTAAGACACGCTTGAGAAACTCAAAATTTTCGCAGTTCTGATGCTCGAAACGAATAGCTGGAACGGCCTAGGGGAAAACTACACATACCGTTGTAATCGGGCGAGTTTCTACTTTCAGATGCAACAGAAATTTTGCGGATTGGTCAATCCGTTCGCGAGGTATGGCAGTTTCGAGGTAAGAAACGCTTGAGAAACTCAAAATTTTCGTAGTTCTGATGCTCGAAACGAATAACTAGAACCGCCTAGGGGAAAAGTGCGCATACCGTTGTAATCGGGCGAGTTTCTACTTTCAGATGCAACAGAAATTTTTCGGATTGATCAATCCGTTCGCGAGATATGGCAGTTTGGAGATAAGAAACACTTGAGAAACTCAAAATTTTCGCAGTTCTGATGCTCGAAACGAATGACTAGAACGGCCTAGGGGAGAAGTACGTATACCGTTGTAATCGGGCGAGTGTCTACTTTCAGATGCAACAGAAATTTTGCGGATCGGTCAATCCGTTCGCGACATATGGCAGTTTGGATGTAAGAAACGCTAGAGAAACTCGAAATTTTCGCAGTTCTGATGCTCGAAACGAATAACAGGAACGGCCTAGGGGTAAACTACACATACCGTTGTAATCGGGCGAGTCTCTACTTTCAGATGCAACAGAAATTTTGCGGATTGGTCAATCCGTTCGCGAGGTATGGCAATTTGGAAGTAAGAAACGCTTGAGAAACTCAAAATTTTCGTAGTTCTGATGCTCGAAACGAATAACTAGAAGCGCCTAGGGGAAAAGTGCGCATACCGTTGTAATCGGGCGAGTTTCTACATTCAGATGCAACAGAAATTTTGCGGATTGATCAATCCGTTCGCGAGATATGGCAGTTTGGAGATAAGAAACGCTTGAGAAACTCAAAATTTTCGCAGTTCTGATGCTCGAAACGAATAACTAGAACTGCCTAGGGGAAAAGTGCTCATACCGTTGTAATCGGGCGAGATTCTACTTTCAGATGCAACAGAAATTTTGCGGATTGATCAATCCGTTCGCGAGATATGGCAGTTTGGAGATAAGAAACGCTTGAGAAACTCAAAATTTTCGCAGTTCTGATGCTAGAAACCAATGACTAGAACGGCCTAGGGGAGAAGTACGCATACCGTTGTAATCGGGCGAGTTTCTACTTTCAGATGCAACAGAAATTTTGCGGATTGATCAATCCGTTCGCGAGAAATGGCAGTTTGGATGTAAGAAACGCTAGAGAAACTCGAAATTTTCGCTGTTCTGATGCTCGAAACGAATAACTGGAACGGCCTAGGGGAAAACTACACATACCGTTGTAATCGGGCGAGTCTCTACTTTCAGATGCAACAGAAATTTTGCGGATTGGTCAATCCGTTCGCGAGATATGGCAGTTTGGAAGGAAGAAACGCTTGAGAAATTCAAAATTTTCGCAGTTCTGATGCTCGAAACGAATAACTAGAAGCGCCTAGGGGAAAAGTGCGCATACCGTTGTAATCGGGCGAGTTTCTACATTCAGATGCAACAGAAATTTTGCGGATTGATCAATCCGTTCGCGAGATATGGCAGTTTGGAGATAAGAAACGCTTGAGAAACTCAAAATTTTCGCAGTTCTGATGCTCGAAACGAATAACTAGAACTGCCTAGGGGAAAAGTGCTCATACCGTTGTAATCGGGCGAGATTCTACTTTCAGATGCAACAGAAATTTTGCGGATTGATCAATCCGTTCGCGAGATATGGCAGTTTGGAGATAAGAAACGCTTGAGAAACTCAAAATTTTCGCAGTTCTGATGCTAGAAACCAATGACTAGAACGGCCTAGGGGAGAAGTACGCTTACCGTTGTAATCGGGCGAGTGTCTACTTTCAGATGCAATAGAAATTTTGCGGATCGGTCAATCCGTTCGCGAGATATGGCAGTTTGGATGTAAGAAACGCTTGAGAAACTCGAAATTTTCGCAGTTCTGATGCTCGAAACGAATAACTGGAACGGCCTAGGGGAAAACTACACATACCGTTGTAATCGGGCGAGTCTCTACTTTCAGATGCAACAGAAATTTTGCGGATTGGTCAATCCGTTCGCGAGATATGGCAGTTTGGAGGTAAGACACGCTTGAGAAACTCAAAATTTTCGCAGTTCTGATGCTCGAAACGAATAGCTGGAACGGCCTAGGGGAAAACTACACATACCGTTGTAATCGGGCGAGTTTCTACTTTCAGATGCAACAGAAATTTTGCGGATTGGTCAATCCGTTCGCGAGGTATGGCAGTTTCGAGGTAAGAAACGCTTGAGAAACTCAAAATTTTCGTAGTTCTGATGCTCGAAACGAATAACTAGAACCGCCTAGGGGAAAAGTGCGCATACCGTTGTAATCGGGCGAGTTTCTACTTTCAGATGCAACAGAAATTTTTCGGATTGATCAATCCGTTCGCGAGATATGGCAGTTTGGAGATAAGAAACACTTGAGAAACTCAAAATTTTCGCAGTTCTGATGCTCGAAACGAATGACTAGAACGGCCTAGGGGAGAAGTACGTATACCGTTGTAATCGGGCGAGTGTCTACTTTCAGATGCAACAGAAATTTTGCGGATCGGTCAATCCGTTCGCGACATATGGCAGTTTGGATGTAAGAAACGCTAGAGAAACTCGAAATTTTCGCAGTTCTGATGCTCGAAACGAATAACAGGAACGGCCTAGGGGTAAACTACACATACCGTTGTAATCGGGCGAGTCTCTACTTTCAGATGCAACAGAAATTTTGCGGATTGGTCAATCCGTTCGCGAGGTATGGCAATTTGGAAGTAAGAAACGCTTGAGAAACTCAAAATTTTCGTAGTTCTGATGCTCGAAACGAATAACTAGAACCGCCTAGGGGAAAAGTGCGCACACCGTTGTAATCGGGCGAGTTTCTACTTTCAGATGCAACAGAAATTTTTCGGATTGATCAATCCGTTCGCGAGATATGGCAGTTTGGAGATAAGAAACACTTGAGAAACTCAAAATTTGCGCAGTTCTGACGCTTGAAACGAATAACTAGAACGGCCTAGGGGAAAAGTGGGCATACCGTTGTAATCGGGCGAGTTTCTACTTTCAGATGCAACAGTAATTTTGCGGATCGGTCAATCCGTTCGCGAGATATGGCAGTTTGGATGTAAGAAACGCTTGAGAAACTCGAAATTTTCCCAGTTCTGATGCTCGAAACGAATAACTGGAACGGCCTAGAGGAAAACTACACATACCGTTGTAATCGGGCGAGTCTCTACTTTCAGATGCAACAGAAATTTTGCGGATTGGTCAATCCGTTCGCAAGATATGGCAGTTTGGATGTAAGAAACGCTTGAGAAACTCGAAATTTTCGCAGTTCTGATGCTCGAAACGTATAACTGAAACGGCCTAGGGGAAAACTACACATACCGTTGTAATCGGGCGAGTTTCTACTTTCAGATGCAACAGAAATTTTGCGGATTGGTCAATCCGTTCGCGAGATATGGCAGTTTGGAGGTAAGAAACGCTTGAGAAACTCAAAATTTGCGCTGTTCTGATGCTTGAAACGAATAACTAGAACGGCCTAGGGGAAAACTACACATACCGTTGTAATCGGGCGAGTTTCTACTTTCAGATGCAACAGAAATTTTGCGGATCGGTCAATCCGTTCGCGAGATATGGCAGTTTGAAGGTAAGAAACGCTTGAGAAACTCGAAATTTTCGCAGTTCTGATGCTCGAAACGAATAACTGGAACGGCCTAGGGGTAAACTACACATACCGTTGTAATCGGGCGAGTCTCTACTTTCAGATGCAACAGAAATATTGCGGATTGGTCAATCCGTTCGCGAGATATGGCAGTTTGGAGGTAAGACACGCTTGAGAAACTCAAAATTTTCGCAGTTCTGATGCTCGAAACGAATAGCTGGAACGGCCTAGGGGAAAACTACACATACCGTTGTAATCGGGCGAGTTTCTACTTTCAGATGCAACAGAAATTTTGCGGATTGGTCAATCCGTTCGCGAGGTATGGCAGTTTCGAGGTAAGAAACGCTTGAGAAACTCAAAATTTTCGTAGTTCTGATGCTCGAAACGAATAACTAGAACCGCCTAGGGGAAAAGTGCGCATACCGTTGTAATCGGGCGAGTTTCTACTTTCAGATGCAACAGAAATTTTTCGGATTGATCAATCCGTTCGCGAGATATGGCAGTTTGGAGATAAGAAACACTTGAGAAACTCAAAATTTTCGCAGTTCTGATGCTCGAAACGAATGACTAGAACGGCCTAGGGGAGAAGTACGTATACCGTTGTAATCGGGCGAGTGTCTACTTTCAGATGCAACAGAAATTTTGCGGATCGGTCAATCCGTTCGCGACATATGGCAGTTTGGATGTAAGAAACGCTAGAGAAACTCGAAATTTTCGCAGTTCTGATGCTCGAAACGAATAACAGGAACGGCCTAGGGGTAAACTACACATACCGTTGTAATCGGGCGAGTCTCTACTTTCAGATGCAACAGAAATTTTGCGGATTGGTCAATCCGTTCGCGAGGTATGGCAATTTGGAAGTAAGAAACGCTTGAGAAACTCAAAATTTTCGTAGTTCTGATGCTCGAAACGAATAACTAGAACCGCCTAGGGGAAAAGTGCGCACACCGTTGTAATCGGGCGAGTTTCTACTTTCAGATGCAACAGAAATTTTTCGGATTGATCAATCCGTTCGCGAGATATGGCAGTTTGGAGATAAGAAACACTTGAGAAACTCAAAATTTGCGCAGTTCTGACGCTTGAAACGAATAACTAGAACGGCCTAGGGGAAAAGTGGGCATACCGTTGTAATCGGGCGAGTTTCTACTTTCAGATGCAACAGTAATTTTGCGGATCGGTCAATCCGTTCGCGAGATATGGCAGTTTGGATGTAAGAAACGCTTGAGAAACTCGAAATTTTCCCAGTTCTGATGCTCGAAACGAATAACTGGAACGGCCTAGAGGAAAACTACACATACCGTTGTAATCGGGCGAGTCTCTACTTTCAGATGCAACAGAAATTTTGCGGATTGGTCAATCCGTTCGCAAGATATGGCAGTTTGGATGTAAGAAACGCTTGAGAAACTCGAAATTTTCGCAGTTCTGATGCTCGAAACGTATAACTGAAACGGCCTAGGGGAAAACTACACATACCGTTGTAATCGGGCGAGTTTCTACTTTCAGATGCAACAGAAATTTTGCGGATTGGTCAATCCGTTCGCGAGATATGGCAGTTTGGAGGTAAGAAACGCTTGAGAAACTCAAAATTTGCGCTGTTCTGATGCTTGAAACGAATAACTAGAACGGCCTAGGGGAAAACTACACATACCGTTGTAATCGGGCGAGTTTCTACTTTCAGATGCAACAGAAATTTTGCGGATCGGTCAATCCGTTCGCGAGATATGGCAGTTTGAAGGTAAGAAACGCTTGAGAAACTCGAAATTTTCGCAGTTCTGATGCTCGAAACGAATAACTGGAACGGCCTAGGGGTAAACTACACATACCGTTGTAATCGGGCGAGTCTCTACTTTCAGATGCAACAGAAATATTGCGGATTGGTCAATCCGTTCGCGAGATATGGCAGTTTGGAGGTAAGACACGCTTGAGAAACTCAAAATTTTCGCAGTTCTGATGCTCGAAACGAATAGCTGGAACGGCCTAGGGGAAAACTACACATACCGTTGTAATCGGGCGAGTTTCTACTTTCAGATGCAACAGAAATTTTGCGGATTGGTCGATCCGTTCGCGAGATGCGGCAGTTTGGAAGTAAGAAACGCTTGAGTAACTCAAAATTTTCGCAGTTCTGATGCTCGAAACGAATGACTGAAACGGCCTAGGGGAGAAGTACGCATACCGTTGTAATCGGGCGAGTTTCTACTTTCAGATGCAACAGAAATTTTGCGGATTGATCAATCCGCTCGCGAGATATGGCAGTTTGGAAGTAAGAAACGCTTGAGAAACTCAAAATTTTCGCAGATCTGATGCTCGAAACGAATAACTAGAACCGCCTAGGGGAAAAGTGCGCATACCGTTGTAATCGGGCGAGTTTCTACATTCAGATGCAACAGAAATTTTGCGGATTGATCAATCCGATCGCGAGATATGGCAGTGTGGAGATAAGAAACGCTTGAGAAACTCAAAATTTTCGCAGTTCTGATGCTCGAAACGAATAACTAGAACCGCCTAGGGGAAAAGTGCGCATATCGTTGTAATCGGGCGAGTTTCTACTTTCAGATGCAACAGAAATTTTGCGGATTGATCAATCCGTTCGCGAGATATGGCAGTTTGGAGATAAGAAACGCTTGAGAAACTCAAAATTGTCGCAGTTCTGATGCTCGAAACGAATAACTAGAACGGCCTAGGGGAGAAGTACGCATACCGTTGTAATCGGGCGAGTTTCTACTTTCACAAGCAACAGAAATTTTGCGGATTGATCAATCCGTTCGCGAGAAATGACAGTTTGGAGATAAGAAACGCTTTAGAAACTCAAAATTTTCGCAGTTCTGATGCTCGAAACGAATAACTAGAACGGCCCAGGGGAAAAGTGCGCATACCGTTGTAGTCGGGCGAGTTTCTACTTTCAGATGCAACAGAACTTTTGCGGATCGGTAAATCCGTTCGCGAGATATGGCAGTTTGGATGCAAGAAACGCTTGAGAAACTCGAAATTTTCGCAGTTCTGATGCTCGAAACGAATAACTGGAACGGCCTAGGGGAAAACTACACATACCGTTGTAATCGGGCGAGTCTCTACTTTCACATGCAACAGAAATTTTGCGGATTGGTCAATCCGTTCGCGAGATATGGCAGTTTGGAGGTAAGACACGCTTGAGAAACTCAAAATTTTCGCAGTTCTGATGCTCGAAACGAATAGCTGGAACGGCCTAGGGGAAAACTACACATACCGTTGTAATCGGGCGAGTTTCTACTTTCAGATGCAACAGAAATTTTGCGGATTGGTCAATCCGTTCGCGAGGTATGGCAGTTTCGAGGTAAGAAACGCTTGAGAAACTCAAAATTTTCGTAGTTCTGATGCTCGAAACGAATAACTAGAACCGCCTAGGTGAAAAGTGCGCATACCGTTGTAATCGGGAGAGTTTCTACTTTCAGATGCAACAGAAATTTTTCGGATTGATCAATCCGTTCGCGAGATATGGCAGTTTGGAGATAAGAAACACTTGAGAAACTCAAAATTTTCGCAGTTCTGATGCTCGAAACGAATGACTAGAACGGCCTAGGGGAGAAGTACGTATACCGTTGTAATCGGGCGAGTGTCTACTTTCAGATGCAACAGAAATTTTGCGGATCGGTCAATCCGTTCGCGACATATGGCAGTTTGGATGTAAGAAACGCTAGAGAAACTCGAAATTTTCGCAGTTCTGATGCTCGAAACGAATAACAGGAACGGCCTTGGGGAAAACTACACATACCGTTGTAATCGTGCGAGTTTCTATTTTCAGATGCAACAGAAATTTTGCGGATTGGTCAATCCGTTTGGGAGATGTGGCAGTTTGGAGGTAAGAAACGCTTGAGAAACTCAAAATTTTCGCAGTTCTGATGCTCGAAACGAATAACTAGAACGGCCTAGGGGAAAACTACACCTACCGTTGTAATCGAGCGAGTTTCTACTTTCAGATGCAACAGAAATTTTGCGGATTGGTCAATCCGTTCGCGAGGTATGGCAGTTTGGAGGTAAGAAACGCTTGAGAAACTCAAAATTTTCGTAGTTCTGATGCTCGAAACGAATAACTAGAACCGCCTAGGGGAAAAGTGCGCACATCGTTGTAATCGGGCGAGTTTCTACTTTCAGATGCAACAGAAATTTTTCGGATTGATCAATCCGTTCGCGAGATATGGCAGTTTGGAGATAAGAAACACTTGAGAAACTCAAAATTTGCGCAGTTCTGACGCTTGAAACGAATAACTAGAACGGCCTAGGGGAAAAGTGGGCATACCGTTGTAATCGGGCGAGTTTCTACTTTCAGATGCAACAGTAATTTTGCGGATCGGTCAATCCGTTCGCGAGATATGGCAGTTTGGATGTAAGAAACGCTTGAGAAACTCGAAATTTTCGCAGTTCTGATGCTCGAAACGAATAACTGGAACGGCCTAGAGGAAAACTACACATACCGTTGTAATAGGGCGAGTCTCTACTTTCAGATGCAACAGAAATTTTGCGGATTGGTCAATCCGTTCGCAAGATATGGCAGTTTGGATGTAAGAAACGCTTGAGAAACTCGAAATTTTCGCAGTTCTGATGCTCGAAACGTATAACTGAAACGGCCTAGGGGAAAACTACACATACCGTTGTAATCGGGCGAGTTTCTACTTTCAGATGCAACAGAAATTTTGCGGATTGGTCAATCCGTTCGCGAGATATGGCAGTTTGGAGGTAAGACACGCTTGAGAAACTCAAAATTTTCGCAGTTCTGATGCTCGAAACGAATAGCTGGAACGGCCTAGGGGAAAACTACACATACCGTTGTAATCGGGCGAGTTTCTACTTTCAGATGCAACAGAAATTTTGCGGATTGGTCGATCCGTTCGCGAGATGCGGCAGTTTGGAAGTAAGAAACGCTTGAGTAACTCAAAATTTTCGCAGTTCTGATGCTCGAAACGAGTAAGTAGAACGGCCTAGGGGAAAACTACACCTACCGTTGTAATCGGGCGAGTTTCTACTTTCAGATGCAAAAGAAATTTTGCGGATTGATCAATCCGTTCGCGAGATATGGCAGTTTGGAGATAAGAAACGCTTGAGAAACTCAAAATTTTCGCAGTTCTGATGCTCGAAACGAATGACTGAAACGGCCTAGGGGAGAAGTACGCATACCGTTGTAATCGGGCGAGTTTCTACTTTCAGATGCAACAGAAATTTTGCGGATTGATCAATCCGTTCGCGAGATATGGCAGTTTGGAGATAAGAAACGCTTGAGAAACTCAAAATTTTCGCAGTTCTGATGCTAGAAACGAATGACTAGAACGGCCTAGGGGAGAAGTACGCATACCGTTGTAATCGGGCGAGTGTCTACTTTCAGATGCAATAGAAATTTTGCGGATCGGTCAATCCGTTCGCGAGATATGGCAGTTTGGAGGTAAGAAACGCTTGAGAAACTCAAAATTTGCGCAGTTCTGATGCTTGAAACGAATAACTAGAGCGGCCTAGGGGAAAAGTGGGCATACCGTTGTAATCGGGCGAGTTTCTACTTTCAGATGCAACAGAACTTTTGCGGATCGGTAAATCCGTTCGCGAGATATGGCAGTTTGGATGCAAGAAACGCTTGAGAAACTCGAAATTTTCGCAGTTCTGATGCTCGAAACGAATAACTGGAACGGCCTAGGGGAAAACTACACATACCGTTGTAATCGGGCGAGTCTCTACTTTCAGATGCAACAGAAATTTTGTGGATTGGTCAATCCGTTCGCGAGATATGGCAGTTTGGAGGTAAGAAACGCTTGAGAAACTCAAAATTTGCCCAGTTCTGATGCTCGAAACGAATAACAAGAACGGCCTAGGGGAAAAGTGCGCATACCGTTGTAATCGGGCGAGTTTCTACTTTCAGATGCAACAGAAATTTTGCGGATCGGTCAATCCGTTCGCGAGATATGGCAGTTTGAATGTAAGAAACGCTTGAGAAACTCAAAATTTGCGCAGTTCTGATGCTTGAAACGAATAACTAGAACCGCCTAGGGGAAAAGTGCGCATACCGTTGTAATCGGGCGAGTTTCTACTTTCACAAGCAACAGAAATTTTGCGGATTGATCAATCCGTTCGCGAGAAATGGCAGTTTGGAGATAAGAAACGCTTTAGAAACTCAAAATTTTCGCAGTTCTGATGCTCCAAACGAATGACTAGAACGGCCTAGGGGAGAAGTACGCATACCGTTGTAATCGGGCGAGATTCTACTTTCAGATGCAACAGAAATTTTGCGGATCGGTCAATCCGTTCGCGAGATATGGCAGTTTGAAGGTAAGAAACGCTTGAGAAACTCGGAATTTTCGCAGTTCTGATGCTCGAAACGAATAACTGGAACGGCCTAGGGGTAAAGTACACGTACCGTTGTAATCGGGCGAGTCTCTACTTTCAGATGCAACTGAAATTTTGCGGATTGGTCAATCCGTTCGCGAGATATGGCAGTTTGGAGGTAAGACACGCTTGAGAAACTCAAAATTTTCACAGTTCTGATGCTCGAAACGAATAGCTGGAACGGCCTAGGGGAAAACTACACATACCGTTGTAATCGGGCGAGTTTCTACTTTCAGATGCAACAGACATTTTGCGGATTGGTCGATCCGTTCGCGAGATGCGGCAGTTTGGATGTAAGAAACGCTTGAGAAACTCAAAATTTTCGCAGTTCTGATGCTCGATACGAATAACTAGAACGGCCTAGGGGAAAACTACACCTACCGTTGTAATCGGGCGAGTTTCTACTTTCGGATGCAACAGAAATTTTGCGGATTGGTCAATCCGTTCGCGAGATATGGCAGTTTGGAGGTAAGAAACGCTTGAGAAACTCAAAATTTTCGCAGTTCTGATGCTCGAAACGAATAACTAGAACCGCCTAGGGGAAAAGTGCACATACCCTTGTAATCGGGCGAGTTTCTACTTTCAGATGCAACAGAAATTTTGCGGATTGATCAATCCGTTCGCGATATATGGCAATTTGGAGATAAGAAACGCTTGAGAAACTCAAAATTTTCGCAGTTCTGATGCTCGAAACGAATGACTAGAACGGCCTAGGGGAGAAGTACGCGTACCGTTGTAATCGGGCGAGTGTCTACTTTCAGATGCAACAGAAATTTTGCGGATCGGTTAATCCGTTCGCGAGATATGGCAGTTTGGATGTAAGAAACGCTAGAGAAACTCGAAATTTTCGCTGTTCTGATGCTCGAAACGAATAACTGGAACGGCCTAGGGGAAAACTACACATACCGTTGTAATCGGGCGAGTCTCTACTTTCAGATGCAACAGAAATTTTGCGGATTGGTCAATCCGTTCGCGAGATATGGCAGTTTGGAGGTAAGAAACGCTTGAGAAACTCAAAATTTTCGCAGTTCTGATGCTCGAAACGAATAACTGGAACGGCCTAGGGGAAAACTACACATACCGTTGAAATCGGGCGAGTTTCTACCTTCAGATGCAACAGAAATTTTGCGGATTGGTCGATCCGTTCGCGAGATGTGGCAGTTTGGAAGTAAGAAACGCTTGAGAAACTCAAAGTTTTCGCAGTTCTGATGCCCGAAACGAATAACTAGAACCGCCTAGGGGAAAAGTGCGCATACCGTTGTAATCGGGCGAGTTTCTACTTTCAGATGCAACAGAAATTTTGCGGATTGATCAATCCGTTCGCGAGATATGGCAGTTTGGAGATAAGAAACGCTTGAGAAACTCAAAATTTTCGCAGTTCTGATGCTCGAAACGAATAACTAGAACCGCCTAGGGGAAAAGTGCGCATACCGTTGTAATCGGGCGAGTTTCTACTTTCAGATGCAACAGAAATTTTGCGGATTGATCAATCCGTTCGCGAGATATGGCAGTTTGAATGTAAGAAACGCTTGAGAAACTCAAAATTTGCGCAGTTCTGATGCTTGAAACGAATAACTAGAACCGCCTAGGGGAAAAGTGCGCATACCGTTGTAATCGGGCGAGTTTCTACTTTCACAAGCAACAGAAATTTTGCGGATTGATCAATCCGTTCGCGAGAAATGGCAGTTTGGAGATAAGAAACGCTTTAGAAACTCAAAATTTTCGCAGTTCTGATGCTCCAAACGAATAACTGGAACGGCCTAGGCGAAAACTACACATACCGTTGTAATCGAGCGAGTCTCTACTTTCAGATGCAACAGAAATTTTGCGGATTGGTCAATCCGTTCGCGAGATATGGCAGTTTGAATGTAAGAAACGCTTGAGAAACTCAAAATTTGCGCAGTTCTGATGCTTGAAACGAATAACTAGAACCGCCTAGGGGAAAAGTGCGCATACCGTTGTAATCGGGCGAGTTTCTACTTTCACAAGCAACAGAAATTTTGCGGATTGATCAATCCGTTCGCGAGAAATGGCAGTTTGGAGATAAGAAACGCTTTAGAAACTCAAAATTTTCGCAGTTCTGATGCTCCAAACGAATGACTAGAACGGCCTAGGGGAGAAGTACGCATACCGTTGTAATCGGGCGAGATTCTACTTTCAGATGCAACAGAAATTTTGCGGATCGGTCAATCCGTTCGCGAGATATGGCAGTTTGAAGGTAAGAAACGCTTGAGAAACTCGGAATTTTCGCAGTTCTGATGCTCGAAACGAATAACTGGAACGGCTGAGGGGTAAACTACACGTACCGTTGTAATCGGGCGAGTCTCTACTTTCAGATGCAACAGAAATTTTGCGGATTGGTCAATCCGTTCGCGAGATATGGCAGTTTGGAGGTAAGAAACGCTTGAGAAACTCAAAATTTTCGCAGTTCTGATGCTCGAAGCGAATAACTGGAACGGCCTAGGGGAAAACTACACATACCGTTGAAATCGGCCGAGTTTCTACCTTCAGATGCAACAGAAATTTTGCGGATTGGTCGATCCGTTCGCGAGATGTGGCAGTTTGGAAGTAAGAAACGCTTGAGAAACTCAAAATTTTCGCAGTTCTGATGCTCGAAACGAATAACTGGAACGGCCTAGGGGAAAACTACACATACCGTTGTAATCGGGCGGGTCTCTATTTTCAGATGCAACAGAAATTTTGAGGATTGGTCAATCCGTTCGCGAGATATGGCAGTTTGGAGGTAAGAAACGCTTGAGAAACTCAAAATTTTCGCAGTTCTGATGCTCGAAACGAATAGCTGGAACGGCCTAGGGGAAAACTACACATACCGTTGTAATCGGGCGAGTTTCTACTTTCAGATGCAACAGAAATTTTGCGGATTGGTCAATCCGTTCGCGAGATATGGCAGTTTGGAGGTAAGAAACGCTTGAGAAACTCAAATTTTGCGCAGTTCTGATGCTTGAAACGAATAACTGGAACGGCCTAGGGGAAACGTGCGCATACCGTTGTAATCGGGCGAGTTTCTACTTTCGGACGCAACAGAAATTTTGCGGATCGGTAAATCCGTTCGCGAGATATGGCAGTTTGGATGCAAGAAACGCTTGAGAAACTCGAAATTTTCGCAGTTCTGATGCTCGAAACGAATAACTGGAACGGCCTAGGGGAAAACTACACATACCGTTGTAATCGGGCGGGTCTCTACTTTCAGATGCAACAGAAATTTTGCGGATTGGTCAATCCGTTCGCGAGATATGGCAGTTTGGAGGTAAGAAACGCTTGAGAAACTCAAAATTTTCGCAGTTCTGATGCTCGAAACGAATAGCTGGAACGGCCTAGGGGAAAACTACACATACCGTTGTAATCGGGCGAGTCTCTACTTTCAGATGCAACAGAAATTTTGCGGATTGGTCAATCCGTTCGCGAGATATGGCAGTTTGGAAATAAGAAACGCTTGAGAAACTCAAAATTTTCGTAGTTCTGATGCTAGAAACGAGTAACTAGAACGGCGTAGGGGAAAAGTGCGAACACCGTTGTAATCGGGCGAGTTTCTACTTTCAGATGCAACAGAAATTTTTCGGATTGATCAATCCGTTCGCGAGATATGGCAGTTTGGAGGTAAGAAACGCTTGAGAAACTCAAAATTTTCGCAGTTCTGACGCTTGAAACGAATAACTAGAACGGCCTAGGGGAAAAGTGCGCACACCGTTGTAATCGGGCGAGTTTCTACTTTCGGACGCAACAGAAATTTTGCGGATCGGTAAATCCGTTCGCGAGATATGGCAGTTTGGATGCAAGACACGCTTGAGAAACTCAAAATTTTCGCAGTTCTGATGCTCGAAACGAATAGCTGGAACGGCCTAGGGGAAAACTACACATACCGTTGTAATCGGGCGAGTTTCTACTTTCAGATGCAACAGAAATTTTGCGGATTGGTCAATCCGTTCGCGAGGTATGGCAGTTTCGAGGTAAGAAACGCTTGAGAAACTCAAAATTTTCGTAGTTCTGATGCTCGAAACGAATAACTAGAACCGCCTAGGGGAAAAGTGCGCATACCCTTGTAATCGGGCGAGTTTCTACTTTCAGATGCAACAGAAATTTTTCGGATTGATCAATCCGTTCGCGAGATATGGCAGTTTGGAGATAAGAAACACTTGAGAAACTCAAAATTTTCGCAGTTCTGATGCTCGAAACGAATGACTAGAACGGCCTAGGGGAGAAGTACGTATACCGTTGTAATCGGGCGAGTGTCTACTTTCAGATGCAACAGAAATTTTGCGGATCGGTCAATCCGTTCGCGACATATGGCAGTTTGGATGTAAGAAACGCTAGAGAAACTCGAAATTTTCGCAGTTCTGATGCTCGAAACGAATAACAGGAACGGCCTTGGGGAAAACTACACATACCGTTGTAATCGTGCGAGTTTCTATTTTCAGATGCAACAGAAATTTTGCGGATTGGTCAATCCGTTTGCGAGATGTGGCAGTTTGGAGGTAAGAAACGCTTGAGAAACTCAAAATTTTCGCAGTTCTGATGCTCGAAACGAATAACTAGAACGGCCTAGGGGAAAACTACACCTACCGTTGTAATCGAGCGAGTTTCTACTTTCAGATGCAACAGAAATTTTGCGGATTGGTCAATCCGTTCGCGAGGTATGGCAATTTGGAGGTAAGAAACGCTTGAGAAACTCAAAATTTTCGTAGTTCTGATGCTCGAAACGAATAACTAGAACCGCCTAGGGGAAAAGTGCGCACACCGTTGTAATCGGGCGAGTTTCTACTTTCAGATGCAACAGAAATTTTTCGGATTGATCAATCCGTTCGCGAGATATGGCAGTTTGGAGATAAGAAACACTTGAGAAACTCAAAATTTGCGCAGTTCTGACGCTTGAAACGAATAACTAGAACGGCCTAGGGGAAAAGTGGGCATACCGTTGTAATCGGGCGAGTTTCTACTTTCAGATGCAACAGTAATTTTGCGGATCGGTCAATCCGTTCGCGAGATATGGCAGTTTGGATGTAAGAAACGCTTGAGAAATTCGAAATTTTCCCAGTTCTGATGCTCGAAACGAATAACTGGAACGGCCTAGAGGAAAACTACACATACCGTTGTAATCGGGCGAGTCTCTACTTTCAGATGCAACAGAAATTTTGCGGATTGGTCAATCCGTTCGCAAGATATGGCAGTTTGGATGTAAGAAACGCTTGAGAAACTCGAAATTTTCGCAGTTCTGATGCTCGAAACGTATAACTGAAACGGCCTAGGGGAAAACTACACATACCGTTGTAATCGGGCGAGTTTCTACTTTCAGATGCAACAGAAATTTTGCGGATTGGTCAATCCGTTCGCGAGATATGGCAGTTTGGAGGTAAGAAACGCTTGAGAAACTCAAAATTTGCGCTGTTCTGATGCTTGAAACGAATAACTAGAACGGCCTAGGGGAAAACTACACATACCGTTGTAATCGGGCGAGATTCTACTTTCAGATGCAACAGAAATTTTGCGGATCGGTCAATCCGTTCGCGAGATATGGCAGTTTGAAGGTAAGAAACGCTTGAGAAACTCGAAATTTTCGCAGTTCTGATGCTCGAAACGAATAACTGGAACGGCCTAGGGGTAAACTACACATACCGTTGTAATCGGGCGAGTCTCTACTTTCAGATGCAACAGAAATATTGCGGATTGGTCAATCCGTTCGCGAGATATGGCAGTTTGGAGGTAAGACACGCTTGAGAAACTCAAAATTTTCGCAGTTCTGATGCTCGAAACGAATAGCTGGAACGGCCTAGGGGAAAACTACACATACCGTTGTAATCGGGCGAGTTTCTACTTTCAGATGCAACAGAAATTTTGCGGATTGGTCGATCCGTTCGCGAGATGCGGCAGTTTGGAAGTAAGAAACGCTTGAGTAACTCAAAATTTTCGCAGTTCTGATGCTCGAAACGAATAACTAGAACGGCCTAGGGGAAAACTACACCTACCGTTGTAATCGGGCGAGTTTCTACTTTCAGATGCAAAAGAAATTTTGCGGATTGATCATTCCGTTCGCGAGATATGGCAGTTTGGAGATAAGAAACGCTTGAGAAACTCAAAATTTTCGCAGTTCTGATGCTCGAAACGAATGACTGAAACGGCCTAGGGGAGAAGTACGCATACCGTTGTAATCGGGCGAGTTTCTACTTTCAGATGCAACAGAAATTTTGCGGATTGATCAATCCGCTCGCGAGATATGGCAGTTTGGAAGTAAGAAACGCTTGAGAAACTCAAAATTTTCGCAGTTCTGATGCTCGAAACGAATAACTAGAACCGCCTAGGGGAAAAGTGCGCATACCGTTGTAATCGGGCGAGTTTCTACATTCAGATGCAACAGAAATTTTGCGGATTGATCAATCCGTTCGCGAGATATGGCAGTTTGGAGATAAGAAACGCTTGAGAAACTCAAAATTTTCGCAGTTCTGATGCTCGAAACGAATAACTAGAACCGCCTAGGGGAAAAGTGCGCATATCGTTGTAATCGGGCGAGTTTCTACTTTCAGATGCAACAGAAATTTTGCGGATTGATCAATCCGTTCGCGAGATATGGCAGTTTGGAGATAAGAAACGCTTGAGAAACTCAAAATTGTCGCAGTTCTGATGCTCGAAACGAATAACTAGAACGGCCTAGGGGAGAAGTACGCATACCGTTGTAATCGGGCGAGTTTCTACTTTCACAAGCAACAGAAATTTTGCGGATTGATCAATCCGTTCGCGAGAAATGACAGTTTGGAGATAAGAAACGCTTTAGAAACTCAAAATTTTCGCAGTTCTGATGCTCGAAACGAATAACTAGAACGGCCCAGGGGAAAAGTGCGCATACCGTTGTAGTCGGGCGAGTTTCTACTTTCAGATGCAACAGAACTTTTGCTGATCGGTAAATCCGTTCGCGAGATATGGCAGTTTGGATGCAAGAAACGCTTGAGAAACTCGAAATTTTCGCAGTTCTGATGCTCGAAACGAATAACTGGAACGGCCTAGGGGAAAACTACACATACCGTTGTAATCGGGCGAGTCTCTACTTTCAGATGCAACAGAAATTTTGCGGATTGGTCAATCCGTTCGCGAGATATGGCAGTTTGGAGGTAAGACACGCTTGAGAAACTCAAAATTTTCGCAGTTCTGATGCTCGAAACGAATAGCTGGAACGGCCTAGGGGAAAACTACACATACCGTTGTAATCGGGCGAGTTTCTACTTTCAGATGCAACAGAAATTTTGCGGATTGGTCAATCCGTTCGCGAGGTATGGCAGTTTCGAGGTAAGAAACGCTTGAGAAACTCAAAATTTTCGTAGTTCTGATGCTCGAAACGAATAACTAGAACCGCCTAGGTGAAAAGTGCGCATACCGTTGTAATCGGGAGAGTTTCTACTTTCAGATGCAACAGAAATTTTTCGGATTGATCAATCCGTTCGCGAGATATGGCAGTTTGGAGATAAGAAACACTTGAGAAACCCAAAATTTTCGCAGTTCTGATGCTCGAAACGAATGACTAGAACGGCCTAGGGGAGAAGTACGTATACCGTTGTAATCGGGCGAGTGTCTACTTTCAGATGCAACAGAAATTTTGCGGATCGGTCAATCCGTTCGCGACATATGGCAGTTTGGATGTAAGAAACGCTAGAGAAACTCGAAATTTTCGCAGTTCTGATGCTCGAAACGAATAACAGGAACGGCCTTGGGGAAAACTACACATACCGTTGTAATCGTGCGAGTTTCTATTTTCAGATGCAACAGAAATTTTGCGGATTGGTCAATCCGTTTGGGAGATGTGGCAGTTTGGAGGTAAGAAACGCTTGAGAAACTCAAAATTTTCGCAGTTCTGATGCTCGAAACGAATAACTAGAACGGCCTAGGGGAAAACTACACCTACCGTTGTAATCGAGCGAGTTTCTACTTTCAGATGCAACAGAAATTTTGCGGATTGGTCAATCCGTTCGCGAGGTATGGCAGTTTGGAGGTAAGAAACGCTTGAGAAACTCAAAATTTTCGTAGTTCTGATGCTCGAAACGAATAACTAGAACCGCCTAGGGGAAAAGTGCGCACATCGTTGTAATCGGGCGAGTTTCTACTTTCAGATGCAACAGAAATTTTTCGGATTGATCAATCCGTTCGCGAGATATGGCAGTTTGGAGATAAGAAACACTTGAGAAACTCAAAATTTGCGCAGTTCTGACGCTTGAAACGAATAACTAGAACGGCCTAGGGGAAAAGTGGGCATACCGTTGTAATCGGGCGAGTTTCTACTTTCAGATGCAACAGTAATTTTGCGGATCGGTCAATCCGTTCGCGAGATATGGCAGTTTGGATGTAAGAAACGCTTGAGAAACTCGAAATTTTCGCAGTTCTGATGCTCGAAACGAATAACTGGAACGGCCTAGAGGAAAACTACACATACCGTTGTAATAGGGCGAGTCTCTACTTTCAGATGCAACAGAAATTTTGCGGATTGGTCAATCCGTTCGCAAGATATGGCAGGTTGGATGTAAGAAACGCTTGAGAAACTCGAAATTTTCGCAGTTCTGATGCTCGAAACGTGTAACTGAAACGGCCTAGGGGAAAACTACACATACCGTTGTAATCGGGCGAGTTTCTACTTTCAGATGCAACAGAAATTTTGCGGATTGGTCAATCCGTTCGCGAGATATGGCAGTTTGGAGGTAAGACACGCTTGAGAAACTCAAAATTTTCGCAGTTCTGATGCTCGAAACGAATAGCTGGAACGGCCTAGGGGAAAACTACACATACCGTTGTAATCGGGCGAGTTTCTACTTTCAGATGCAACAGAAATTTTGCGGATTGGTCGATCCGTTCACGAGATGCGGCAGTTTGGAAGTAAGAAACGCTTGAGTAACTCAAAATTTTCGCAGTTCTGATGCTCGAAACGAATAACTAGAACGGCCTAGGGGAAAACTACACCTACCGTTGTAATCGGGCGAGTTTCTACTTTCAGATGCAAAAGAAATTTTGCGGATTGATCAATCCGTTCGCGAGATATGGCAGTTTGGAGATAAGAAACGCTTGAGAAACTCAAAATTTTCGCAGTTCTGATGCTCGAAACGAATAACTAGAACGGCCTAGGGGAGAAGTACGCATACCGTTGTAATCGGGCGAGTTTCTACTTTCACAAGTAACAGAAATTTTGCGGATTGATCAATCCGTTCGCGAGAAATGACAGTTTGGAGATAAGAAACGCTTGAGTAACTCAAAATTTTCGCAGTTCTGATGCTCGAAACGAATAACTAGAACGGCCTAGGGGAAAACTACACCTACCGTTGTAATCGGGCGAGTTTCTACTTTCAGATGCAACAGAAATTTTGCGGATTGGTCAATCCGTTCGCGAGATATGGCAGTTTGGAGGTAAGACACGCTTGAGAAACTCAAAATTTTCGCAGTTCTGATGCTCGAAACGAATAGCTGGAACGGCCTAGGGGAAAACTACACATACCGTTGTAATCGGGCGAGTTTCTACTTTCAGATGCAACAGAAATTTTGCGGATTGGTCGATCCGTTCGCGAGATGCGGCAGTTTGGAAGTAAGAAACGCTTGAGTAACTCAAAATTTTCGCAGTTCTGATGCTCGAAACGAATAACTAGAACGGCCTAGGGGAAAACTACACCTACCGTTGTAATCGGGCGAGTTTCTACTTTCAGATGCAAAAGAAATTTTGCGGATTGATCAATCCGTTCGCGAGATATGGCAGTTTGGAGATAAGAAACGCTTGAGAAACTCAAAATTTTCGCAGTTCTGATGCTCGAAACGAATGACTGAAACGGCCTAGGGGAGAAGTACGCATACCGTTGTAATCGGGCGAGTTTCTACTTTCAGATGCAACAGAAATTTTGCGGATTGATCAATCCGTTCGCGAGATATGGCAGTTTGGAGATAAGAAACGCTTGAGAAACTCAAAATTTTCGCAGTTCTGATGCTCGAAACGAATAACTAGAACGGCCTAGGGGAGAAGTACGCATACCGTTGTAATCGGGCGAGTGTCTACTTTCAGATGCAACAGAAATTTTGCGGATTGATCAATCCGTTCGCGAGATATGGCAGTTTGGATATAAGAAACGCTTGAGAAACTCAAAATTTTCGCAGTTCTGATGCTCGAAACGAATAACTAGAACGGCCTAGGGGAAAACTACACATACCGTTGTAATCGGGCGAGTTTCTACTTTCAGATGCAACAGAAATTTTGCGGATTGGTCAATCCGTTCGCGAGATATGGCAGTTTGGAGGTAAGACACGCTTGAGAAACTCAAAATTTTCGCAGTTCTGATGCTCGAAACGAATAGCTGGAACGGCCTAGGGGAAAACTACACATACCGTTGTAATCGGGCGAGTTTCTACTTTCAGATGCAACAGAAATTTTGCGGATTGGTCGATCCGTTCGCGAGATGCGGCAGTTTGGAAGTAAGAAACGCTTGAGTAACTCAAAATTTTCGCAGTTCTGATGCTCGAAACGAATAACTAGAACGGCCTAGGGGAGAAGTACGCATACCGTTGTAATCGGGCGAGTGTCTACTTTCAGATGCAACAGAAATTTTGCGGATTGATCAATCCGTTCGCGAGATATGGCAGTTTGGATATAAGAAACGCTTGAGAAACTCAAAATTTTCGCAGTTCTGATGCTCGAAACGAATAACTAGAACGGCCTAGGGGAGAAGTACGCATACCGTTGTAATCGGGCGAGTTTCTACTTTCACATGTAACAGAAATTTTGCGGATTGATCAATCCGTTCGCGAGAAATGACAGTTTGGAGATAAGAAACGCTTGAGTAACTCAAAATTTTCGCAGTTCTGATGCTCGAAACGAATAACTAGAACGGCCTAGGGGAAAACTACACCTACCGTTGTAATCGGGCGAGTTTCTACTTTCAGATGCAACAGAAATTTTGCGGATTGGTCAATCCGTTCGCGAGATATGGCAGTTTGGAGGTAAGACACGCTTGAGAAACTCAAAATTTTCGCAGTTCTGATGCTCGAAACGAATAGCTGGAACGGCCTAGGGGAAAACTACACATACCGTTGTAATCGGGCGAGTTTCTACTTTCAGATGCAACAGAAATTTTGCGGATTGGTCGATCCGTTCGCGAGATGCGGCAGTTTGGAAGTAAGAAACGCTTGAGTAACTCAAAATTTTCGCAGTTCTGATGCTCGAAACGAATAACTAGAACGGCCTAGGGGAAAACTACACCTACCGTTGTAATCGGGCGAGTTTCTACTTTCAGATGCAAAAGAAATTTTGCGGATTGATCAATCCGTTCGCGAGATATGGCAGTTTGGAGATAAGAAACGCTTGAGAAACTCAAAATTTTCGCAGTTCTGATGCTCGAAACGAATGACTGAAACGGCCTAGGGGAGAAGTACGCATACCGTTGTAATCGGGCGAGTTTCTACTTTCAGATGCAACAGAAATTTTGCGGATTGATCAATCCGTTCGCGAGATATGGCAGTTTGGAGATAAGAAACGCTTGAGAAACTCAAAATTTTCGCAGTTCTGATGCTAGAAACGAATGACTAGAACGGCCTAGGGGAGAAGTACGCATACCGTTGTAATCGGGCGAGTGTCTACTTTCAGATGCAATAGAAATTTTGCGGATCGGTCAATCCGTTCGCGAGATATGGCAGTTTGGAGGTAAGAAACGCTTGAGAAACTCAAAATTTGCGCAGTTCTGATGCTTGAAACGAATAACTAGAACCGCCTAGGGGAAAAGTGCGCATACCGTTGTAATCGGGCGAGTGTCTACTTTCAGATGCAACAGTAATTTTGCGGATTGATCAATCCGTTCGCGAGATATGGCAGTTTGGATATAAGAAACGCTTGAGAAACTCAAAATTTTCGTAGTTCTGATGCTCGAAACGAATAACTAGAACCGCCTAGGGGAAAAGTGCGCACACCGTTGTAATCGGGCGAGTTTCTACTTTCAGATGCAACAGAAATTTTTCGGATTGATCAATCCGTTCGCGAGATATGGCAGTTTGGAGATAAGAAACACTTGAGAAACTCAAAATTTGCGCAGTTCTGACGCTTGAAACGAATAACTAGAACGGCCTAGGGGAAAAGTGGGCATACCGTTGTAATCGGGCGAGTTTCTACTTTCAGATGCAACAGTAATTTTGCGGATCGGTCAATCCGTTCGCGAGATATGGCAGTTTGGATGTAAGAAACGCTTGAGAAACTCGAAATTTTCGCAGTTCTGATGCTCGAAACGAATAACTGGAACGGCCTAGAGGAAAACTACACATACCGTTGTAATAGGGCGAGTCTCTACTTTCAGATGCAACAGAAATTTTGCGGATTGGTCAATCCGTTCGCAAGATATGGCAGTTTGGAGGTAAGACACGCTTGAGAAACTCAAAATTTTCGCAGTTCTGATGCTCGAAACGAATAACTAGAACGGCCTAGGGGAAAACTACACCTACCGTTGTAATCGGGCGAGTTTCTACTTTCAGATGCAAAAGAAATTTTGCGGATTGATCAATCCGTTCGCGAGATATGGCAGTTTGGAGATAAGAAACGCTTGAGAAACTCAAAATTTTCGCAGTTCTGATGCTCGAAACGAATGACTGAAACGGCCTAGGGGAGAAGTACGCATACCGTTGTAATCGGGCGAGTTTCTACTTTCAGATGCAACAGAAATTTTGCGGATTGATCAATCCGTTCGCGAGATATGGCAGTTTGGAGATAAGAAACGCTTGAGAAACTCAAAATTTTCGCAGTTCTGATGCTAGAAACGAATGACTAGAACGGCCTAGGGGAGAAGTACGCATACCGTTGTAATCGGGCGAGTGTCTACTTTCAGATGCAATAGAAATTTTGCGGATCGGTCAATCCGTTCGCGAGATATGGCAGTTTGGAAGTAAGAAACGCTTGAGAAACTCAAAATTTGCGCAGTTCTGATGCTTGAAACGAATAACTAGAACCGCCTAGGGGAAAAGTGCGCATACCGTTGTAATCGGGCGAGTGTCTACTTTCAGATGCAACAGAAACTTTGCGGATTGATCAATCCGTTCGCGAGATATGGCAGTTTGGATATAAGAAACGCTTGAGAAACTCAAAATTTTCGCAGTTCTGATGCTCGAAACGAATAACTAGAACGGCCTAGGGGAGAAGTACGCATACCGTTGTAATCGGGCGAGTTTCTACTTTCACAAGTAACAGAAATTTTGCGGATTGATCAATCCGTTCGCGAGAAATGACAGTTTGGAGATAAGAAACGCTTTAGAAACTCAAAATTTTCGCAGTTCTGATGCTCGAAACGAATAACTAGAACGGCCCAGGGGAAAAGTGCGCGTACCGTTGTAGTCGGGCGAGTTTCTACTTTCAAATGCAACAGAAATTTTGCGGATTGGTCAATCCGTTCGCGAGATATGGCAGTTTGGAAATAAGAAACGCTTGAGAAACTCAAAATTTTCGTAGTTCTGATGCTAGAAACGAGTAACTAGAACGGCGTAGGGGAAAAGTGCGCATACCGTTGTAATCGGGCGTGTGTCTACTTTCAGATGCAACAGTAATTTTGCGGATTGATCAATCCGTTCGCGAGATATGGCAGTTTGGATATAAGAAACGCTTGAGAAACTCAAAATTTGCGCAGTTCTGATGCTTGAAACGAATAACTAGAACCGCCTAGGGGAAAAGTGCGCATACCGTTGTAATCGGGCGTGTGTCTACTTTCAGATGCAACAGTAATTTTGCGGATTGATCAATCCGTTCGCGAGATATGGCAGTTTGGATATAAGAAACGCTTGAGAAACTCAAAATTTTCGTAGTTCTGATGCTCGAAACGAATAACTAGAACCGCCTAGGGGAAAAGTGCGCACACCGTTGTAATCGGGCGAGATTCTACTTTCAGATGCAACAGAAATTTTTCGGATTGATCAATCCGTTCGCGAGATATGGCAGTTTGGAGATAAGAAACACTTGAGAAACTCAAAATTTGCGCAGTTCTGACGCTTGAAACGAATAACTAGAACGGCCTAGGGGAAAAGTGGGCATACCGTTGTAATCGGGCGAGTTTCTACTTTCAGATGCAACAGTAATTTTGCGGATCGGTCAATCCGTTCGCGAGATATGGCAGTTTGGATGTAAGAAACGCTTGAGAAACTCGAAATTTTCGCAGTTCTGATGCTCGAAACGAATAACTGGAACGGCCTAGAGGAAAACTACACATACCGTTGTAATAGGGCGAGTCTCTACTTTCAGATGCAACAGAAATTTTGCGGATTGGTCAATCCGTTCGCGAGATATGGCAGTTTGGAGGTAAGACACGCTTGAGAAACTCAAAATTTTCGCAGTTCTGATGCTCGAAACGAATAGCTGGAACGGCCTAGGGGAAAACTACACATACCGTTGTAATCGGGCGAGTTTCTACTTTCAGATGCAACAGAAATTTTGCGGATTGGTCGATCCGTTCGCGAGATGCGGCAGTTTGGAAGTAAGAAACGCTTGAGTAACTCAAAATTTTCGCAGTTCTGATGCTCGAAACGAATAACTAGAACGGCCTAGGGGAGAAGTACGCATACCGTTGTAATCGGGCGAGTGTCTACTTTCAGATGCAACAGAAATTTTGCGGATTGATCAATCCGTTCGCGAGATATGGCAGTTTGGATATAAGAAACGCTTGAGAAACTCAAAATTTTCGCAGTTCTGATGCTCGAAACGAATAACTAGAACGGCCTAGGGGAGAAGTACGCATACCGTTGTAATCGGGCGAGTTTCTACTTTCACAAGTAACAGAAATTTTGCGGATTGATCAATCCGTTCGCGAGAAATGACAGTTTGGAGATAAGAAACGCTTGAGTAACTCAAAATTTTCGCAGTTCTGATGCTCGAAACGAATAACTAGAACGGCCTAGGGGAGAAGTACGCATACCGTTGTAATAGGGCGAGTCTCTACTTTCAGATGCAACAGAAATTTTGCGGATTGGTCAATCCGTTCGCGAGATATGGCAGTTTGGAGGTAAGACACGCTTGAGAAACTCAAAATTTTCGCAGTTCTGATGCTCGAAACGAATAGCTGGAACGGCCTAGGGGAAAACTACACATACCGTTGTAATCGGGCGAGTTTCTACTTTCAGATGCAACAGAAATTTTGCGGATTGGTCGATCCGTTCGCGAGATGCGGCAGTTTGGAAGTAAGAAACGCTTGAGTAACTCAAAATTTTCGCAGTTCTGATGCTCGAAACGAATAACTAGAACGGCCTAGGGGAAAACTACACCTACCGTTGTAATCGGGCGAGTTTCTACTTTCAGATGCAAAAGAAATTTTGCGGATTGATCAATCCGTTCGCGAGATATGGCAGTTTGGAGATAAGAAACGCTTGAGAAACTCAAAATTTTCGCAGTTCTGATGCTCGAAACGAATGACTGAAACGGCCTAGGGGAGAAGTACGCATACCGTTGTAATCGGGCGAGTTTCTACTTTCAGATGCAACAGAAATTTTGCGGATTGATCAATCCGTTCGCGAGATATGGCAGTTTGGAGATAAGAAACGCTTGAGAAACTCAAAATTTTCGCAGTTCTGATGCTAGAAACGAATGACTAGAACGGCCTAGGGGAGAAGTACGCATACCGTTGTAATCGGGCGAGTGTCTACTTTCAGATGCAATAGAAATTTTGCGGATCGGTCAATCCGTTCGCGAGATATGGCAGTTTGGAGGTAAGAAACGCTTGAGAAACTCAAAATTTGCGCAGTTCTGATGCTTGAAACGCATAACTAGAACCGCCTAGGGGAAAAGTGCGCATACCGTTGTAATCGGGCGAGTGTCTACTTTCAGATGCAACAGTAATTTTGCGGATTGATCAATCCGTTCGCGAGATATGGCAGTTTGGATATAAGAAACGCTTGAGAAACTCAAAATTTTCGTAGTTCTGATGCTCGAAACGAATAACTAGAACCGCCTAGGGGAAAAGTGCGCACACCGTTGTAATCGGGCGAGTTTCTACTTTCAGATGCAACAGAAATTTTTCGGATTGATCAATCCGTTCGCGAGATATGGCAGTTTGGAGATAAGAAACACTTGAGAAACTCAAAATTTGCGCAGTTCTGACGCTTGAAACGAATAACTAGAACGGCCTAGGGGAAAAGTGGGCATACCGTTGTAATCGGGCGAGTTTCTACTTTCAGATGCAACAGTAATTTTGCGGATCGGTCAATCCGTTCGCGAGATATGGCAGTTTGGATGTAAGAAACGCTTGAGAAACTCGAAATTTTCGCAGTTCTGATGCTCGAAACGAATAACTGGAACGGCCTAGAGGAAAACTACACATACCGTTGTAATCGGGCGAGTTTCTACTTTCAGATGCAACAGAAATTTTGCGGATTGGTCAATCCGTTCGCGAGATATGGCAGTTTGGAGGTAAGACACGCTTGAGAAACTCAAAATTTTCGCAGTTCTGATGCTCGAAACGAATAACTAGAACGGCCTAGGGGAAAACTACACCTACCGTTGTAATCGGGCGAGTTTCTACTTTCAGATGCAAAAGAAATTTTGCGGATTGATCAATCCGTTCGCGAGATATGGCAGTTTGGAGATAAGAAACGCTTGAGAAACTCAAAATTTTCGCAGTTCTGATGCTCGAAACGAATGACTGAAACGGCCTAGGGGAGAAGTACGCATACCGTTGTAATCGGGCGAGTTTCTACTTTCAGATGCAACAGAAATTTTGCGGATTGATCAATCCGTTCGCGAGATATGGCAGTTTGGAGATAAGAAACGCTTGAGAAACTCAAAATTTTCGCAGTTCTGATGCTAGAAACGAATGACTAGAACGGCCTAGGGGAGAAGTACGCATACCGTTGTAATCGGGTGAGTGTCTACTTTCAGATGCAATAGAAATTTTGCGGATCGGTCAATCCGTTCGCGAGATATGGCAGTTTGGAAGTAAGAAACGCTTGAGAAACTCAAAATTTGCGCAGTTCTGATGCTTGAAACGAATAACTAGAACCGCCTAGGGGAAAAGTGCGCATACCGTTGTAATCGGGCGAGTGTCTACTTTCAGATGCAACAGAAACTTTGCGGATTGATCAATCCGTTCGCGAGATATGGCAGTTTGGATATAAGAAACGCTTGAGAAACTCAAAATTTTCGCAGTTCTGATGCTCGAAACGAATAACTAGAACGGCCTAGGGGAGAAGTACGCATACCGTTGTAATCGGGCGAGTTTCTACTTTCACAAGTAACAGAAATTTTGCGGATTGATCAATCCGTTCGCGAGAAATGACAGTTTGGAGATAAGAAACGCTTTAGAAACTCAAAATTTTCGCAGTTCTGATGCTCGAAACGAATAACTAGAACGGCCCAGGGGAAAAGTGCGCGTACCGTTGTAGTCGGGCGAGTTTCTACTTTCAAATGCAACAGAAATTTTGCGGATTGGTCAATCCGTTCGCGAGATATGGCAGTTTGGAAATAAGAAACGCTTGAGAAACTCAAAATTTTCGTAGTTCTGATGCTAGAAACGAGTAACTAGAACGGCGTAGGGGAAAAGTGCGCACACCGTTGTAATCGGGCGTGTGTCTACTTTCAGATGCAACAGTAATTTTGCGGATTGATCAATCCGTTCGCGAGATATGGCAGTTTGGATATAAGAAACGCTTGAGAAACTCAAAATTTGCGCAGTTCTGATGCTTGAAACGAATAACTAGAACCGCCTAGGGGAAAAGTGCGCATACTGTTGTAATCGGGCGTGTGTCTACTTTCAGATGCAACAGTAATTTTGCGGATTGATCAATCCGTTCGCGAGATATGGCAGTTTGGATATAAGAAACGCTTGAGAAACTCAAAATTTTCGTAGTTCTGATGCTCGAAACGAATAACTAGAACCGCCTAGGGGAAAAGTGCGCACACCGTTGTAATCGGGCGAGATTCTACTTTCAGATGCAACAGAAATTTTTCGGATTGATCAATCCGTTCGCGAGATATGGCAGTTTGGAGATAAGAAACACTTGAGAAACTCAAAATTTGCGCAGTTCTGACGCTTGAAACGAATAACTAGAACGGCCTAGGGGAAAAGTGGGCATACCGTTGTAATCGGGCGAGTTTCTACTTTCAGATGCAACAGTAATTTTGCGGATCGGTCAATCCGTTCGCGAGATATGGCAGTTTGGATGTAAGAAACGCTTGAGAAACTCGAAATTTTCGCAGTTCTGATGCTCGAAACGAATAACTGGAACGGCCTAGAGGAAAACTACACATACCGTTGTAATAGGGCGAGTCTCTACTTTCAGATGCAACAGAAATTTTGCGGATTGGTCAATCCGTTCGCAAGATATGGCAGTTTGGATGTAAGAAACGCTTGAGAAACTCGAAATTTTCGCAGTTCTGATGCTCGAAACGTATAACTGAAACGGCCTAGGGGAAAATTACACATACCGTTGTAATCGGGCGAGTTTCTACTTTCAGATGCAACAGAAATTTTGCGGATTGGTCAATCCGTTCGCGAGATATGGCAGTTTGGAGGTAAGACACGCTTGAGAAACTCAAAATTTTCGCAGTTCTGATGCTCGAAACGAATAGCTGGAACGGCCTAGGGGAAAACTACACATACCGTTGTAATCGGGCGAGTTTCTACTTTCAGATGCAACAGAAATTTTGCGGATTGGTCGATCCGTTCGCGAGATGCGGCAGTTTGGAAGTAAGAAACGCTTGAGTAACTCAAAATTTTCGCAGTTCTGATGCTCGAAACGAATAACTAGAACGGCCTAGGGGAGAAGTACGCATACCGTTGTAATCGGGCGAGTGTCTACTTTCAGATGCAACAGAAATTTTGCGGATTGATCAATCCGTTCGCGAGATATGGCAGTTTGGATATAAGAAACGCTTGAGAAACTCAAAATTTTCGCAGTTCTGATGCTCGAAACGAATAACTAGAACGGCCTAGGGGAGAAGTACGCATACCGTTGTAATCGGGCGAGTTTCTACTTTCACAAGTAACAGAAATTTTGCGGATTGATCAATCCGTTCGCGAGAAATGACAGTTTGGAGATAAGAAACGCTTGAGTAACTCAAAATTTTCGCAGTTCTGATGCTCGAAACGAATAACTAGAACGGCCTAGGGGAAAACTACACCTACCGTTGTAATCGGGCGAGTTTCTACTTTCAGATGCAACAGAAATTTTGCGGATTGGTCAATCCGTTCGCGAGATATGGCAGTTTGGAGGTAAGACACGCTTGAGAAACTCAAAATTTTCGCAGTTCTGATGCTCGAAACGAATAGCTGGAACGGCCTAGGGGAAAACTACACATACCATTGTAATCGGGCGAGTTTCTACTTTCAGATGCAACAGAAATTTTGCGGATTGGTCGATCCGTTCGCGAGATGCGGCAGTTTGGAAGTAAGAAACGCTTGAGTAACTCAAAATTTTCGCAGTTCTGATGCTCGAAACGAATAACTAGAACGGCCTAGGGGAAAACTACACCTACCGTTGTAATCGGGCGAGTTTCTACTTTCAGATGCAAAAGAAATTTTGCGGATTGATCAATCCGTTCGCGAGATATGGCAGTTTGGAGATAAGAAACGCTTGAGAAACTCAAAATTTTCGCAGTTCTGATGCTCGAAACGAATGACTGAAACGGCCTAGGGGAGAAGTACGCATACCGTTGTAATCGGGCGAGTTTCTACTTTCAGATGCAACAGAAATTTTGCGGATTGATCAATCCGTTCGCGAGATATGGCAGTTTGGAGATAAGAAACGCTTGAGAAACTCAAAATTTTCGCAGTTCTGATGCTAGAAACGAATGACTAGAACGGCCTAGGGGAGAAGTACGCATACCGTTGTAATCGGGCGAGTGTCTACTTTCAGATGCAATAGAAATTTTGCGGATCGGTCAATCCGTTCGCGAGATATGGCAGTTTGGAGGTAAGAAACGCTTGAGAAACTCAAAATTTGCGCAGTTCTGATGCTTGAAACGAATAACTAGAACCGCCTAGGGGAAAAGTGCGCATACCGTTGTAATCGGGCGAGTGTCTACTTTCAGATGCAACAGTAATTTTGCGGATTGATCAATCCGTTCGCGAGATATGGCAGTTTGGATATAAGAAACGCTTGAGAAACTCAAAATTTTCGAAGTTCTGATGCTCGAAACGAATAACTAGAACCGCCTAGGGGAAAAGTGCGCACACCGTTGTAATCGGGCGAGTTTCTACTTTCAGATGCAACAGAAATTTTGCGGATTGATCAATCCGTTCGCGAGATATGGCAGTTTGGAGATAAGAAACGCTTGAGAAACTCAAAATTTTCGCAGTTCTGATGCTAGAAACGAATGACTAGAACGGCCTAGGGGAGAAGTACGCATACCGTTGTAATCGGGCGAGTGTCTACTTTCAGATGCAATAGAAATTTTGCGGATCGGTCAATCCGTTCGCGAGATATGGCAGTTTGGAGGTAAGAAACGCTTGAGAAACTCAAAATTTGCGCAGTTCTGATGCTTGAAACGAATAACTAGAACCGCCTAGGGGAAAAGTGCGCATACCGTTGTAATCGGGCGTGTGTCTACTTTCAGATGCAACAGTAATTTTGCGGATTGATCAATCCGTTCGCGAGATATGGCAGTTTGGATATAAGAAACGCTTGAGAAACTCAAAATTTTCGTAGTTCTGATGCTCGAAACGAATAACTAGAACCGCCTAGGGGAAAAGTGCGCACACCGTTGTAATCGGGCGAGATTCTACTTTCAGATGCAACAGAAATTTTTCGGATTGATCAATCCGTTCGCGAGATATGGCAGTTTGGAGATAAGAAACACTTGAGAAACTCAAAATTTGCGCAGTTCTGACGCTTGAAACGAATAACTAGAACGGCCTAGGGGAGAAGTACGCATACCGTTGTAATCGGGCGAGTTTCTACTTTCACAAGTAACAGAAATTTTGCGGATTGATCAATCCGTTCGCGAGATATGGCAGTTTGGAGATAAGAAACGCTTGAGAAACTCAAAATTTTCGCAGTTCTGATGCTAGAAACGAATGACTAGAACGGCCTAGGGGAGAAGTACGCATACCGTTGTAATCGGGCGAGTGTCTACTTTCAGATGCAATAGAAATTTTGCGGATCGGTCAATCCGTTCGCGAGATATGGCAGTTTGGAGGTAAGAAACGCTTGAGAAACTCAAAATTTGCGCAGTTCTGATGCTTGAAACGAATAACTAGAACCGCCTAGGGGAAAAGTGCGCATACCGTTGTAATCGGGCGTGTGTCTACTTTCAGATGCAACAGTAATTTTGCGGATTGATCAATCCGTTCGCGAGATATGGCAGTTTGGATATAAGAAACGCTTGAGAAACTCAAAATTTTCGTAGTTCTGATGCTCGAAACGAATAACTAGAACCGCCTAGGGGAAAAGTGCGCACACCGTTGTAATCGGGCGAGATTCTACTTTCAGATGCAACAGAAATTTTTCGGATTGATCAATCCGTTCGCGAGATATGGCAGTTTGGAGATAAGAAACACTTGAGAAACTCAAAATTTGCGCAGTTCTGACGCTTGAAACGAATAACTAGAACGGCCTAGGGGAGAAGTACGCATACCGTTGTAATCGGGCGAGTTTCTACTTTCACAAGTAACAGAAATTTTGCGGATTGATCAATCCGTTCGCGAGAAATGACAGTTTGGAGATAAGAAACGCTTGAGTAACTCAAAATTTTCGCAGTTCTGATGCTCGAAACGAATAACTAGAACGGCCTAGGGGAAAACTACACCTACCGTTGTAATCGGGCGAGTTTCTACTTTCAGATGCAACAGAAATTTTGCGGATTGGTCAATCCGTTCGCGAGATATGGCAGTTTGGAGGTAAGACACGCTTGAGAAACTCAAAATTTTCGCAGTTCTGATGCTCGAAACGAATAGCTGGAACGGCCTAGGGGAAAACTACACATACCGTTGTAATCGGGCGAGTTTCTACTTTCAGATGCAACAGAAATTTTGCGGATTGGTCGATCCGTTCGCGAGATGCGGCAGTTTGGAAGTAAGAAACGCTTGAGTAACTCAAAATTTTCGCAGTTCTGATGCTCGAAACGAATAACTAGAACGGCCTAGGGGAAAACTACACCTACCGTTGTAATCGGGCGAGTTTCTACTTTCAGATGCAAAAGAAATTTTGCGGATTGATCAATCCGTTCGCGAGATATGGCAGTTTGGAGATAAGAAACGCTTGAGAAACTCAAAATTTTCGCAGTTCTGATGCTCGAAACGAATGACTGAAACGGGCTAGGGGAGAAGTACGCATACCGTTGTAATCGGGCGAGTTTCTACTTTCAGATGCAACAGAAATTTTGCGGATTGATCAATCCGTTCGCGAGATATGGCAGTTTGGAGATAAGAAACGCTTGAGAAACTCAAAATTTTCGCAGTTCTGATGCTAGAAACGAATGACTAGAACGGCCTAGGGGAGAAGTACGCATACCGTTGTAATCGGGCGAGTTTCTACTTTCAGATGCAACAGAAATTTTTCGGATTGATCAATCCGTTCGCGAGATATGGCAGTTTGGAGATAAGAAACACTTGAGAAACTCAAAATTTGCGCAGTTCTGACGCTTGAAACGAATAACTAGAACGGCCTAGGGGAAAAGTGGGCATACCGTTGTAATCGGGCGAGTTTCTACTTTCAGATGCAACAGTAATTTTGCGGATCGGTCAATCCGTTCGCGAGATATGGCAGTTTGGATGTAAGAAACGCTTGAGAAACTCGAAATTTTCGCAGTTCTGATGCTCGAAACGAATAACTGGAACGGCCTAGAGGAAAACTACACATACCGTTGTAATAGGGCGAGTCTCTACTTTCAGATGCAACAGAAATTTTGCGGATTGGTCAATCCGTTCGCAAGATATGGCAGTTTGGATGTAAGAAACGCTTGAGAAACTCGAAATTTTCGCAGTTCTGATGCTCGAAACGTATAACTGAAACGGCCTAGGGGAAAACTACACATACCGTTGTAATCGGGCGAGTTTCTACTTTCAGATGCAACAGAAATTTTGCGGATTGGTCAATCCGTTCGCGAGATATGGCAGTTTGGAGGTAAGACACGCTTGAGAAACTCAAAATTTTCGCAGTTCTGATGCTCGAAACGAATAGCTGGAACGGCCTAGGGGAAAACTACACATACCGTTGTAATCGGGCGAGTTTCTACTTTCAGATGCAACAGAAATTTTGCGGATTGGTCGATCCGTTCGCGAGATGCGGCAGTTTGGAAGTAAGAAACGCTTGAGTAACTCAAAATTTTCGCAGTTCTGATGCTCGAAACGAATAACTAGAACGGCCTAGGGGAAAACTACACCTACCGTTGTAATCGGGCGAGTTTCTACTTTCAGATGCAAAAGAAATTTTGCGGATTGATCAATCCGTTCGCGAGATATGGCAGTTTGGAGATAAGAAACGCTTGAGAAACTCAAAATTTTCGCAGTTCTGATGCTCGAAACGAATGACTGAAACGGCCTAGGGGAGAAGTACGCATACCGTTGTAATCGGGCGAGTTTCTACTTTCAGATGCAACAGAAATTTTGCGGATTGATCAATCCGTTCGCGAGATATGGCAGTTTGGAGATAAGAAACGCTTGAGAAACTCAAAATTTTCGCAGTTCTGATGCTAGAAACGAATGACTAGAACGGCCAAGGGGAGAAGTACGCATACCGTTGTAATCGGGCGAGTGTCTACTTTCAGATGCAATAGAAATTTTGCGGATCGGTCAATCCGTTCGCGAGATATGGCAGTTTGGAAGTAAGAAACGCTTGAGAAACTCAAAATTTGCGCAGTTCTGATGCTTGAAACGAATAACTAGAACCGCCTAGGGGAAAAGTGCGCATACCGTTGTAATCGGGCGAGTGTCTACTTTCAGATGCAACAGAAACTTTGCGGATTGATCAATCCGTTCGCGAGATATGGCAGTTTGGATATAAGAAACGCTTGAGAAACTCAAAATTTTCGTAGTTTTGATGCTCGAAACGAATAACTAGAACGGCCTAGGGGAGAAGTACGCATACCGTTGTAATCGGGCGAGTTTCTACTTTCACAAGTAACAGAAATTTTGCGGATTGATCAATCCGTTCGCGAGAAATGACAGTTTGGAGATAAGAAACGCTTTAGAAACTCAAAATTTTCGCAGTTCTGATGCTCGAAACGAATAACTAGAACGGCCCAGGGGAAAAGTGCGCGTACCGTTGTAGTCGGGCGAGTTTCTACTTTCAAATGCAACAGAAATTTTGCGGATTGGTCAATCCGTTCGCGAGATATGGCAGTTTGGAAATAAGAAACGCTTGAGAAACTCAAAATTTTCGTAGTTCTGATGCTAGAAACGAGTAACTAGAACGGCGTAGGGAAAAAGTGCGCATACCGTTGTAATCGGGCGAGGTTCTACTTTCAGATGCAACAGAAATTTTGCGGATCGGTCAATCCGTTCGCGAGATATGGCAGTTTGAAGGTAAGAAACGCTTGAGAAACTCAAAATTTGCGCAGTTCTGATGCTTGAAACGAATAACTAGAGCGGCCTAGGGGAAAAGTGGGCATACCGTTGTAATCGGGCGAGTTTCTACTTTCAGATGCAACAGAACTTTTGCGGATCGGTAAATCCGTTCGCGAGATATGGCAGTTTGGATGCAAGAAACGCTTGAGAAACTCGAAATTTTCGCAGTTCTGATGCTCGAAACGAATAACTGGAACGGCCTAGGGGAAAACTACACATACCGTTGTAATCGGGCGAGTTTCTACTTTCAGATGCAACAGAAATTTTGTGGATTGGTCAATCCGTTCGCGAGATATGGCAGTTTGGAGGTAAGAAACGCTTGAGAAACTCAAAATTTGCCCAGTTCTGATGCTCGAAACGAATAACAAGAACGGCCTAGGGGAAAAGTGCGCATACCGTTGTAATCGGGCGAGTTTCTACTTTCAGATGCAACAGAAATTTTGCGGATCGGTCAATCCGTTCGCGAGATATGGCAGTTTGAATGTAAGAAACGCTTGAGAAACTCAAAATTTGCGCAGTTCTGATGCTTGAAACGAATAACTAGAACCGCCTAGGGGAAAAGTGCGCATACCGTTGTAATCGGGCGAGTTTCTACTTTCACAAGCAACAGAAATTTTGCGGATTGATCAATCCGTTCGCGAGAAATGGCAGTTTGGAGATAAGAAACGCTTTAGAAACTCAAAATTTTCGCAGTTCTGATGCTCGAAACGAATAACTGGAACGGCCTAGGGGTAAAGTACACGTACCGTTGTAATCGGGCGAGTCTCTACTTTCAGATGCAACTGAAATTTTGCGGATTGGTCAATCCGTTCGCGAGATATGGCAGTTTGGAGGTAAGACACGCTTGAGAAACTCAAAATTTTCACAGTTCTGATGCTCGAAACGAATAGCTGGAACGGCCTAGGGGAAAACTACACATACCGTTGTAATCGGGCGAGTTTCTACTTTCAGATGCAACAGACATTTTGCGGATTGGTCGATCCGTTCGCGAGATGCGGCAGTTTGGATGTAAGAAACGCTTGAGAAACTCAAAATTTTCGCAGTTCTGATGCTCGATACGAATAACTAGAACGGCCTAGGGGAAAACTACACCTACCGTTGTAATCGGGCGAGTTTCTACTTTCGGATGCAACAGAAATTTTGCGGATTGGTCAATCCGTTCGCGAGATATGGCAGTTTGAATGTAAGAAACGCTTGAGAAACTCAAAATTTGCGCAGTTCTGATGCTTGAAACGAATAACTAGAACCGCCTAGGGGAAAAGTGCGCATACCGTTGTAATCGGGCGAGTTTCTACTTTCACAAGCAACAGAAATTTTGCGGATTGATCAATCCGTTCGCGAGAAATGGCAGTTTGGAGATAAGAAACGCTTTAGAAACTCAAAATTTTCGCAGTTCTGATGCTCCAAACGAATGACTAGAACGGCCTAGGGGAGAAGTACGCATACCGTTGTAATCAGGCGAGATTCTACTTTCAGATGCAACAGAAATTTTGCGGATCGGTCAATCCGTTCGCGAGATATGGCAGTTTGAAGGTAAGAAACGCTTGAGAAACTCGGAATTTTCGCAGTTCTGATGCTCGAAACGAATAACTGGAACGGCCTAGGGGTAAAGTACACGTACCGTTGTAATCGGGCGAGTCTCTACTTTCAGATGCAACTGAAATTTTGCGGATTGGTCAATCCGTTCGCGAGATATGGCAGTTTGGAGGTAAGACACGCTTGAGAAACTCAAAATTTTCACAGTTCTGATGCTCGAAACGAATAGCTGGAACGGCCTAGGGGAAAACTACACATACCGTTGTAATCGGGCGAGTTTCTACTTTCAGATGCAACAGACATTTTGCGGATTGGTCGATCCGTTCGCGAGATGCGGCAGTTTGGATGTAAGAAACGCTTGAGAAACTCAAAATTTTCGCAGTTCTGATGCTCGATACGAATAACTAGAACGGCCTAGGGGAAAACTACACCTACCGTTGTAATCGGGCGAGTTTCTACTTTCGGATGCAACAGAAATTTTGCGGATTGGTCAATCCGTTCGCGAGATATGGCAGTTTGGAGGTAAGAAACGCTTGAGAAACTCAAAATTTTCGCAGTTCTGATGCTCGAAACGAATAACTAGAACCGCCTAGGGGAAAAGTGCACATACCCTTGTAATCGGGCGAGTTTCTACTTTCAGATGCAACAGAAATTTTGCGGATTGATCAATCCGTTCGCGAGATATGGCAATTTGGAGATAAGAAACGCTTGAGAAACTCAAAATTTTCGCAGTTCTGATGCTCGAAACGAATGACTAGAACGGCCTAGGGGAGAAGTACGCGTACCGTTGTAATCGGGCGAGTGTCTACTTTCAGATGCAACAGAAATTTTGCGGATCGGTTAATCCGTTCGCGAGATATGGCAGTTTGGATGTAAGAAACGCTAGAGAAACTCGAAATTTTCGCTGTTCTGATGCTCGAAACGAATAACTGGAACGGCCTAGGGGAAAACTACACATACCGTTGTAATCGGGCGAGTCTCTACTTTCAGATGCAACAGAAATTTTGCGGATTGGTCAATCCGTTCGCGAGATATGGCAGTTTGGAGGTAAGAAACGCTTGAGAAACTCAAAATTTTCGCAGTTCTGATGCTCGAAACGAATAACTGGAACGGCCTAGGGGAAAACTACACATACCGTTGAAATCGGGCGAGTTTCTACCTTCAGATGCAACAGAAATTTTGCGGATTGGTCGATCCGTTCGCGAGATGTGGCAGTTTGGAAGTAAGAAACGCTTGAGAAACTCAAAGTTTTCGCAGTTCTGATGCCCGAAACGAATAACTAGAACCGCCTAGGGGAAAAGTGCGCATACCGTTGTAATCGGGCGAGTTTCTACTTTCAGATGCAACAGAAATTTTGCGGATTGATCAATCCGTTCGCGAGATATGGCAGTTTGGAGATAAGAAACGCTTGAGAAACTCAAAATTTTCGCAGTTCTGATGCTCGAAACGAATAACTAGAACCGCCTAGGGGAAAAGTGCGCATACCGTTGTAATCGGGCGAGTTTCTACTTTCAGATGCAACAGAAATTTTGCGGATTGATCAATCCGTTCGCGAGATATGGCAGTTTGAATGTAAGAAACGCTTGAGAAACTCAAAATTTGCGCAGTTCTGATGCTTGAAACGAATAACTAGAACCGCCTAGGGGAAAAGTGCGCATACCGTTATAATCGGGCGAGTTTCTACTTTCACAAGCAACAGAAATTTTGCGGATTGATCAATCCGTTCGCGAGAAATGGCAGTTTGGAGATAAGAAACGCTTTAGAAACTCAAAATTTTCGCAGTTCTGATGCTCCAAACGAATGACTAGAACGGCCTAGGGGAGAAGTACGCATACCGTTGTAATCGGGCGAGATTCTACTTTCAGATGCAACAGAAATTTTGCGGATCGGTCAATCCGTTCGCGAGATATGGCACTTTGAAGGTAAGAAACGCTTGAGAAACTCGGAATTTTCGCAGTTCTGATGCTCGAAACGAATAACTGGAACGGCCTAGGGGTAAACTACACGTACCGTTGTAATCGGGCGAGTTTCTACTTTCAGATGCAACAGAAATTTTTCGGATTGGTCAATCCGTTCGCGAGATATGGCAGTTTGGAGGTAAGAAACGCTTGAGAAACTCAAAATTTTCGCAGTTCTGATGCTCGAAACGAATAACTAGAACCGCCTAGGGGAAAAGTGCGCATACCCTTGTAATCGGGCGAGTTTCTACTTTCAGATGCAACAGAAATTTTGCGGATTGATCAATCCGTTCGCGAGATATGGCAATTTGGAGATAAGAAACGCTTGAGAAACTCAAAATTTTCGCAGTTCTGATGCTCGAAACGAATGACTAGAACGGCCTAGGGGAGAAGTACGCGTACCGTTGTAATCGGGCGAGTGTCTACTTTCAGATGCAACAGAAATTTTGCGGATCGGTTAATCCGTTCGCGAGATATGGCAGTTTGGATGTAAGAAACGCTAGAGAAACTCGAAATTTTCGCTGTTCTGATGCTCGAAACGAATAACTGGAACGGCCTAGGGGAAAACTACACATACCGTTGTAATCGAGCGAGTCTCTACTTTCAGATGCAACAGAAATTTTGCGGATTGGTCAATCCGTTCGCGAGATATGGCAGTTTGAATGTAAGAAACGCTTGAGAAACTCAAAATTTGCGCAGTTCTGATGCTTGAAACGAATAACTAGAACCGCCTAGGGGAAAAGTGCGCATACCGTTGTAATCGGGCGAGTTTCTACTTTCACAAGCAACAGAAATTTTGCGGATTGATCAATCCGTTCGCGAGAAATGGCAGTTTGGAGATAAGAAACGCTTTAGAAACTCAAAATTTTCGCAGTTCTGATGCTCCAAACGAATGACTAGAACGGCCTAGGGGAGAAGTACGCATACCGTTGTAATCGGGCGAGATTCTACTTTCAGATGCAACAGAAATTTTGCGGATCGGTCAATCCGTTCGCGAGATATGGCAGTTTGAAGGTAAGAAACGCTTGAGAAACTCGGAATTTTCGCAGTTCTGATGCTCGAAACGAATAACTGGAACGGCTGAGGGGTAAACTACACGTACCGTTGTAATCGGGCGAGTCTCTACTTTCAGATGCAACAGAAATTTTGCGGATTGGTCAATCCGTTCGCGAGATATGGCAGTTTGGAGGTAAGAAACGCTTGAGAAACTCAAAATTTTCGCAGTTCTGATGCTCGAAGCGAATAACTGGAACGGCCTAGGGGAAAACTACACATACCGTTGAAATCGGCCGAGTTTCTATCTTCAGATGCAACAGAAATTTTGCGGATTGGTCGATCCGTTCGCGAGATGTGGCAGTTTGGAAGTAAGAAACGCTTGAGAATCTCAAAATTTTCGCAGTTCTGATGCTCGAAACGAATAACTGGAACGGCCTAGGGGAAAACTACACATACCGTTGTAATCGGGCGGGTCTCTATTTTCAGATGCAACAGAAATTTTGCGGATTGGTCAATCCGTTCGCGAGATATGGCAGTTTGGAGGTAAGAAACGCTTGAGAAACTCAAAATTTTCGCAGTTCTGATGCTCGAAACGAATAGCTGGAACGGCCTAGGGGAAAACTACACATACCGTTGTAATCGGGCGAGTTTCTACTTTCAGATGCAACAGAAATTTTGCGGATTGGTCAATCCGTTCGCGAGATATGGCAGTTTGGAGGTAAGAAACGCTTGAGAAACTCAAAATTTGCGCAGTTCTGATGCTTGAAACGAATAACTAGAACGGCCTAGGGGAAACGTGCGCATACCGTTGTAATCGGGCGAGTTTCTACTTTCAGATGCAACAGAAATTTTGCGGATCGGTCAATCCGTTCGCGAGATATGGCAGTTTGAAGGTAAGAAACGCTTGAGAAACTCAAAATTTGCGCAGTTCTGATGCTTGAAACGAATAACTAGAACCGCCTAGGGGAAAAGTGCGCATACCGTTATAATCGGGCGAGTTTCTACTTTCACAAGCAACAGAAATTTTGCGGATTGATCAATCCGTTCGCGAGAAATGGCAGTTTGGAGATAAGAAACGCTTTAGAAACTCAAAATTTTCGCAGTTCTGATGCTCCAAACGAATGACTAGAACGGCCTAGGGGAGAAGTACGCATACCGTTGTAATCGGGCGAGATTCTACTTTCAGATGCAACAGAAATTTTGCGGATCGGTCAATCCGTTCGCGAGATATGGCACTTTGAAGGTAAGAAACGCTTGAGAAACTCGGAATTTTCGCAGTTCTGATGCTCGAAACGAATAACTGGAACGGCCTAGGGGTAAACTACACGTACCGTTGTAATCGGGCGAGTTTCTACTTTCAGATGCAACAGAAATTTTTCGGATTGGTCAATCCGTTCGCGAGATATGGCAGTTTGGAGGTAAGAAACGCTTGAGAAACTCAAAATTTTCGCAGTTCTGATGCTCGAAACGAATAACTAGAACCGCCTAGGGGAAAAGTGCGCATACCCTTGTAATCGGGCGAGTTTCTACTTTCAGATGCAACAGAAATTTTGCGGATTGATCAATCCGTTCGCGAGATATGGCAATTTGGAGATAAGAAACGCTTGAGAAACTCAAAATTTTCGCAGTTCTGATGCTCGAAACGAATGACTAGAACGGCCTAGGGGAGAAGTACGCGTACCGTTGTAATCGGGCGAGTGTCTACTTTCAGATGCAACAGAAATTTTGCGGATCGGTTAATCCGTTCGCGAGATATGGCAGTTTGGATGTAAGAAACGCTAGAGAAACTCGAAATTTTCGCTGTTCTGATGCTCGAAACGAATAACTGGAACGGCCTAGGGGAAAACTACACATACCGTTGTAATCGAGCGAGTCTCTACTTTCAGATGCAACAGAAATTTTGCGGATTGGTCAATCCGTTCGCGAGATATGGCAGTTTGAATGTAAGAAACGCTTGAGAAACTCAAAATTTGCGCAGTTCTGATGCTTGAAACGAATAACTAGAACCGCCTAGGGGAAAAGTGCGCATACCGTTGTAATCGGGCGAGTTTCTACTTTCACAAGCAACAGAAATTTTGCGGATTGATCAATCCGTTCGCGAGAAATGGCAGTTTGGAGATAAGAAACGCTTTAGAAACTCAAAATTTTCGCAGTTCTGATGCTCCAAACGAATGACTAGAACGGCCTAGGGGAGAAGTACGCATACCGTTGTAATCGGGCGAGATTCTACTTTCAGATGCAACAGAAATTTTGCGGATCGGTCAATCCGTTCGCGAGATATGGCAGTTTGAAGGTAAGAAACGCTTGAGAAACTCGGAATTTTCGCAGTTCTGATGCTCGAAACGAATAACTGGAACGGCTGAGGGGTAAACTACACGTACCGTTGTAATCGGGCGAGTCTCTACTTTCAGATGCAACAGAAATTTTGCGGATTGGTCAATCCGTTCGCGAGATATGGCAGTTTGGAGGTAAGAAACGCTTGAGAAACTCAAAATTTTCGCAGTTCTGATGCTCGAAGCGAATAACTGGAACGGCCTAGGGGAAACTACACATACCGTTGAAATCGGCCGAGTTTCTATCTTCAGATGCAACAGAAATTTTGCGGATTGGTCGATCCGTTCGCGAGATGTGGCAGTTTGGAAGTAAGAACGCTTGAGAATCTCAAAATTTTCGCAGTTCTGATGCTCGAAACGAATAACTGGAACGGCCTAGGGGAAAACTACACATACCGTTGTAATCGGGCGGGTCTCTATTTTCAGATGCAACAGAAATTTTGCGGATTGGTCAATCCGTTCGCGAGATATGGCAGTTTGGAGGTAAGAAACGCTTGAGAAACTCAAAATTTTCGCAGTTCTGATGCTCGAAACGAATAGCTGGAACGGCCTAGGGGAAAACTACACATACCGTTGTAATCGGGCGAGTTTCTACTTTCAGATGCAACAGAAATTTGCGGATTGGTCAATCCGTTCGCGAGATATGGCAGTTTGGAGGTAAGAAACGCTTGAGAAACTCAAAATTGCGCAGTTCTGATGCTTGAAACGAATAACTAGAACGGCCCTAGGGGAAACGTGCGCATACCGTTGTAATCGGGCGAGTTTCTACTTTCAGATGCAACAGAAATTTTGCGGATCGGTCAATCCGTTCGCGAGATATGGCAGTTTGAAGGTAAGAAACGCTTGAGAAACTCAAAATTTGCGCAGTTCTGATGCTTGAAACGAATAACTAGAACGGCCTAGGGGAAAAGTGGGCATACCGTTGTAATCGGGCGAGTTTCTACTTTCGGACGCAACAGAAATTTTGCGGATCGGTAAATCCGTTCGCGAGATATGGCAGTTTGGAAATAAGAAACGCTTGAGAAACTCAAAATTTTCGTAGTTCTGATGCTAGAAACGAGTAACTAGAACGGCGTAGGGGAAAAGTGCGCATACCGTTGTAATCGGGCGAGATTCTACTTTCAGATGCAACAGAAATTTTGCGGATCGGTCAATCCGTTCGCGAGATATGGCAGTTTGAAGGTAAGAAACGCTTGAGAAACTCAAAATTTGCGCAGTTCTGATGCTTGAAACGAATAACTGGAACGGCCTAGGGGAAAGCTACACATACCGTTGTAATCGGGCGAGTCTCTACTTTCAGATGCAACAGAAATTTTGTGGATTGGTCAATCCGTTCGCGAGATATGGCAGTTTGGAGGTAAGAAACGCTTGAGAAACTCAAAATTTGCCCAGTTCTGATGCTTGAAACGAATAACTAGAACCGCCTAGGGGAAAAGTGCGCATACCGTTGTAATCGGGCGAGTTTCTACTTTCACAAGCAACAGAAATTTTGCGGATTGATCAATCCGTTCGCGAGAAATGGCAGTTTGGAGATAAGAAACGCTTGAGAAACTCAAAATTTTCGCAGTTCTGATGCTCGAAACGAATGACTAGAACGGCCTAGGGGAGAAGTACGCATACCGTTGTAATCGGGCGATTGTCTACTTTCAGATGCAACAGAAATTTTGCGGATCGGTCAATCCGTTCGCGAGATATGGCAGTTTGGAAGTAAGAAACGCTTGAAAAACTCAAAATTTTCGCAGTTCTAATGCTCGAAACGAATAACTGGAACGGCCTAGGGGAAAAGTGCGCATACCGTTGTAATCGGGCGAGTTTCTACTTTCAGATGCAACAGAAATTTTGCGGATTGGTCAATCCGTTCGCGAGATATGGCAGTTTGAATGTAAGAAACGCTTGAGAAACTCAAAATTTGCGCAGTTCTGATGCTTGAAACGAATAACTAGAACCGCCTAGGGGAAAAGTGCGCATACCGTTGTAATCGGGCGAGTTTCTACTTTCACGAGCAACAGAAATTTTGCGGATTGATCAATCCGTTCGCGAGAAATGGCAGTTTGGAGATAAGAAACGCTTTAGAAACTCAAAATTTTCGCAGTTCTGATGCTTGAAACGAATAACTAGAACGGCCTAGGGGAGAAGTACGCATACCGTTGTAATCGGGCGAGATTCTACTTTCAGATGCAACAGAAATTTTGCGGATCGGTCAATCCGTTCGCGAGATATGGCAGTTTGAAGGTAAGAAACGCTTGAGAAACTCGGAATTTTCGCAGTTCTGATGCTCGAAACGAATAACTGGAACGGCCTAGGGGTAAACTACACGTACCGTTGTAATCGGGCGAGTCTCTACTTTCAGATGCAACAGAAATTTTGGGGATTGGTCAATCCGTTCGCGAGATATGGCAGTTTGGAGGTAAGACACGCTTGAGAAACTCAAAATTTTCACAGTTCTGATGCTCGAAACGAATAGCTGGAACGGCCTAGGGGAAAACTACACATACCGTTGTAATCGGGCGAGTTTCTACTTTCAGATGCAACAGAAATTTTGCGGATTGGTCGATCCGTTCGCGAGATGCGGCAGTTTGGATGTAAGAAACGCTTGAGAAACTCAAAATTTTCGCAGTTCTGATGCTCGAAACGAATAACTAGAACGGCCTAGGGGAAAACTACACCTACCGTTGTAATCGGGCGAGTTTCTACTTTCAGATGCAACAGAAATATTGCGGATTGGTCAATCCGTTCGCGAGATATGGCAGTTTGGAGGTAAGAAACGCTTGAGAAACTCAAAATTTTCGCAGTTCTGATGCTCGAAACGAATAACTAGAACCGCCTAGGGGAAAAGTGCGCATACCCTTGTAATCGGGCGAGTTTCTACTTTCACAAGCAACAGAAATTTTGCGGATTGATCAATCCGTTCGCGAGAAATGGCAGTTTGGAGATAAGAAACGCTTTAGAAACTCAAAATTTTCGCAGTTCTGATGCTCCAAACGAATGACTAGAACGGCCTAGGGGAGAAGTACGCATACCGTTGTAATCGGGCGAGATTCTACTTTCAGATGCAACAGAAATTTTGCGGATCGGTCAATCCGTTCGCGAGATATGGCAGTTTGAAGGTAAGAAACGCATGAGAAACTCGGAATTTTCGCAGTTCTGATGCTCGAAACGAATAACTGGAACGGCCTAGGGGTAAACTACACGTACCGTTGTAATCGGGCGAGTCTCTACTTTCAGATGCAACAGAAATTTTGCGGATTGGTCAATCCGTTCGCGAGATATGGCAGTTTGGAGGTAAGAAACGCTTGAGAAACTCAAAATTTTCGCAGTTCTGATGCTCGAAACGAATAACTGGAACGGCCTAGGGGAAAACTACACATACCGTTGAAATCGGCCGAGTTTCTACCTTGAGATGCAACAGAAATTTTGCGGATTGGTCGATCCGTTCGCGAGATGTGGCAGTTTGGAAGTAAGAAACGCTTGAGAAACTCAAAATTTTCGCAGTTCTGATGCTCGAAACGAATAACTGGAACGGCCTAGGGGAAAACTACACATACCGTTGAAATCGGCCGAGTTTCTACCTTCAGATGCAACAGAAATTTTGCGGATTGGTCGATCCGTTCGCGAGATATGGCAATTTGGAGATAAGAAACGCTTGAGAAACTCAAAATTTTCGCAGTTCTGATGCTCGAAACGAATAACTAGAACCGCCTAGGGGAAAAGTGCGCATACCGTTGTAATCGGGCGAGTTTCTACTTTCAGATGCAACAGAAATTTTGTGGATTGGTCAATCCGTTCGCGAGATATGGCAGTTTGGAAATAAGAAACGCTTGAGAAACTCAAAATTTTCGTAGTTCTGATGCTAGAAACGAGTAACTAGAACGGCGTAGGGGAAAAGTGCGCATACCGTTGTAATCGGGCGAGATTCTACTTTCAGATGCAACAGAAATTTTGCGGATCGGTCAATCCGTTCGCGAGATATGGTAGTTTGAAGGTAAGAAACGCTTGAGAAACTCAAAATTTGCGTAGTTCTGATGCTTGAAACGAATAACTAGAACGGCCTAGCGGAAAAGTGGGCATACCGTTGTAATCGGGCGAGTTTCTACTTTCAGATGCAACAGAAATTTTGCGGATCGGTAAATCCGTTCGCGAGATATGGCAGTTTGGATGCAAGAAACGCTTGAAGAACACGAAATTTTCGCAGTTCTGATGCTCGAAACGAATAACTGGAACGGCCTAGGGGAAAACTACACATACCGTTGAAATCGGCCGAGTTTCTACCTTGAGATGCAACAGAAATTTTGCGGATTGGTCGATCCGTTCGCGAGATGTGGCAGTTTGGAAGTAAGAAACGCTTGAGAAACTCAAAATTTTCGCAGTTCTGATGCTCGAAACGAATAACTGGAACGGCCTAGGGGAAAACTACACATACCGTTGAAATCGGCCGAGTTTCTACCTTCAGATGCAACAGAAATTTTGCGGATTGGTCGATCCGTTCGCGAGATATGGCAATTTGGAGATAAGAAACGCTTGAGAAACTCAAAATTTTCGCAGTTCTGATGCTCGAAACGAATAACTAGAACCGCCTAGGGGAAAAGTGCGCATACCGTTGTAATCGGGCGAGTTTCTACTTTCAGATGCAACAGAAATTTTGTGGATTGGTCAATCCGTTCGCGAGATATGGCAGTTTGGAAATAAGAAACGCTTGAGAAACTCAAAATTTTCGTAGTTCTGATGCTAGAAACGAGTAACTAGAACGGCGTAGGGGAAAAGTGCGCATACCGTTGTAATCGGGCGAGATTCTACTTTCAGATGCAACAGAAATTTTGCGGATCGGTCAATCCGTTCGCGAGATATGGTAGTTTGAAGGTAAGAAACGCTTGAGAAACTCAAAATTTGCGTAGTTCTGATGCTTGAAACGAATAACTAGAACGGCCTAGGGGAAAAGTGGGCATACCGTTGTAATCGGGCGAGTTTCTACTTTCAGATGCAACAGAAATTTTGCGGATCGGTAAATCCGTTCGCGAGATATGGCAGTTTGGATGCAAGAAACGCTTGAAGAACACGAAATTTTCGCAGTTCTGATGCTCGAAACGAATAACTGGAACGGCCTATGGGAAAATTACACATACCGTTGTAATCGGGCGAGTCTCTACTTTCAGATGCAACAGAAATTTTGCGGATTGGTCAATCCGTTCGCGAGATATGGCAGTTTGGAGGTAAGAAACGCTTGAGAAACTCAAAATTTTCGCAGTTCTGATGCTCGAAACGAATTGCTGGAACGGCCTAGGGGAAAACTACACATACCGTTGTAATCGGGCGAGTTTCTACTTTCAGATGCAACAGAAATTTTGCGGATTGGTCAATCCGTTCGCGAGATATGGCAGTTTGGAGGAAAGAAACGCTTGAGAAACTCAAAATTTGCGCAGTTCTGATGCTTGAAACGAATAACTAGAACGGCCTAGGGGAAAAGTGCGCATACCGTTGTAATCGGGCGAGATTCTACTTTCAGATGCAACAGAAATTTTGCGGATTGATCTATCCGTTCGCGAGATATGGCAGTTTGGAGATAAGAAACGCTTGAGAAACTCAAAATTTTCGCAGTTCTGATGCTCGAAACGAATAACTAGAAGGGCCTAGGGGAGAAGTACGCATACCGTTGTAATCGGGCGAGTTTCTACTTTCACAAGCAACAGAAATTTTGCGGATTGATCAATCCGTTCGCGAGAAATGGCAGTTTGGATATAAGAAACGCTTTAGAAACTCAAAATTTTCGCAGTTCTGATGCTCGAAACGAATAACTAGAACGGCCCAGGGGAAAAGTGCGCATACCATTGTAATCGGGCGAGTTTCTACTTTCAAATGCAACAGAAATTTTGCGGATTGGTCAATCCGTTCGCGAGATATGGCAGTTTGGAAATAAGAAACGTTTGAGAAACTCAAAATTTTCGCAGTTCTGATGCTAGAAACGAGTAACTAGAACGGCGTAGGAGAAAAGTGCGCATACCGTTGTAATCGGGCGAGATTCTACTTTCAGATGCAACTAAATTTTGCGGATCGGTCAATCCGTTCGCGAGATATGGCAGATTGAATGTAAGAAACGCTTGAGAAACTCAAAATTTGCGCAGTTCTGATGCTTGAAACGAATAACTAGAACGGCCTAGGGGAAAAGTGGGCATACCGTTGTAATCGGGCGAGTTTCTACTTTCAGATGCAACAGAAATTTTGCGGATCGGTAAATCCGTTCGCGAGATATGGCAGTTTGGATGCAAGAAACGCTTGAGAAACTCAAAATTTTCGCAGTTCTGATGCTAGAAACGAGTAACTAGAACGGAGTAGGAGAAAAGTGCGCATACCGTTGTAATCGGGCGAGATTCTACTTTCAGATGCAACTAAATTTTGCGGATCGGTCAATCCGTTCGCGAGATATGGCAGATTGAATGTAAGAAACGCTTGAGAAACTCAAAATTTGCGCAGTTCTGATGCTTGAAACGAATAACTAGAACGGCCTAGGGGAAAAGTGGGCATACCGTTGTAATCGGGCGAGTTTCTACTTTCAGATGCAACAGAAATTTTGCGGATCGGTAAATCCGTTCGCGAGATATGGCAGTTTGGATGCAAGAAACGCTTGAGAAACTCGAAATTTTCGCAGTTCTGATGCTCGAAACGAATAACTGGAACGGCCTAGGGGAAAACTACACATACCGTTGTAATCGGGCGAGTCTCTACTTTCAGATGCAACAGAAATTTTGCGGATTGGTCAATCCGTTCGCGAGATATGGCAGTTTGGAGGTAAGAAACGCTTGAGAAACTCAAAATTTTCGCAGTTCTGATGCTCGAAACGAATAGCTGGAACGGCCTAGGGAAAAACTACACATACCGTTGTAATCGGGCGAGTTTCTACTTTCAAATGCAACAGAAATTTTGCGGATTGGTCAATCCGTTCGCGAGATATGGCAGTTTGGATGCAAGAAACGCTTGAGAAACTCGAAATTTTCGCAGTTCTGATTCTCGAAACGAATAACTGGAACGGCCTAGGGGAAAACTATACATACCATTGTAATCGGGCGAGTCTCTACTTTCAGATGCAACAGAAATTTTGCGGATTGGTCAATCCGTTCGCGAGATATGGCAGTTTGGAGGTAAGAAACGCTTGAGAAACTCAAAATTTGCGCAGTTCTGATGCTTGAAACGAATAACTAGAACGGCCTAGGGGAAAAGTGCGCATACCATTGTAATCGGGCGAGTTTCTACTTTCAAATGCAACAGAAATTTTGCGGATTGGTCAATCCGTTCGCGAGATATGGCAGTTTGGAAATAAGAAACGTTTGAGAAACTCAAAATTTTCGCAGTTCTGATGCTAGAAACGAGTAACTAGAACGGCGTAGGAGAAAAGTGCGCATACCGTTGTAATCGGGCGAGATTCTACTTTCAGATGCAACTAAATTTTACGGATCGGTCAATCCGTTCGCGAGATATGGCAGATTGAATGTAAGAAACGCTTGAGAAACTCAAAATTTGCGCAGTTCTGATGCTTGAAACGAATAACTAGAACGGCCTAGGGGAAAAGTGGGCATACCGTTGTAATCGGGCGAGTTTCTACTTTCAGATGCAACAGAAATTTTGCGGATCGGTAAATCCGTTCGCGAGATATGGCAGTTTGGTTGCAAGAAACGCTTGAGAAACTCGAAATTTTCGCAGTTCTGATGCTCGAAACGAATAACTGGAACGGCCTAGGGGAAAACTACACATACCGTTGTAATCGGGCGAGTCTCTACTTTCAGATGCAACGGAAATTTTGCGGATTGGTCAATCCGTTCGCGAGATATGGCAGTTTGGAGGTAAGAAACGCTTGAGAAACTCAAAATTTTCGCAGTTCTGATGCTCGAAACGAATAGCTGGAACGGCCTAGGGGAAAACTACACATACCGTTGTAATCGGGCGAGTTTCTACTTTCAGATGCAACAGAAATTTTGCGAATTGGTAAATCCGTTCGCGAGATATGGCAGTTTGGAGGTAAGAAACGCTTGAGAAACTCAAAATTTGCGCAGTTCTGATGCTTGAAACGAATAACTAGAACGGCCTAGGGGAAAAGTGCGCATACCGTTGTAATCGGGCGAGATTCTACTTTCAGATGCAACAGAAATTTTGCGGATTGATCTATCCGTTCGCGAGATATGGCAGTTTGGAGATAAGAAACGCTTGAGAAACGCAAAATTTTCGCAGTTCTGATGCTCGAAACGAATAACTAGAAGGGCCTAGGGGAGAAGTACGCATACCGTTGTAATCGGGCGAGTTTCTACTTTCACAAGCAACAGAAATTTTGCGGATTGATCAATCCGTTCGCGAGAAATGGCAGTTTGGATATAAGAAACGCTTTAGAAACTCAAAATTTTCGCAGTTCTGATGCTCGAAACGAATAACTAGAACGGCCAAGGGGAAAAGTGCGCATACCATTGTAATCGGGCGAGTTTCTACTTTCAAATGCAACAGAAATTTTGCGGATTGGTCAATCCGTTCGCGAGATATGGCAGTTTGGAAATAAGAAACGCTTAAGAAACTCAAAATTTTCGCAGTTCTGATGCTAGAAACGAGTAACTAGAACGGCGTAGGGGAAAAGTGCGCATACCGTTGTAATCGGGCGAGATTCTACTTTCAGATGCAACAGAAATTTTGCGGATCGGTCAATCCGTTCGCGAGATATGGCAGATTGAATGTAAGAAACGCTTGAGAAACTCAAAATTTGCGCAGTTCTGATGCTTGAAACGAATAACTAGAACGGCCTAGGGAAAAAGTGGGCATACCGTTGTAATCGGGCGAGTTTCTACTTTCAGATGCAACAGAAATTTTGCGGATCGGTAAATCCGTTCGCGAGATATGGCAGTTTGGATGCAAGAAACACTTGAGAAACTCGAAATTTTCGCAGTTCTGATGCTCGAAACGAATAACTGGAACGGCCTAGGGGAAAACTACACATACCGTTGTAATCGGGCGAGTCTCTACTTTCAGATGCAACAGTAATTTTGCGGATCGGTAAATCCGTTCGCGAGATATGGCAGTTTGGATGCAAGAAACGCTTGAGAAACTCGAAATTTTCGCAGTTCTGATTCTCGAAACGAATAACTGGAACGGCCTAGGGGAAAACTATACATACCATTGTAATCGGGCGAGTCTCTACTTTCAGATGCAACAGAAATTTTGCGGATTGGTCAATCCGTTCGCGAGATATGGCAGTTTGGAGGTAAGAAACGCTTGAGAAACTCAAAATTTGCGCAGTTCTGATGCTTGAAACGAATAACTAGAACGGCCTAGGGGAAAAGTGCGCATACCGTTGTAATCGGGCGAGATTCTACTTTCAGATGCAACAGAAATTTTGCGGATTGGTCGATCCGTTCGCGAGAAATGGCAGTTTGGATATAATAAACGCTTTAGAAACTCAAAATTTTCGCAGTTCTGATGCTCGAAACGAATAACTAGAACGGCCCAGGGGAAAAGTGCCCATACCATTGTAATCGGGCGAGTTTCTAATTTCAAATGCAACAGAAATTTTGCGGATTGGTCAATCCGTTCGCGAGATATGGCAGTTTGGAAATAAGAAACGCTTGAGAAACTCAAAATTTTCGCAGTTCTGATGCTAGAAACGAGTAACTAGAACGGCGTAGGAGAAAAGTGCGCATACCGTTGTAATCGGGCGAGATTCTACTTTCAGATGCAACTAAATTTTGCGGATCGGTCAATCCGTTCGCGAGATATGGCAGATTGAATGTAAGAAACGCTTGAGAAACTCAAAATTTGCGCAGTTCTGATGCTTGAAACGAATAACTAGAACGGCCTAGGGGAAAAGTGGGCATACCGTTGTAATCGGGCGAGTTTCTACTTTCAGATGCAACAGAAATTTTGCGGATCGGTAAATCCGTTCGCGAGATATGGCAGTTTGGATGCAAGAAACGCTTGAGAAACTCGAAATTTTCGCAGTTCTGATGCTCGAAACGAATAACTGGAACGGCCTAGGGGAAAACTACACATACCGTTGTAATCGGGCGAGTCTCTACTTTCAGATGCAACAGAAATTTTGCGGATTGGTCAATCCGTTCGCGAGATATGGCAGTTTGGAAGTAAGAAACGCTTGAGAAACTCAAAATTTTCGCAGTTCTGATGCTCGAAACGAATAGCTGGAACGGCCTAGGGGAAAACTACACATACCGTTGTAATCGGGCGAGTTTCTACTTTCAGATGCAACAGAAATTTTGCGGATTGGTCAATCCGTTCGCGAGATATGGCAGTTTGGAGGTAAGAAACGCTTGAGAAACTCAAAATTTGCGCAGTTCTGATGCTTGAAACGAATAACTAGAACGGCCTAGGGGAAAAGTGCGCATACCGTTGTAATCGGGCGAGATTCTGCTTTCAGATGCAACAGAAATTTTGCGGATTGATCTATCCGTTCGCGAGATATGGCAGTTTGGAGATAAGAAACGCTTGAGAAACTCAAAATTTTCGCAGATCTGATGCTCGAAACGAATAACTAGAAGGGCCTAGGGGAGAAGTACGCATACCGTTGTAATCGGGCGAGTTTCTACTTTCACAAGCAACAGAAATTTTGCGGATTGATCAATCCGTTCGCGAGAAATGGCAGTTTGGATATAAGAAACGCTTTAGAAACTCAAAATTTTCGCAGTTCTGATGCTCGAAACGAATAACTAGAACGGCCAAGGGGAAAAGTGCGCATACCATTGTAATCGGGCGAGTTTCTACTTTCAAATGCAACAGAAATTTTGCGGATTGGTCAATCCGTTCGCGAGATATGGCAGTTTGGAAATAAGAAACGCTTGAGAAACTCAAAATTTTCGCAGTTCTGATGCTAGAAACGAGTAACTAGAACGGCGTAGGGGAAAAGTGCGCATACCGTTGTAATCGGGCGAGATTCTACTTTCAGATGCAACAGAAATTTTGCGGATCGGTCAATCCGTTCGCGAGATATGGCAGATTGAATGTAAGAAACGCTTGAGAAACTCAAAATTTGCGCAGTTCTGATGCTTGAAACGAATAACTAGAACGGCCTAGGGGAAAAGTGGGCATACCGTTGTAATCGGGCGAGTTTCTACTTTCAGATGCAACAGAAATTTTGCGGATCGGTAAATCCGTTCGCGAGATATGGCAGTTTGGATGCAAGAAACGCTTGAGAAACTCGAAATTTTCGCAGTTCTGATGCTCGAAACGAATAACTGGAACGGCCTAGGGGAAAACTACACATACCGTTGTAATCGGGCGAGTCTCTACTTTCAGATGCAACAGTAATTTTGCGGATCGGTAAATCCGTTCGCGAGATATGGCAGTTTGGATGCAAGAAACGCTTGAGAAACTCGAAATTTTCGCAGTTCTGATTCTCGAAACGAATAACTGGAACGGCCTAGGGGAAAACTATACATACCATTGTAATCGGGCGAGTCTCTACTTTCAGATGCAACAGAAATTTTGCGGATTGGTCAATCCGTTCGCGAGATATGGCAGTTTGGAGGTAAGAAACGCTTGAGAAACTCAAAATTTGCGCAGTTCTGATGCTTGAAACGAATAACTAGAACGGCCTAGGGGAAAAGTGCGCATACCGTTGTAATCGGGCGAGATTCTACTTTCAGATGCAACAGAAATTTTGCGGATTGGTCGATCCGTTCGCGAGAAATGGCAGTTTGGATATAAGAAACGCTTTAGAAACTCAAAATTTTCGCAGTTCTGATGCTCGAAACGAATAACTAGAACGGCCCAGGGGAAAAGTGCGCATACCATTGTAATCGGGCGAGTTTCTACTTTCAAATGCAACAGAAATTTTGCGGATTGGTCAATCCGTTCGCGAGATATGGCAGTTTGGAAATAAGAAACGCTTGAGAAACTCAAAATTTTCGCAGTTCTGATGCTAGAAACGAGTAACTAGAACGGCGTAGGGGAAAAGTGCGCATACCGTTGTAATCGGGCGAGATTCTACTTTCAGATGCAACAGAAATTTTGCGGATCGGTAAATCCGTTCGCGAGATATGGCAGTTTGGATGCAAGAAACGCTTGAGAAACTCGAAATTTTCGCAGTTCTGATGCTCGAAACGAATAACTGGAACGGCCTAGGGGAAAACTACACATACCGTTGTAATCGGGCGAGTCTCTACTTTCAGATGCAACAGTAATTTTGCGGATCGGTAAATCCGTTCGCGAGATATGGCAGTTTGGATGCAAGAAACGCTTGAGAAACTCGAAATTTTCGCAGTTCTGATTCTCGAAACGAATAACTGTTACGGCCTAGGGGAAAACTATACATACCATTGTAATCGGGCGAGTCTCTACTTTCAGATGCAACAGAAATTTTGCGGATTGGTCAATCCGTTCGCGAGATATGGCAGTTTGGAGGTAAGAAACGCTTGAGAAACTCAAAATTTGCGCAGTTCTGATGCTTGAAACGAATAACTAGAACGGCCTAGGGGAAAAGTGCGCATACCATTGTAATCGGGCGAGTTTCTACTTTCAAATGCAACAGAAATTTTGCGGATTGGTCAATCCGTTCGCGAGATATGGCAGTTTGGAAATAAGAAACGTTTGAGAAACTCAAAATTTTCGCAGTTCTGATGCTAGAAACGAGTAACTAGAACGGCGTAGGAGAAAAGTGCGCATACCGTTGTAATCGGGCGAGATTCTACTTTCAGATGCAACTAAATTTTACGGATCGGTCAATCCGTTCGCGAGATATGGCAGATTGAATGTAAGAAACGCTTGAGAAACTCAAAATTTGCGCAGTTCTGATGCTTGAAACGAATAACTAGAACGGCCTAGGGGAAAAGTGGGCATACCGTTGTAATCGGGCGAGTTTCTACTTTCAGATGCAACAGAAATTTTGCGGATCGGTAAATCCGTTCGCGAGATATGGCAGTTTGGTTGCAAGAAACGCTTGAGAAACTCGAAATTTTCGCAGTTCTGATGCTCGAAACGAATAACTGGAACGGCCTAGGGGAAAACTACACATACCGTTGTAATCGGGCGAGTCTCTACTTTCAGATGCAACAGAAATTTTGCGGATTGGTCAATCCGTTCGCGAGATATGGCAGTTTGGAGGTAAGAAACGCTTGAGAAACTCAAAATTTTCGCAGTTCTGATGCTCGAAACGAATAGCTGGAACGGCCTAGGGGAAAACTACACATACCGTTGTAATCGGGCGAGTTTCTACTTTCAGATGCAACAGAAATTTTGCGAATTGGTCAATCCGTTCGCGAGATATGGCAGTTTGGAGGTAAGAAACGCTTGAGAAACTCAAAATTTGCGCAGTTCTGATGCTTGAAACGAATAACTAGAACGGCCTAGGGGAAAAGTGCGCATACCGTTGTAATCGGGCGAGATTCTACTTTCAGATGCAACAGAAATTTTGCGGATTGATCTATCCGTTCGCGAGATATGGCAGTTTGGAGATAAGAAACGCTTGAGAAACTCAAAATTTTCGCAGTTCTGATGCTCGAAACGAATAACTAGAAGGGCCTAGGGGAGAAGTACGCATACCGTTGTAATCGGGCGAGTTTCTACTTTCACAAGCAACAGAAATTTTGCGGATTGATCAATCCGTTCGCGAGAAATGGCAGTTTGGATATAAGAAACGCTTTAGAAACTCAAAATTTTCGCAGTTCTGATGCTCGAAACGAATAACTAGAACGGCCAAGGGGAAAAGTGCGCATACCATTGTAATCGGGCGAGTTTCTACTTTCAAATGCAACAGAAATTTTGCGGATTGGTCAATCCGTTCGCGAGATATGGCAGTTTGGAAATAAGAAACGCTTAAGAAACTCAAAATTTTCGCAGTTCTGATGCTAGAAACGAGTAACTAGAACGGCGTAGGGGAAAAGTGCGCATACCGTTGTAATCGGGCGAGATTCTACTTTCAGATGCAACAGAAATTTTGCGGATCGGTCAATCCGTTCGCGAGATATGGCAGATTGAATGTAAGAAACGCTTGAGAAACTCAAAATTTGCGCAGTTCTGATGCTTGAAACGAATAACTAGAACGGCCTAGGGGAAAAGTGGGCATACCGTTGTAATCGGGCGAGTTTCTACTTTCAGATGCAACAGAAATTTTGCGGATCGGTAAATCCGTTCGCGAGATATGGCAGTTTGGATGCAAGAAACGCTTGAGAAACTCGAAATTTTCGCAGTTCTGATGCTCGAAACGAATAACTGGAACGGCCTAGGGGAAAACTACACATACCGTTGTAATCGGGCGAGTCTCTACTTTCAGATGCAACAGTAATTTTGCGGATCGGTAAATCCGTTCGCGAGATATGGCAGTTTGGATGCAAGAAACGCTTGAGAAACTCGAAATTTTCGCAGTTCTGATTCTCGAAACGAATAACTGGAACGGCCTAGGGGAAAACTATACATACCATTGTAATCGGGCGAGTCTCTACTTTCAGATGCAACAGAAATTTTGCGGATTGGTCAATCCGTTCGCGAGATATGGCAGTTTGGAGGTAAGAAACGCTTGAGAAACTCAAAATTTGCGCAGTTCTGATGCTTGAAACGAATAACTAGAACGGCCTAGGGGAAAAGTGCGCATACCGTTGTAATCGGGCGAGATTCTACTTTCAGATGCAACAGAAATTTTGCGGATTGGTCGATCCGTTCGCGAGAAATGGCAGTTTGGATATAATAAACGCTTTAGAAACTCAAAATTTTCGCAGTTCTGATGCTCGAAACGAATAACTAGAACGGCCCAGGGGAAAAGTGCGCATACCATTGTAATCGGGCGAGTTTCTACTTTCAAATGCAACAGAAATTTTGCGGATTGGTCAATCCGTTCGCGAGATATGGCAGTTTGGAAATAAGAAACGCTTGAGAAACTCAAAATTTTCGCAGTTCTGATGCTAGAAACGAGTAACTAGAACGGCGTAGGAGAAAAGTGCGCATACCGTTGTAATCGGGCGAGATTCTACTTTCAGATGCAACTAAATTTTGCGGATCGGTCAATCCGTTCGCGAGATATGGCAGATTGAATGTAAGAAACGCTTGAGAAACTCAAAATTTGCGCAGTTCTGATGCTTGAAACGAATAACTAGAACGGCCTAGGGGAAAAGTGGGCATACCGTTGTAATCGGGCGAGTTTCTACTTTCAGATGCAACAGAAATTTTGCGGATCGGTAAATCCGTTCGCGAGATATGGCAGTTTGGATGCAAGAAACGCTTGAGAAACTCGAAATTTTCGCAGTTCTGATGCTCGAAACGAATAACTGGAACGGCCTAGGGGAAAACTACACATACCGTTGTAATCGGGCGAGTCTCTACTTTCAGATGCAACAGAAATTTTGCGGATTGGTCAATCCGTTCGCGAGATATGGCAGTTTGGAAGTAAGAAACGCTTGAGAAACTCAAAATTTTCGCAGTTCTGATGCTCGAAACGAATAGCTGGAACGGCCTAGGGGAAAACTACACATACCGTTGTAATCGGGCGAGTTTCTACTTTCAGATGCAACAGAAATTTTGCGGATTGGTCAATCCGTTCGCGAGATATGGCAGTTTGGAGGTAAGAAACGCTTGAGAAACTCAAAATTTGCGCAGTTCTGATGCTTGAAACGAATAACTAGAACGGCCTAGGGGAAAAGTGCGCATACCGTTGTAATCGGGCGAGATTCTGCTTTCAGATGCAACAGAAATTTTGCGGATTGATCTATCCGTTCGCGAGATATGGCAGTTTGGAGATAAGAAACGCTTGAGAAACTCAAAATTTTCGCAGTTCTGATGCTCGAAACGAATAACTAGAAGGGCCTAGGGGAGAAGTACGCATACCGTTGTAATCGGGCGAGTTTCTACTTTCACAAGCAACAGAAATTTTGCGGATTGATCAATCCGTTCGCGAGAAATGGCAGTTTGGATATAAGAAACGCTTTAGAAACTCAAAATTTTCGCAGTTCTGATGCTCGAAACGAATAACTAGAACGGCCCAGGGGAAAAGTGCGCATACCATTGTAATCGGGCGAGTTTCTACTTTCAAATGCAACAGAAATTTTGCGGATTGGTCAATCCGTTCGCGAGATATGGCAGTTTGGAAATAAGAAACGCTTGAGAAACTCAAAATTTTCGCAGTTCTGATGCTAGAAACGAGTAACTAGAACGGCGTAGGGGAAAAGTGCGCATACCGTTGTAATCGGGCGAGATTCTACTTTCAGATGCAACAGAAATTTTGCGGATCGGTAAATCCGTTCGCGAGATATGGCAGTTTGGATGCAAGAAACGCTTGAGAAACTCGAAATTTTCGCAGTTCTGATGCTCGAAACGAATAACTGGAACGGCCTAGGGGAAAACTACACATACCGTTGTAATCGGGCGAGTCTCTACTTTCAGATGCAACAGTAATTTTGCGGATCGGTAAATCCGTTCGCGAGATATGGCAGTTTGGATGCAAGAAACGCTTGAGAAACTCGAAATTTTCGCAGTTCTGATTCTCGAAACGAATAACTGGAACGGCCTAGGGGAAAACTATACATACCATTGTAATCGGGCGAGTCTCTACTTTCAGATGCAACAGAAATTTTGCGGATTGGTCAATCCGTTCGCGAGATATGGCAGTTTGGAGGTAAGAAACGCTTGAGAAACTCAAAATTTGCGCAGTTCTGATGCTTGAAACGAATAACTAGAACGGCCTAGGGGAAAAGTGCGCATACCGTTGTAATCGGGCGAGATTCTACTTTCAGATGCAACAGAAATTTTGCGGATTGGTCGATCCGTTCGCGAGATATGGCAGTTTGGAGGTAAGAAACGCTTGAGAATCTCAAAATTTTCGCAGTTCTGATGCTTGAAACGAATAACTAGAACGGCCTAGGGGAAAAGTGGGCATACCGTTGTAATCGGGCGAGTTTCTACTTTCAGATGCAACAGAAATTTTGCGGATCGGTAAATCCGTTCGCGAGATATGGCAGTTTGGATGCAAGAAACGCTTGAGAAACTCGAAATTTTCGCAGTTCTGATGCTCGAAACGAATAACTGGAACGGCCTAGGGGAAAACTACACATACCGTTGTAATCGGGCGAGTCTCTACTTTCAGATGCAAGAGAAATTTTGCGGATTGGTCAATCCGTTCGCGAGATATGGCAGTTTGGAGGTAAGAAACGCTTGAGAAACTCAAAATTTTCCCAGTTCTGATGCTCGAAACGAATAGCTGGAACGGCCTAGGGGAAAACTACACATACCGTTGTAATCGGGCGAGTTTCTACTTTCAGATGCAACAGAAATTTTGCGGATTGATCAATCCGTTCGCGAGATATGGCAGTTTGGAGATAAGAAACGCTTGAGAAACTCAAAATTTTCGCAGTTCTGATGCTCGAAACGAATGACTAGAACGGCGTAGGGGAAAAGTGCGCATACCGTTGTAATCGGGCGAGATTCTACTTTCAGATGCAACAGAAATTTTGCGGATTGGTCGATCCGTTCGCGAGATATGGCAGTTTGGAGGTAAGAAACGCTTGAGAATCTCAAAATTTTCGCAGTTCTGATGTTCGAAACGAATAACTAGAACGGCCCAGGGGAAAAGTGCGCATACCATTGTAATCGGGCGAGTTTCTACTTTCAAATGCAACAGAAATTTTGCGGATTGGTCAATCCGTTCGCGAGATATGGCAGTTTGGAAATAAGAAACGCTTGAGAAACTCAAAACTTTCGCAGTTCTGATGCTAGAAACGAGTAACTAGAACGGCGTAGGGGAAAAGTGCACATATCGTTGTAATCGGGCGAGATTCTACTTTCAGATGCAACAGAAATTTTGCGGATCGGTCAATCCGTCCGCGAGATATGGCAGATTGAATGTAAGAAACGCTTGAGAAACTCAAAATTTGCGCAGTTCTGATGCTTGAAACGAATAACTAGAACGGCCTAGGGGAAAAGTGGGCATACCGTTGTAATCGGGCGAGTTTCTACTTTCAGATGCAACAGAAATTTTGCGGATCGGTAAATCCGTTCGCGAGATATGGCAGTTTGGATGCAAGAAACGCTTGAGAAACTCGAAATTTTCGCAGTTCTGATGCTCGAAACGAATAACTGGAACGGCCTAGGGGAAAACTACACATACCGTTGTAATCGGGCGAGTCTCTACTTTCAGATGCAACAGAAATTTTGCGGATTGGTCAATCCGTTCGCGAGATATGGCAGTTTGGAGGTAAGAAACGCTTGAGAAACTCAAAATTTTCCCAGTTCTGATGCACGAAACGAATAGCTGGAATGGCCTAAGGGAAAACTACACATACCGTTGTAATCGGGCGAGTTTCTACTTTCAGATGCAACAGAAATTTTGCGGATTGATCAATCCGTTCGCGAGATATGGCAGTTTGGAGATAAGAAACGCTTGAGAAACTCAAAATTTTCGCAGTTCTGATGCTCGAAACGAATGACTAGAACGGCGTAGGGGAAAAGTGCGCATACCGTTCTAATCGGGCGAGATTCTACTTTCAGATGCAACAGAAATTTTGCGGATCGGTCAATCCGTTCGCGAGATATGGCAGATTGAATGTAAGAAACGCTTGAGAAACTCAAAATTTGCGCAGTTCTGATGCTTGAAATGAATAACTAGAACGGCCTAGGGGAGAAGTACGCATACCGTTGTAATCGGGCGAGTTTCTACTTTCAGATGCAACAGAAATTTTGCGGATTGATCAATCCGTTCGCGAGATATGGCAGTTTGGACATATGAAACGCTTGAGAAACTCAAAATTTTCGCAGTTCTGATGCTAGACACGAGTAACTAGAACGGCGTAGGGGAAAAGTGCGCATACCGTTGTAATCGGGCGAGATTCTACTTTCAGATGCAACAGAAATTTTGCGGATTGGTCAATCCGTTCGCGAGATATGGCAGTTTGAAGGTAAGAAACGCTTGAGAAACTCAAAATTTGCGCTGTTCTGATGCTTGAAACGAATAACTAGAACGGCCTAGGGGAAAAGTGGGCATACCGTTGTAATCGGGCGAGTTTCTACTTTCAGATGCAACAGAAATTTTGCGGATTGGTCAATCCGGTCGCGAGATGTGGCAGTTTGGAGGTAAGAAACGCTTGAGAAACTCAAAATTTGCGCAGTTCTGATGCTCGAAACGAATAACTAGAACGGCCTAGGGGAAAAGTGGGCATACCGTTGTAATCGGGCGAGTTTCTACTTTCAAATGCAAAAGAAATTTTGCGGATTGGTCAATCGGTTCGCGAGATATGGCAGTTTGGAAATAAGAAACGCTTGAGAAACTCAAAACTTTCGCAGTTCTGATGCTAGAAACGAGTAACTAGAACGGCGTAGGGGAAAAGTGCGCATACCGTTGTAATCGGGCGAGATTCTACTTTCAAATGCAAAAGAAATTTTGCGGATTGGTCAATCGGTTCGCGAGATATGGCAGTTTGGAGGTAAGAAACGCTTGAGAAACTCAAAATTTTCCCAGTTCTGATGCTCGAAACGAATAGCTGGAACGGCCTAGGGGAAAACTACACATACCGTTGTAATCGGGCGAGTTTCTACTTTCAGATGCAACAGAAATTTTGCGGATTGATCAACCCGTTCGCGAGATATGGCAGTTTGGAGATAAGAAACGCTTGAGAAACTCAAAATTTTCGCAGTTCTGATGCTCGAAACGAATGACTAGAACGGCGTAGGGGAAAAGTGCGCATACCGTTGTAATCGGGCGAGATTCTACTTTCAGATGCAACAGAAATTTTGCGGATTGGTCGATCCGTTCGCGAGATATGGCAGTTTGGAGGTAAGAAACGCTTGAGAATCTCAAAATTTTCGCAGTTCTGATGTTCGAAACGAATAACTAGAACGGCCCAGGGGAAAAGTGCGCATACCATTGTAATCGGGCGAGTTTCTACTTTCAAATGCAACAGAAATTTTGCGGATTGGTCAATCCGTTCGCGAGATATGGCAGTTTGGAAATAAGAAACGCTTGAGAAACTCAAAACTTTCGCAGTTCTGATGCTAGAAACGAGTAACTAGAACGGCGTAGGGGAAAAGTGCGCATACCGTTGTAATCGGGCGAGATTCTACTTTCAGATGCAACAGAAATTTTGCGGATCGGTCAATCCGTCCGCGAGATATGGCAGATTGAATGTAAGAAACGCTTGAGAAACTCAAAATTTGCGCAGTTCTGATGCTTGAAACGAATAACTAGAACGGCCTAGGGGAAAAGTGGGCATACCGTTGTAATCGGGCGAGTTTCTACTTTCAGATGCAACAGAAATTTTGCGGATCGGTAAATCCGTTCGCGAGATATGGCAGTTTGGATGCAAGAAACGCTTGAGAAACTCGAAATTTTCGCAGTTCTGATGCTCGAAACGAATAACTGGAACGGCCTAGGGGAAAACTACACATACCGTTGTAATCGGGCGAGTCTCTACTTTCAGATGCAACAGAAATTTTGCGGATTGGTCAATCCGTTCGCGAGATATGGCAGTTTGGATGTAAGAAACGCTTGAGAAACTCAAAATTTTCCCAGTTCTGATGCTCGAAACGAATAGCTGGAACGGCCTAGGGGAAAACTACACATACCGTTGTAATCGGGCGAGTCTCTACTTTCAGATGCAAGAGAAATTTTGCGGATTGGTCAATCCGTTCGCGAGATATGGCAGTTTGGAGGTAAGAAACGCTTGAGAAACTCAAAATTTTCCCAGTTCTGATGCTCGAAACGAATAGCTGGAACGGCCTAGGGGAAAACTACACATACCGTTGTAATCGGGCGAGTTTCTACTTTCAGATGCAACAGAAATTTTGCGGATTGATCAATCCGTTCGCGAGATATGGCAGTTTGGAGATAAGAAACGCTTGAGAAACTCAAAATTTTCGCAGTTCTGATGCTCGAAACGAATGACTAGAACGGCGTAGGGGAAAAGTGCGCATACCGTTGTAATCGGGCGAGATTCTACTTTCAGATGCAACAGAAATTTTGCGGATTGGTCGATCCGTTCGCGAGATATGGCAGTTTGGAGGTAAGAAACGCTTGAGAATCTCAAAATTTTCGCAGTTCTGATGTTCGAAACGAATAACTAGAACGGCCCAGGGGAAAAGTGCGCATACCATTGTAATCGGGCGAGTTTCTACTTTCAAATGCAACAGAAATTTTGCGGATTGGTCAATCCGTTCGCGAGATATGGCAGTTTGGAAATAAGAAACGCTTGAGAAACTCAAAACTTTCGCAGTTCTGATGCTAGAAACGAGTAACTAGAACGGCGTAGGGGAAAAGTGCACATATCGTTGTAATCGGGCGAGATTCTACTTTCAGATGCAACAGAAATTTTGCGGATCGGTCAATCCGTCCGCGAGATATGGCAGATTGAATGTAAGAAACGCTTGAGAAACTCAAAATTTGCGCAGTTCTGATGCTTGAAACGAATAACTAGAACGGCCTAGGGGAAAAGTGGGCATACCGTTGTAATCGGGCGAGTTTCTACTTTCAGATGCAACAGAAATTTTGCGGATCGGTAAATCCGTTCGCGAGATATGGCAGTTTGGATGCAAGAAACGCTTGAGAAACTCGAAATTTTCGCAGTTCTGATGCTCGAAACGAATAACTGGAACGGCCTAGGGGAAAACTACACATACCGTTGTAATCGGGCGAGTCTCTACTTTCAGATGCAACAGAAATTTTGCGGATTGGTCAATCCGTTCGCGAGATATGGCAGTTTGGAGGTAAGAAACGCTTGAGAAACTCAAAATTTTCCCAGTTCTGATGCACGAAACGAATAGCTGGAATGGCCTAAGGGAAAACTACACATACCGTTGTAATCGGGCGAGTTTCTACTTTCAGATGCAACAGAAATTTTGCGGATTGATCAATCCGTTCGCGAGATATGGCAGTTTGGAGATAAGAAACGCTTGAGAAACTCAAAATTTTCGCAGTTCTGATGCTCGAAACGAATGACTAGAACGGCGTAGGGGAAAAGTGCGCATACCGTTCTAATCGGGCGAGATTCTACTTTCAGATGCAACAGAAATTTTGCGGATCGGTCAATCCGTTCGCGAGATATGGCAGATTGAATGTAAGAAACGCTTGAGAAACTCAAAATTTGCGCAGTTCTGATGCTTGAAATGAATAACTAGAACGGCCTAGGGGAGAAGTACGCATACCGTTGTAATCGGGCGAGTTTCTACTTTCAGATGCAACAGAAATTTTGCGGATTGATCAATCCGTTCGCGAGATATGGCAGTTTGGACATATGAAACGCTTGAGAAACTCAAAATTTTCGCAGTTCTGATGCTAGACACGAGTAACTAGAACGGCGTAGGGGAAAAGTGCGCATACCGTTGTAATCGGGCGAGATTCTACTTTCAGATGCAACAGAAATTTTGCGGATTGGTCAATCCGTTCGCGAGATATGGCAGTTTGAAGGTAAGAAACGCTTGAGAAACTCAAAATTTGCGCTGTTCTGATGCTTGAAACGAATAACTAGAACGGCCTAGGGGAAAAGTGGGCATACCGTTGTAATCGGGCGAGTTTCTACTTTCAGATGCAACAGAAATTTTGCGGATTGGACAATCCGGTCGCGAGATGTGGCAGTTTGGAGGTAAGAAACGCTTGAGAAACTCAAAATTTGCGCAGTTCTGATGCTCGAAACGAATAACTAGAACGGCCTAGGGGAAAAGTGGGCATACCGTTGTAATCGGGCGAGTTTCTACTTTCAAATGCAAAAGAAATTTTGCGGATTGGTCAATCGGTTCGCGAGATATGGCAGTTTGGAAATAAGAAACGCTTGAGAAACTCAAAACTTTCGCAGTTCTGATGCTAGAAACGAGTAACTAGAACGGCGTAGGGGAAAAGTGCGCATACCGTTGTAATCGGGCGAGATTCTACTTTCAAATGCAAAAGAAATTTTGCGGATTGGTCAATCGGTTCGCGAGTTATGGCAGTTTGGAGGTAAGAAACGCTTGAGAAACTCAAAATTTTCCCAGTTCTGATGCTCGAAACGAATAGCTGGAACGGCCTAGGGGAAAACTACACATACCGTTGTAATCGGGCGAGTTTCTACTTTCAGATGCAACAGAAATTTTGCGGATTGATCAACCCGTTCGCGAGATATGGCAGTTTGGAGATAAGAAACGCTTGAGAAACTCAAAATTTTCGCAGTTCTGATGCTCGAAACGAATGACTAGAACGGCGTAGGGGAAAAGTGCGCATACCGTTGTAATCGGGCGAGATTCTACTTTCAGATGCAACAGAAATTTTGCGGATTGGTCGATCCGTTCGCGAGATATGGCAGTTTGGAGGTAAGAAACGCTTGAGAATCTCAAAATTTTCGCAGTTCTGATGTTCGAAACGAATAACTAGAACGGCCCAGGGGAAAAGTGCGCATACCATTGTAATCGGGCGAGTTTCTACTTTCAAATGCAACAGAAATTTTGCGGATTGGTCAATCCGTTCGCGAGATATGGCAGTTTGGAAATAAGAAACGCTTGAGAAACTCAAAACTTTCGCAGTTCTGATGCTAGAAACGAGTAACTAGAACGGCGTAGGGGAAAAGTGCGCATACCGTTGTAATCGGGCGAGATTCTACTTTCAGATGCAACAGAAATTTTGCGGATCGGTCAATCCGTCCGCGAGATATGGCAGATTGAATGTAAGAAACGCTTGAGAAACTCAAAATTTGCGCAGTTCTGATGCTTGAAACGAATAACTAGAACGGCCTAGGGGAAAAGTGGGCATACCGTTGTAATCGGGCGAGTTTCTACTTTCAGATGCAACAGAAATTTTGCGGATCGGTAAATCCGTTCGCGAGATATGGCAGTTTGGATGCAAGAAACGCTTGAGAAACTCGAAATTTTCGCAGTTCTGATGCTCGAAACGAATAACTGGAACGGCCTAGGGGAAAACTACACATACCGTTGTAATCGGGCGAGTCTCTACTTTCAGATGCAACAGAAATTTTGCGGATTGGTCAATCCGTTCGCGAGATATGGCAGTTTGGATGTAAGAAACGCTTGAGAAACTCAAAATTTTCCCAGTTCTGATGCTCGAAACGAATAGCTGGAACGGCCTAGGGGAAAACTACACATACCGTTGTAATCGGGCGAGTTTCTACTTTCAGATGCAACAGAAATTTTGCGGATTGATCAATCCGTTCGCGAGATATGGCAGTTTGGACATATGAAACGCTTGAGAAACTCAAAATTTTCGCAGTTCTGATGCTAGACACGAGTAACTAGAACGGCGTAGGGGAAAAGTGCGCATACCGTTGTAATCGGGCGAGATTCTACTTTCAGATGCAACAGAAATTTTGCGGATTGGTCAATCCGTTCGCGAGATATGGCAGTTTGAAGGTAAGAAACGCTTGAGAAACTCAAAATTTGCGCTGTTCTGATGCTTGAAACGAATAACTAGAACGGCCTAGGGGAAAAGTGGGCATACCGTTGTAATCGGGCGAGTTTCTACTTTCAGATGCAACAGAAATTTTGCGGATTGGTCAATCCGGTCGCGAGATGTAGCAGTTTGGAGGTAAGAAACGCTTGAGAAACTCAAAATTTGCGCAGTTCTGATGCTCGAAACGAATAACTAGAACGGCCTAGGGGAAAAGTGGGCATACCGTTGTAATCGGGCGTGTTTCTACTTTCAGATGCAACAGAAATTTTGCGGGTCGGTAAATCCGTTCGCGAGATATGGCAGTTTGGATGCAAGAAACGCTTGAGAAACTCGAAATTTTCGCAGTTCTGATGCTCGAAACGAATAACTGGAACGGCCTAGGGGAAAACTACACATACCGTTGTAATCGGGCGAGTCTCTACTTTCAGATGCAAGAGAAATTTTGCGGATTGGTCAATCCGTTCGCGAGATATGGCAGTTTGGAGGTAAGAAACGCTTGAGAAACTCAAAATTTTCCCAGTTCTGATGCTCGAAACGAATAGCTGGAACGGCCTAGGGGAAAACTACACATACCGTTGTAATCGGGCGAGTTTCTACTTTCAGATGCAACAGAAATTTTGCGGATTGATCAATCCGTTCGCGAGATATGGCAGTTTGGAGATAAGAAACGCTTGAGAAACTCAAAATTTTCGCAGTTCTGATGCTCGAAACGAATGACTAGAACGGCGTAGGGGAAAAGTGCGCATACCGTTGTAATCGGGCGAGATTCTACTTTCAGATGCAACAGAAATTTTGCGGATTGGTCAATCCGTTCGCGAGATATGGCAGTTTGAAGGTAAGAAACGCTTGAGAAACTCAAAATTTGCGCTGTTCTGATGCTTGAAACGAATAACTAGAACGGCCTAGGGGAAAAGTGGGCATACCGTTGTAATCGGGCGAGTTTCTACTTTCAGATGCAACAGAAATTTTGCGGATTGGTCAATCCGGTCGCGAGATGTAGCAGTTTGGAGGTAAGAAACGCTTGAGAAACTCAAAATTTGCGCAGTTCTGATGCTCGAAACGAATAACTAGAACGGCCTAGGGGAAAAGTGGGCATACCGTTGTAATCGGGCGAGTTTCTACTTTCAGATGCAACAGAAATTTTGCGGGTCGGTAAATCCGTTCGCGAGATATGGCAGTTTGGATGCAAGAAACGCTTGAGAAACTCGAAATTTTCGCAGTTCTGATGCTCGAAACGAATAACTGGAACGGCCTAGGGGAAAACTACACATACCGTTGTAATCGGGCGAGTCTCTACTTTCAGATGCAAGAGAAATTTTGCGGATTGGTCAATCCGTTCGCGAGATATGGCAGTTTGGAGGTAAGAAACGCTTGAGAAACTCAAAATTTTCCCAGTTCTGATGCTCGAAACGAATAGCTGGAACGGCCTAGGGGAAAACTACACATACCGTTGTAATCGGGCGAGTTTCTACTTTCAGATGCAACAGAAATTTTGCGGATTGATCAATCCGTTCGCGAGATATGGCAGTTTGGAGATAAGAAACGCTTGAGAAACTCAAAATTTTCGCAGTTCTGATGCTCGAAACGAATGACTAGAACGGCGTAGGGGAAAAGTGCGCATACCGTTGTAATCGGGCGAGATTCTACTTTCAGATGCAACAGAAATTTTGCGGATTGGTCGATCCGTTCGCGAGATATGGCAGTTTGGAGGTAAGAAACGCTTGAGAATCTCAAAATTTTCGCAGTTCTGATGTTCGAAACGAATAACTAGAACGGCCCAGGGGAAAAGTGCGCATACCATTGTAATCGGGCGAGTTTCTACTTTCAAATGCAACAGAAATTTTGCGGATTGGTCAATCCGTTCGCGAGATATGGCAGTTTGGAAATAAGAAACGCTTGAGAAACTCAAAACTTTCGCAGTTCTGATGCTAGAAACGAGTAACTAGAACGGCGTAGGGGAAAAGTGCGCATACCGTTGTAATCGGGCGAGATTCTACTTTCAGATGCAACAGAAATTTTGCGGATCGGTCAATCCGTCCGCGAGATATGGCAGATTGAATGTAAGAAACGCTTGAGAAACTCAAAATTTGCGCAGTTCTGATGCTTGAAACGAATAACTAGAACGGCCTAGGGGAAAAGTGGGCATACCGTTGTAATCGGGCGAGTTTCTACTTTCAGATGCAACAGAAATTTTGCGGATCGGTAAATCCGTTCGCGAGATATGGCAGTTTGGATGCAAGAAACGCTTGAGAAACTCGAAATTTTCGCAGTTCTGATGCTCGAAACGAATAACTGGAACGGCCTAGGGGAAAACTACACATACCGTTGTAATCGGGCGAGTCTCTACTTTCAGATGCAACAGAAATTTTGCGGATTGGTCAATCCGTTCGCGAGATATGGCAGTTTGGAGGTAAGAAACGCTTGAGAAACTCAAAATTTTCCCAGTTCTGATGCTCGAAACGAATAGCTGGAACGGCCTAGGGGAAAACTACACATACCGTTGTAATCGGGCGAGTTTCTACTTTCAGATGCAACAGAAATTTTGCGGATTGATCAATCCGTTCGCGAGATATGGCAGTTTGGAGATAAGAAACGCTTGAGAAACTCAAAATTTTCGCAGTTCTGATGCTCGAAACGAATGACTAGAACGGCGTAGGGGAAAAGTGCGCATACCGTTCTAATCGGGCGAGATTCTACTTTCAGATGCAACAGAAATTTTGCGGATCGGTCAATCCGTTCGCGAGATATGGCAGATTGAATGTAAGAAACGCTTGAGAAACTCAAAATTTTCGCAGTTCTGATGCTCGAAATGAATAACTAGAACGGCCTAGGGGAGAAGTACGCATACCGTTGTAATCGGGCGAGTTTCTACTTTCAGATGCAACAGAAATTTTGCGGATTGATCAATCCGTTCGCGAGATATGGCAGTTTGGACATATGAAACGCTTGAGAAACTCAAAATTTTCGCAGTTCTGATGCTAGACACGAGTAACTAGAACGGCGTAGGGGAAAAGTGCGCATACCGTTGTAATCGGGCGAGATTCTACTTTCAGATGCAACAGAAATTTTGCGGATTGGTCAATCCGTTCGCGAGATATGGCAGTTTGAAGGTAAGAAACGCTTGAGAAACTCAAAATTTGCGCTGTTCTGATGCTTGAAACGAATAACTAGAACGGCCTAGGGGAAAAGTGGGCATACCGTTGTAATCGGGCGAGTTTCTACTTTCGGATGCAACAGAAATTTTGCGGATTGGTCAATCCGGTCGCGAGATGTGGCAGTTTGGAGGTAAGAAACGCTTGAGAAACTCAAAATTTGCGCAGTTCTGATGCTCGAAACGAATAACTAGAACGGCCTAGGGGAAAAGTGGGCATACCGTTGTAATCGGGCGAGTTTCTACTTTCAGATGCAACAGAAATTTTGCGGATCGGTCAATCCGTTCGCGAGATATGGCAGTTTGGAGGTAAGAAACGCTTGAGCAACTCAAAATTTTCGCAGTTCTGATGCTCGAAACGAATAACTGGAACGGCCTAGGGGAAAACTACACATACCGTTGTAATCGGGCGAGTCTCTACTTTCAGATGCAAGAGAAATTTTGCGGAGTGGTCAATCCGTTCGCGAGATATGGCAGTTTGGAGGTAAGAAACGCTTGAGAAACTCAAAATTTTCGCAGTTCTGATGCTCGAAACGAATAGCTGGAACGGCTTAGGGGAAAACTACACATACCGTTGTAATCGGGCGAGTTTCTGCTTTCACAAGCAACAGAAATTTTGTGGATTGATCAATCCGTTCGCGAGACATGGCAGTTTGGAGATAAGAAACGCTTTAGAAACTCAAAATTTTCGCAGTTCTGATGCTCGAAACGAATAACTAGAACGGCCTAGGGGAAAAGTGGGCATACCGTTGTAATCGGGCGAGTTTCTACTTTCAGATGCAACAGAAATTTTGCGGATCGGTAAATCCGTTCGCGAGATATGGCAGTTTGGATGCAAGAAACGCTTGAGAAACTCGAAATTTTCGCAGTTCTGATGCTCGAAACGAATAACTGGAACGGCCTAGGGGAAAACTACACATACCGTTGTAATCGGGCGAGTCTCTACTTTCAGATGCAACAGAAATTTTGCGGATTGATCAATCCGTTCGCGAGATATGGCAGTTTGGAGATAAGAAACGCTTGAGAAACTCAAAATTTTCGCAGTTCTGTGGCTGGAAACGAATGACTAGAACGGCGTAGGGGAAAAGTGCGCATACCGTTGTAATCGGGCGAGTTTCTACTTTCAGATGCAACAGAAATTTTGCGGATTGATCAATCCGTTCGCGAGATATGGTAGTTTGGACATATGAAACGCTTGAGAAACTCAAAATTTTCGCAGTTCTGATGCTAGACACGAGTAACTAGAACGGCGTAGGGGAAAAGTGCGCATACCGTTGTAATCGGGCGAGATTCTACTTTCAGATGCAACAGAAATTTTGCGGATTGGTCAATCCATTCGCGAGATATGGCAGTTTGAAGGTAAGAAACGCTTGAGAAACTCAAAATTTGCGCTGTTCTGATGCTTGAAACGAATAACTAGAACGGCCTAGGGGAAAAGTGGGCATACCGTTGTAATCGGGCGAGTTTCTACTTTCAGATGCAACAGAAATTTTGCGGATTGGTCAATCCGGTCGCGAGATGTGGCAGTTTGGAGGTAAGAAACGCTTGAGAAACTCAAAATTTGCGCAGTTCTGATGCTTGAAACGAATAACTAGAACGGCCTAGGGGAAAACTACACATACCGTTGCAATCGGGCGAGCTTCTACTTTCAGATGCAACAGAAATTTTGCGGATCGGTCAATCCGTTCGCGAGATATGGCAGTTTGGAGGTAAGAAACGCTTGAGCAACTCAAAATTTTCGCAGTTCTGATGCTCGAAACGAATAACTGGAACGGCCTAGGGGAAAACTACACATACCGTTGTAATCGGGCGAGTCTCTACTTTCAGATGCAAGAGAAATTTTGCGGAGTGGTCAATCCGTTCGCGAGATATGGCAGTTTGGAGGTAAGAAACGCTTGAGAAACTCAAAATTTTCGCAGTTCTGATGCTCGAAACGAATAGCTGGAACGGCTTAGGGGAAAACTACACATACCGTTGTAATCGGGCGAGTTTCTGCTTTCACAAGCAACAGAAATTTTGTGGATTGATCAATCCGTTCGCGAGACATGGCAGTTTGGAGATAAGAAACGCTTTAGAAACTTAAAATTTTCGCAGTTCTGATGCTCGAAACGAATAACTAGAACGGCCCAGGGGAAAAGTGCGCATACCGTTGTAATCGGGCGAGTTTCTACTTTCAAATGCAACAGAAATTTTGCGGATTGGTCAATCCGTTCGCGAGATATGGCAGTTTGGAAATAAGAAACGCTTGAGAAACTCAAAATTTTCGCAGTTATGATGCTAGAAACGAGTAAGTAGAACGGCGTAGGGGAAAAGTGGGCATACCGTTGTAATCGGGCGAGATTCTACTTTCAGATGCAACAGAAATTTTGCGGATCGGTCAATCCGTTCGCGAGATATGGCAGTTTGAAGGTAAGAAACGCTTGAGAAACTCAAAATTTACGCAGTTCTGATGCTTGAAACGAATAACTAGAACGGCCTAGGGGAAAAGTGAGCATACCGTTGTAATCGGGCGAGTTTCTACTTTCAGATGCAACAGAAATTTTGCGGGTCGGTAAATCCGTTCGCGAGATATGGCAGTTTGGATGCAAGAAACGCTTGAGAAACTCGAAATTTTCGCAGTTCTGATGCTCGAAACGAATAACTGGAACGGCCTAGGGGAAAACTACACATACCGTTGTAATCGGGCGAGTCTCTACTTTCAGATGCAACAGTAATTTTGCGGATCGGTAAATCCGTTCGCGAGATATGGCAGTTTGGAGGTAAGAAACGCTTGAGAAACTCAAAATTTTCCCAGTTCTGATGCTCGAAACGAATAGCTGGAACGGCCTAGGGGAAAACTACACATACCGTTGTAATCGGGCGAGTTTCTACTTTCAGATGCAACAGAAATTTTGCGGATTGATCAATCCGTTCGCGAGATATGGCAGTTTGGAGATAAGAAACGCTTGAGAAACTCAAAATTTTCGCAGTTCTGATGCTCGAAACGAATGACTAGAACGGCGTAGGGGAAAAGTGCGCATACCGTTGTAATCGGGCGAGATTCTACTTTCAGATGCAACAGAAATTTTGCGGATTGGTCAATCCGTTCGCGAGATATGGCAGTTTGAAGGTAAGAAACGCTTGAGAAACTCAAAATTTGCGCTGTTCTGATGCTTGAAACGAATAACTAGAACGGCCTAGGGGAAAAGTGGGCATACCGTTGTAATCGGGCGAGTTTCTACTTTCAGATGCAACAGAAATTTTGCGGATTGGTCAATCCGGTCGCGAGATGTAGCAGTTTGGAGGTAAGAAACGCTTGAGAAACTCAAAATTTGCGCAGTTCTGATGCTCGAAACGAATAACTAGAACGGCCTAGGGGAAAAGTGGGCATACCGTTGTAATCGGGCGAGTTTCTACTTTCAGATGCAACAGAAATTTTGCGGGTCGGTAAATCCGTTCGCGAGATATGGCAGTTTGGATGCAAGAAACGCTTGAGAAACTCGAAATTTTCGCAGTTCTGATGCTCGAAACGAATAACTGGAACGGCCTAGGGGAAAACTACACATACCGTTGTAATCGGGCGAGTCTCTACTTTCAGATGCAAGAGAAATTTTGCGGATTGGTCAATCCGTTCGCGAGATATGGCAGTTTGGAGGTAAGAAACGCTTGAGAAACTCAAAATTTTCCCAGTTCTGATGCTCGAAACGAATAGCTGGAACGGCCTAGGGGAAAACTACACATACCGTTGTAATCGGGCGAGTTTCTACTTTCAGATGCAACAGAAATTTTGCGGATTGATCAATCCGTTCGCGAGATATGGCAGTTTGGAGATAAGAAACGCTTGAGAAACTCAAAATTTTCGCAGTTCTGATGCTCGAAACGAATGACTAGAACGGCGTAGGGGAAAAGTGCGCATACCGTTGTAATCGGGCGAGATTCTACTTTCAGATGCAACAGAAATTTTGCGGATTGGTCGATCCGTTCGCGAGATATGGCAGTTTGGAGGTAAGAAACGCTTGAGAATCTCAAAATTTTCGCAGTTCTGATGTTCGAAACGAATAACTAGAACGGCCCAGGGGAAAAGTGCGCATACCATTGTAATCGGGCGAGTTTCTACTTTCAAATGCAACAGAAATTTTGCGGATTGGTCAATCCGTTCGCGAGATATGGCAGTTTGGAAATAAGAAACGCTTGAGAAACTCAAAACTTTCGCAGTTCTGATGCTAGAAACGAGTAACTAGAACGGCGTAGGGGAAAAGTGCGCATACCGTTGTAATCGGGCGAGATTCTACTTTCAGATGCAACAGAAATTTTGCGGATCGGTCAATCCGTCCGCGAGATATGGCAGATTGAATGTAAGAAACGCTTGAGAAACTCAAAATTTGCGCAGTTCTGATGCTTGAAACGAATAACTAGAACGGCCTAGGGGAAAAGTGGGCATACCGTTGTAATCGGGCGAGTTTCTACTTTCAGATGCAACAGAAATTTTGCGGATCGGTAAATCCGTTCGCGAGATATGGCAGTTTGGATGCAAGAAACGCTTGAGAAACTCGAAATTTTCGCAGTTCTGATGCTCGAAACGAATAACTGGAACGGCCTAGGGGAAAACTACACATACCGTTGTAATCGGGCGAGTCTCTACTTTCAGATGCAACAGAAATTTTGCGGATTGGTCAATCCGTTCGCGAGATATGGCAGTTTGGAGGTAAGAAACGCTTGAGAAACTCAAAATTTTCCCAGTTCTGATGCTCGAAACGAATAGCTGGAACGGCCTAGGGGAAAACTACACATACCGTTGTAATCGGGCGAGTTTCTACTTTCAGATGCAACAGAAATTTTGCGGATTGATCAATCCGTTCGCGAGATATGGCAGTTTGGAGATAAGAAACGCTTGAGAAACTCAAAATTTTCGCAGTTCTGATGCTCGAAACGAATGACTAGAACGGCGTAGGGGAAAAGTGCGCATACCGTTCTAATCGGGCGAGATTCTACTTTCAGATGCAACAGAAATTTTGCGGATCGGTCAATCCGTTCGCGAGATATGGCAGATTGAATGTAAGAAACGCTTGAGAAACTCAAAATTTTCGCAGTTCTGATGCTCGAAATGAATAACTAGAACGGCCTAGGGGAGAAGTACGCATACCGTTGTAATCGGGCGAGTTTCTACTTTCAGATGCAACAGAAATTTTGCGGATTGATCAATCCGTTCGCGAGATATGGCAGTTTGGACATATGAAACGCTTGAGAAACTCAAAATTTTCGCAGTTCTGATGCTAGACACGAGTAACTAGAACGGCGTAGGGGAAAAGTGCGCATACCGTTGTAATCGGGCGAGATTCTACTTTCAGATGCAACAGAAATTTTGCGGATTGGTCAATCCGTTCGCGAGATATGGCAGTTTGAAGGTAAGAAACGCTTGAGAAACTCAAAATTTGCGCTGTTCTGATGCTTGAAACGAATAACTAGAACGGCCTAGGGGAAAAGTGGGCATACCGTTGTAATCGGGCGAGTTTCTACTTTCAGATGCAACAGAAATTTTGCGGATTGGTCAATCCGGTCGCGAGATGTGGCAGTTTGGAGGTAAGAAACGCTTGAGAAACTCAAAATTTGCGCAGTTCTGATGCTCGAAACGAATAACTAGAACGGCCTAGGGGAAAAGTGGGCATACCGTTGTAATCGGGCGAGTTTCTACTTTCAGATGCAACAGAAATTTTGCGGATCGGTCAATCCGTTCGCGAGATATGGCAGTTTGGAGGTAAGAAACGCTTGAGCAACTCAAAATTTTCGCAGTTCTGATGCTCGAAACGAATAACTGGAACGGCCTAGGGGAAAACTACACATACCGTTGTAATCGGGCGAGTCTCTACTTTCAGATGCAAGAGAAATTTTGCGGAGTGGTCAATCCGTTCGCGAGATATGGCAGTTTGGAGGTAAGAAACGCTTGAGAAACTCAAAATTTTCGCAGTTCTGATGCTCGAAACGAATAGCTGGAACGGCTTAGGGGAAAACTACACATACCGTTGTAATCGGGCGAGTTTCTGCTTTCACAAGCAACAGAAATTTTGTGGATTGATCAATCCGTTCGCGAGACATGGCAGTTTGGAGATAAGAAACGCTTTAGAAACTCAAAATTTTCGCAGTTCTGATGCTCGAAACGAATAACTAGAACGGCCTAGGGGAAAAGTGGGCATACCGTTGTAATCGGGCGAGTTTCTACTTTCAGATGCAACAGAAATTTTGCGGATCGGTAAATCCGTTCGCGAGATATGGCAGTTTGGATGCAAGAAACGTTTGAGAAACTCGAAATTTTCGCAGTTCTGATGCTCGAAACGAATAACTGGAACGGCCTAGGGGAAAACTACACATACCGTTGTAATCGGGCGAGTCTCTACTTTCAGATGCAACAGAAATTTTGCGGATTGATCAATCCGTTCGCGAGATATGGCAGTTTGGAGATAAGAAACGCTTGAGAAACTCAAAATTTTCGCAGTTCTGTGGCTGGAAACGAATGACTAGAACGGCGTAGGGGAAAAGTGCGCATACCGTTGTAATCGGGCGAGTTTCTACTTTCAGATGCAACAGAAATTTTGCGGATTGATCAATCCGTTCGCGAGATATGGTAGTTTGGACATATGAAACGCTTGAGAAACTCAAAATTTTCGCAGTTCTGATGCTAGACACGAGTAACTAGAACGGCGTAGGGGAAAAGTGCGCATACCGTTGTAATCGGGCGAGATTCTACTTTCAGATGCAACAGAAATTTTGCGGATTGGTCAATCCATTCGCGAGATATGGCAGTTTGAAGGTAAGAAACGCTTGAGAAACTCAAAATTTGCGCTGTTCTGATGCTTGAAACGAATAACTAGAACGGCCTAGGGGAAAAGTGGGCATACCGTTGTAATCGGGCGAGTTTCTACTTTCAGATGCAACAGAAATTTTGCGGATTGGTCAATCCGGTCGCGAGATGTGGCAGTTTGGAGGTAAGAAACGCTTGAGAAACTCAAAATTTGCGCAGTTCTGATGCTTGAAACGAATAACTAGAACGGCCTAGGGGAAAACTACACATACCGTTGCAATCGGGCGAGCTTCTACTTTCAGATGCAACAGAAATTTTGCGGATCGGTCAATCCGTTCGCGAGATATGGCAGTTTGGAGGTAAGAAACGCTTGAGCAACTCAAAATTTTCGCAGTTCTGATGCTCGAAACGAATAACTGGAACGGCCTAGGGGAAAACTACACATACCGTTGTAATCGGGCGAGTCTCTACTTTCAGATGCAAGAGAAATTTTGCGGAGTGGTCAATCCGTTCGCGAGATATGGCAGTTTGGAGGTAAGAAACGCTTGAGAAACTCAAAATTTTCGCAGTTCTGATGCTCGAAACGAATAGCTGGAACGGCTTAGGGGAAAACTACACATACCGTTGTAATCGGGCGAGTTTCTGCTTTCACAAGCAACAGAAATTTTGTGGATTGATCAATCCGTTCGCGAGACATGGCAGTTTGGAGATAAGAAACGCTTTAGAAACTTAAAATTTTCGCAGTTCTGATGCTCGAAACGAATAACTAGAACGGCCCAGGGGAAAAGTGCGCATACCGTTGTAATCGGGCGAGTTTCTACTTTCAAATGCAACAGAAATTTTGCGGATTGGTCAATCCGTTCGCGAGATATGGCAGTTTGGAAATAAGAAACGCTTGAGAAACTCAAAATTTTCGCAGTTATGATGCTAGAAACGAGTAAGTAGAACGGCGTAGGGGAAAAGTGGGCATACCGTTGTAATCGGGCGAGATTCTACTTTCAGATGCAACAGAAATTTTGCGGATCGGTCAATCCGTTCGCGAGATATGGCAGTTTGAAGGTAAGAAACGCTTGAGAAACTCAAAATTTACGCAGTTCTGATGCTTGAAACGAATAACTAGAACGGCCTAGGGGAAAAGTGAGCATACCGTTGTAATCGGGCGAGTTTCTACTTTCAGATGCAACAAAAATTTTGCGGAGCGGTAAATCCGTTCGCGAGATATGGCAGTTTGGATGCAAGAAACGCTTGAGAAACTAGAAATTTTCGCAGTTCTGATGCTCGAAACGAATAAACGGAACGGCCTAGGGGAAAACTACACATACCGTTGTAATCGGGCGAGTTTCTACTTTCAGATGCAACAGAAATTTTGCGGATTGATCAATCCGTTCGCGAGATATGGCAGTTTGGAGATAAGAAACGCTTGAGAAACTCAAAATTTTCGCAGATCTGATGCTCGAAACGAATGACTAGAACGGCCTAGGGGAGAAGTACGTACACCGTTGTAATCGGGCGAGTGTCTACTTTCAGATGCAACAGAAATTTTGCGGATTGGTCAATCCGTTCGCGAGATATGGCAGTTTGGAGGTAAGAAACGCTTGAGAAACTCAAAATTTTCGCAGTTCTGATGCTCGAAACGAATAACTAGAACGGCCCAGGGGAAAAGTGCGCATACCGTTGTAATCGGGCGAGTTTCTACTTTCAAATGCAAAAGAAATTTTGCGGATTGGTCAATCCGTTCGCGAGATATGGCAGTTTGGAAATAAGAAACGCTTGAGAAACTCAAAACTTTCGCAGTTCTGATGCTAGAAACGAGTAACTAGAACGGCGTAGGGGAAAAGTGCGCATACCGTTGTAATCGGGCGAGATTCTACTTTCAGATGCAACAGAAATTTTGCGGATCGGTCAATCCGTTCGCGAGATATGGCAGATTGAATGTAAGAAACGCTTGAGAAACTCAAAATTTGCGCAGTTCTGATGCTTGAAACGAATAACTAGAACGGCCTAGGGGAAAAGTGGGCATACCGTTGTAATCGGGCGAGTTTCTACTTTCAGATGCAACAGAAATTTTGCGGATCGGTAAATCCGTTCGCGAGATATGGCAGTTTGGATGCAAGAAACGCTTGAGAAACTCGAAATTTTCGCAGTTCTGATGCTCGAAACGAATAACTGGAACGGCCTAGGGGAAAACTACACATACCGTTGTAATCGGGCGAGTCTCTACTTTCAGATGCAACAGAAATTTTGCGGATTGGTCAATCCGTTCGCGAGATATGGCAGTTTGGAGGTAAGAAACGCTTGAGAAACTCAAAATTTTCCCAGTTCTGATGCTCGAAACGAATAGCTGGAACGGCCTAGGGGAAAACTACACATACCGTTGTAATCGGGCGAGTTTCTACTTTCAGATGCAACAGAAATTTTGCGGATTGTTCGATCCGTTCGCGAGATATGGCAGTTTGGAGGTAAGAAACGCTTGAGAAACTAAAAATTTGCGCAGTTCTGATGCTTGAAACGAATAACTAGAACAGCCTAGGGGAAAAGTGCGCATACCGTTGTAATCGGGCGAGTTTCTACTTTCAGATGCAACAGAAATTTTGCGGATTGATCAATCCGTTCGCGAGATATGGCAGTTTGGAGATAAGAAACGCTTGAGAAACTCAAAATTTTCGCATTTCTGATGCTCGAAACGAATGACTAGAACGGCCCAGGGGAAAAGTGCGCATACCGTTGTAATCGGGCGAGGTTCTACTTTCAAATGCAACAGAAGTTTTGCGGATTGGTCAATCCGTTCGCGAGATATGGCAGTTTGGAGGTAAGAAACGCTTGAGAAACTAAAAATTTGCGCAGTTCTGATGCTTGAAACGAATAACTAGAACAGCCTAGGGGAAAAGTGCGCATACCGTTGTAATCGGGCGAGTTTCTACTTTCAGATGCAACAAAAATTTTGCGGATCGGTAAATCCGTTCGCGAGATATGGCAGATTGGATGCAAGAAACGCTTGAGAAACTAGAAATTTTCGCAGTTCTGATGCTCGAAACGAATAAACGGAACGGCCTAGGGGAAAACTACACATACCGTTTTAATCGGGCGAGTTTCTACTTTCAGATGCAACAGAAATTTTGCGGATTGCTCGATCCGTTCGCGAGATATGGCAGTTTGGAGGTAAGAAACGCTTGAGAATCTCAAAATTTTCGCAGTTCTGATGTTCGAAACGAATAACTAGAACGGCCCAGGGGAAAAGTGCGCATACCGTTGTAATCGGGCGAGTTTCTACTTTCAAACGCAAAAGAAATTTTGCGGATTGGTCAATCCGTTCGCGAGATATGGCAGTTTGGAAATAAGAAACGTTTGAGAAACTCAAAACTTTCGCAGTTCTGATGCTAGAAACGAGTAACTAGAACGGCGTAGGGGAAAAGTGCGCATACCGTTGTAATCGGGCGAGTTTCTACTTTCAGATGCAACAGAAATTTTGCGGATCGGTAAATCCGTTCGCGAGATATGGCAGTTTGGATGCAAGAAACGCTTGAGAAACTCGAAATTTTCGCAGTTCTCATGCTCGAAACGGATAACTGGAACGGCCTAGGGGAAAACTACCCATACCGTTGTAATCGGGCGAGTCTCTACTTTCAGATGCAACAGAAATTTTGCGGATTGGTCAATCCGTGCGCGAGATATGGCAGTTTGGAGGTAAGAAACGCTTGAGAAACTCAAAATTTTCCCAGTTCTGATGCTCGAAACGAATAGCTGGAACGGCCTAGGGGAAAACTACACATACCGTTGTAATCGGGCGAGTTTCTACTTTCAGATGCAACAGAAATTTTGCGGATTGATCAATCCGTTCGCGAGATATGGCAGTTTGGAGATAAGAAACGCTTGAGAAAATCAAAATTCTCGCAGTTCTGATGCTCGAAACGAATGACTAGAACGGCCTAGGGGAGAAGTACGTATACCGTTGTAATCGGGCGAGTTTCTACTTTCAGATGCAACAGAAATTTTGCGGATCGGTAAATCCGTTCGCGAGATATGGCAGTTTGGATGCAAGAAACGCTTGAGAAACTCGAAATTTTCCCAGTTCTGATGCTCGAAACGAATAGCTGGAACGGCCTAGGGGAAAACTACACATACCGTTGTAATCGGGCGAGTGTCTACTTTCAGATGCAACAGAAATTTTGCGGATTGGTCAATCCGTTCGCGAGATATGGCAGTTTGGAAATAAGAAACGTTTGAGAAACTCAAAACTTTCGCAGTTCTGATGCTAGAAACGAGTAACTAGAACGGCGTAGGGGAAAAGTGCGCATACCGTTGTAATCGGGCGAGTCTCTACTTTCAGATGCAACAGAAATTTTGCGGATTGGTCAATCCGTTCGCGAGATATGGCAGTTTGGAGGTAAGAAACGCTTGAGAAACTCAAAATTTTCCCAGTTCTGATGCTCGAAACGAATAGCTGGAACGGCCTAGGGGAAAACTACACATACCGTTGTAATCGGGCGAGTTTCTACTTTCAAATGCAACAGAAATTTTGCGGATTGGTAAATCCGTTCGCGAGATATGGCAGTTTGGAAATAAGAAACGTTTGAGAAACTCAAAACTTTCGCAGTTCTGATGCTAGAAACGAGTAACTAGAACGGCGTAGGGGAAAAGTGCGCATACCGTTGTAATCGGGCGAGTTTCTACTTTCAGATGCAACAGAAATTTTGCGGATCGGTAAATCCGTTCGCGAGATATGGCAGTTTGGATGCAAGAAACGCTTGAGAAACTCGAAATTTTCGCAGTTCTCATGCTCGAAACGAATAACTGGAACGGCCTAGGGGAAAACTACACATACCGTTGTAATCGGGCGAGTCTCTACTTTCAGATGCAACAGAAATTTTGCGGATTGGTCAATCCGTTCGCGAGATATGGCAGTTTGGAGGTAAGAAACGCTTGAGAAACTCAAAATTTTCCCAGTTCTGATGCTCGAAACGAATAGCTGGAACGGCCTAGGGGAAAACTACACATACCGTTGTAATCGGGCGAGTGTCTACTTTCAGATGCAACAGAAATTTTGCGGATCGGTCAATCCGTTCGCGAGATATGGCAGTTTGGAGGTAAGAAACGCTTGAAAAACACAAAATTTTCAGAGTTCTGATGCTCGAAACGAATGACTAGAACGGCCTAGGGGAGAAGTACGCATACCGTTGTAATCGGGCGAGTTTCTACTTTCACAAGCAACAGAAATTTTGCGGATTGATCAATCCGTTCGCGAGACATGGCAGTTTGGAGATAAGAAACGCTTTAGAAACTTAAAATTTTCGCAGTTCTGATGCTCGAAACGAATAACTAGAACGGCCCAGGGGAAAAGTGCGCATACCGTTGTAATCGGTCGAGTTTCTACTTTCAAATGCAACAGAAATTTTGCGGATTGGTCAATCCGTTCGCGAGATATGGCAGTTTGGAAATAAGAAACGCTTGAGAAACTCAAAATTTTCGCAGTTATGATGCTAGGAACGAGTAAGTAGAACGGCGTAGGGGAAAACTACACATACCGTTGTAATCGGGCGAGTCTCTACTTTCAGATGCAACAGAAATTTTGCGGATTGGTCAATCCGTTCGCGAGATATGGCAGTTTGGATGCAAGAAACGCTTGAGAAACTAGAAATTTTCGCAGTTCTGATGCTCGAAACGAATAAACGGAACGGCCTAGGGGAAAACTACACATACCGTTTTAATCGGGCGAGTTTCTACTTTCAGATGCAACAGAAATTTTGCGGATTGCTCGATCCGTTCGCGAGATATGGCAGTTTGGAGGTAAGAAACGCTTGAGAATCTCAAAATTTTCGCAGTTCTGATGTTCGAAACGAATAACTAGAACGGCCCAGGGGAAAAGTGCGCATACCGTTGTAATCGGGCGAGTTTCTACTTTCAAATGCAAAAGAAATTTTGGGGATTGGTCAATCCGTTCGCGAGATATGGCAGTTTGGAAATAAGAAACGTTTGAGAAACTCAAAACTTTCGCAGTTCTGATGCTAGAAACGAGTAACTAGAACGGCGTAGGGGAAAAGTGCGCATACCGTTGTAATCGGGCGAGTTTCTACTTTCAGATGCAACAGAAATTTTGCGGATCGGTAAATCCGTTCGCGAGATATGGCAGTTTGGATGCAAGAAACGCTTGAGAAACTCGAAATTTTCGCAGTTCTCATGCTCGAAACGAATAACTGGAACGGCCTAGGGGAAAACTACACATACCGTTGTAATCGGGCGAGTCTCTACTTTCAGATGCAACAGAAATTTTGCGGATTGGTCAATCCGTTCGCGAGATATGGCAGTTTGGAGGTAAGAAACGCTTGAGAAACTCAAAATTTTCCCAGTTCTGATGCTCGAAACGAATAGCTGGAACGGCCTAGGGGAAAACTACACATACCGTTGTAATCGGGCGAGTGTCTACTTTCAGATGCAACAGAAATTTTGCGGATCGGTCAATCCGTTCGCGAGATATGGCAGTTTGGAGGTAAGAAACGCTTGAAAAACACAAAATTTTCGCAGTTCTGATGCTCGAAACGAATGACTAGAACGGCCTAGGGGAGAAGTACGCATACCGTTGTAATCGGGCGAGTTTCTACTTTCACAAGCAACAGAAATTTTGCGGATTGGTCAATCCGTTCGCGAGATATGGCAGTTTGGAGGTAAGAAACGCTTGAGAAACTCAAAATTTTCCCAGTTCTGATGCTCGAAACGAATAGCTGGAACGGCCTAGGGGAAAACTACACATACCGTTGTAATCGGGCGAGTGTCTACTTTCAGATGCAACAGAAATTTTGCGGATTGGTCAATCCGTTCGCGAGATATGGCAGTTTGGAAATAAGAAACGTTTGAGAAACTCAAAACTTTCGCAGTTCTGATGCTAGAAACGAGTAACTAGAACGGCGTAGGGGAAAAGTGCGCATACCGTTGTAATCGGGCGAGTCTCTACTTTCAGATGCAACAGAAATTTTGCGGATTGGTCAATCCGTTCGCGAGATATGGCAGTTTGGAGGTAAGAAACGCTTGAGAAACTCAAAATTTTCCCAGTTCTGATGCTCGAAACGAATAGCTGGAACGGCCTAGGGGAAAACTACACATACCGTTGTAATCGGGCGAGTTTCTACTTTCAAATGCAACAGAAATTTTGCGGATTGGTAAATCCGTTCGCGAGATATGGCAGTTTGGAAATAAGAAACGTTTGAGAAACTCAAAACTTTCGCAGTTCTGATGCTAGAAACGAGTAACTAGAACGGCGTAGGGGAAAAGTGCGCATACCGTTGTAATCGGGCGAGTTTCTACTTTCAGATGCAACAGAAATTTTGCGGATCGGTAAATCCGTTCGCGAGATATGGCAGTTTGGATGCAAGAAACGCTTGAGAAACTCGAAATTTTCGCAGTTCTCATGCTCGAAACGAATAACTGGAACGGCCTAGGGGAAAACTACACATACCGTTGTAATCGGGCGAGTCTCTACTTTCAGATGCAACAGAAATTTTGCGGATTGGTCAATCCGTTCGCGAGATATGGCAGTTTGGAGGTAAGAAACGCTTGAGAAACTCAAAATTTTCCCAGTTCTGATGCTCGAAACGAATAGCTGGAACGGCCTAGGGGAAAACTACACATACCGTTGTAATCGGGCGAGTGTCTACTTTCAGATGCAACAGAAATTTTGCGGATCGGTCAATCCGTTCGCGAGATATGGCAGTTTGGAGGTAAGAAACGCTTGAAAAACACAAAATTTTCAGAGTTCTGATGCTCGAAACGAATGACTAGAACGGCCTAGGGGAGAAGTACGCATACCGTTGTAATCGGGCGAGTTTCTACTTTCACAAGCAACAGAAATTTTGCGGATTGATCAATCCGTTCGCGAGACATGGCAGTTTGGAGATAAGAAACGCTTTAGAAACTTAAAATTTTCGCAGTTCTGATGCTCGAAACGAATAACTAGAACGGCCCAGGGGAAAAGTGCGCATACCGTTGTAATCGGGCGAGTTTCTACTTTCAAATGCAACAGAAATTTTGCGGATTGGTCAATCCGTTCGCGAGATATGGCAGTTTGGAAATAAGAAACGCTTGAGAAACTCAAAATTTTCGCAGTTATGATGCTAGGAACGAGTAAGTAGAACGGCGTAGGGGAAAACTACACATACCGTTGTAATCGGGCGAGTCTCTTCTTTCAGATGCAACAGAAATTTTGCGGATTGGTCAATCCGTTCGCGAGATATGGCAGTTTGGAGGTAAGAAACGCTTGAGAAACTCAAAATTTTCCCAGTTCTGATGCTCGAAACGAATAGCTGGAACGGCCTAGGGGAAAACTACACATACCGTTGTAATCGGGCGAGTGTCTACTTTCAGATGCAACAGAAATTTTGCGGATCGGTCAATCCGTTCGCGAGATATGGCAGTTTGGAGGTAAGAAACGCTTGAAAAACACAAAATTTTCAGAGTTCTGATGCTCGAAACGAAAGACTAGAACGGCCTAGGGGAGAAGTACGCATACCGTTGTAATCGGGCGAGTTTCTACTTTCACAAGCAACAGAAATTTTGCGGATTGATCAATCCGTTCGCGAGACATGGCAGTTTGGAGATAAGAAACGCTTTAGAAACTTAAAATTTTCGCAGTTCTGATGCTCGAAACGAATAACTAGAACGGCCCAGGGGAAAAGTGCGCATACCGTTGTAATCGGGCGAGTTTCTACTTTCAAATGCAACAGAAATTTTGCGGATTGGTCAATCCGTTCGCGAGATATGGCAGTTTGGAAATAAGAAACGCTTGAGAAACTCAAAATTTTCGCAGTTATGATGCTAGAAACGAGTAAGTAGAACGGCGTAGGGGAAAAGTGCGCATACCGTTGTAATCGGGCGAGATTCTACTTTCAGATGCAACAGAAATTTTGCGGATCGGTAAATCCGTTCGCGAGATATGGCAGTTTGGATGCAAGAAACGCTTGAGAAACTAGAAATTTTCGCAGTTCTGATGCTCGAAACGAATAAACGGAACGGCCTAGGGGAAAACTACACATACCGTTGTAATCGGGCGAGTTTCTACTTTCAGATGCAACAGAAATTTTGCGGATTGATCAATCCGTTCGCGAGATATGGCAGTTTGGAGATAAGAAACGCTTGAGAAACTCAAAATTTTCGCAGATCTGATGCTCGAAACGAATGACTAGAACGGCCTAGGGGAGAAGTACGTACACCGTTGTAATCGGGCGAGTGTCTACTTTCAGATGCAACAGAAATTTTGCGGATTGGTCAATCCGTTCGCGAGATATGGCAGTTTGGAGGTAAGAAACGCTTGAGAAACTCAAAATTTTCGCAGTTCTGATGCTCGAAACGAATAGCTGGAACGGCCTAGGGGAAAACTACACATACCGTTGTAATCGGGCGAGTTTCTACTTTCACAAGCAACAGAAATTTTGCGGATTGATCAATCCGTTCGCGAGACATGGCAGTTTGGAGATAAGAAACGCTTTAGAAACTCAAAATTTTCGCAGTTCTGATGCTCGAAACGAATAACTAGAACGGCCCAGGGGAAAAGTGCGCATACCGTTGTAATCGGGCGAGTTTCTACTTTCAAATGCAAAAGAAATTTTGCGGATTGGTCAATCCGTTCGCGAGATATGGCAGTTTGGAAATAAGAAACGCTTGAGAAACTCAAAACTTTCGCAGTTCTGATGCTAGAAACGAGTAACTAGAACGGCGTAGGGGAAAAGTGCGCATACCGTTGTAATCGGGCGAGATTCTACTTTCAGATGCAACAGAAATTTTGCGGATCGGTCAATCCGTTCGCGAGATATGGCAGATTGAATGCAAGAAACGCTTGAGAAACTCAAAATTTGCGCAGTTCTGATGCTTGAAACGAATAACTAGAACGGCCTAGGGGAAAAGTGGGCATACCGTTGTAATCGGGCGAGTTTCTACTTTCAGATGCAACAGAAATTTTGCGGATCGGTAAATCCGTTCGCGAGATATGGCAGTTTGGATGCAAGAAACGCTTGAGAAACTCGAAATTTTCGCAGTTCTGATGCTCGAAACGAATAACTGGAACGGCCTAGGGGAAAACTACACATACCGTTGTAATCGGGCGAGTCTCTACTTTCAGATGCAACAGAAATTTTGCGGATTGGTCAATCCGTTCGCGAGATATGGCAGTTTGGAGGTAAGAAACGCTTGAGAAACTCAAAATTTTCCCAGTTCTGATGCTCGAAACGAATAGCTGGAACGGCCTAGGGGAAAACTACACATACCGTTGTAATCGGGCGAGTTTCTGCTTTCAGATGCAACAGAAATTTTGCGGATTGCTCGATCCGTTCGCGAGATATGGCAGTTTGGAGGTAAGAAACGCTTGAGAATCTCAAAATTTTCGCAGTTCTGATGTTCGAAACGAATAACTAGAACGGCCCAGGGGAAAAGTGCACATACCGTTGTAATCGGGCGAGTTTCTACTTTCAAATGCAAAAGAAATTTTGCGGATTGGTCAATCCGTTCGCGAGATATGGCAGTTTGGAGGTAAGAAACGCTTGAGAAACTCAAAATTTTCCCAGTTCTGATGCTCGAAACGAATAGCTGGAACGGCCTAGGGGAAAACTACACATACCGTTGTAATCGGGCGAGTTTCTACTTTCAGATGCAACAGAAATTTTGCGGATTGATCAATCCGTTCGCGAGATATGGCAGTTTGGAGATAAGAAACGCTTGAGAAACTCAAAATTTTCGCAGTTCTGATGCACGAAACGAATGACTAGAACGGCCTAGGGGAGAAGTACGTACACCGTTGTAATCGGGCGAGTGTCTACTTTCAGATGCAACAGAAATTTTGCGGATTGGTCAATCCGTTCGCGAGATATGGCAGTTTGGAGGTAAGAAACGCTTGAGAAACTCAAAATTTTCGCAGTTCTGATGCTCGAAACGAATAGCTGGAACGGCCTAGGGGAAAACTACACATACCGTTGTAATCGGGCGAGTTTCTACTTTCACAAGCAACAGAAATTTTGCGGATTGATCAATCCGTTCGCGAGACATGGCAGTTTGGAGATAAGAAACGCTTTAGAAACTCAAAATTTTCGCAGTTCTGATGCTCGAAACGAATAACTAGAACGGCCCAGGGGAAAAGGGCGCATACCGTTGTAATCGGGCGAGTTTCTACTTTCAAATGCAAAAGAAATTTTGCGGATTGGTCAATCGGTTCGCGAGATATGGCAGTTTGGAAATAAGAAACGCTTGAGAAACTCAAAACTTTCGCAGTTCTGATGCTAGAAACGAGTAACTAGAACGGCGTAGGGGAAAAGTGCGCATACCGTTGTAATCGGGCGAGATTCTACTTTCAGATGCAACAGAAATTTTGCGGATCGGTCAATCCGTTCGCGAGATATGGCAGATTGAATGTAAGAAACGCTTGAGAAACTCAAAATTTGCGCAGTTCTGATGCTTGAAACGAATAACTAGAACGGCCTAGGGGAAAAGTGGGCATACCGTTGTAATCGGGCGAGTTTCTACTTTCAGATGCAACAGCAATTTTGCGGATCGGTAAATCCGTTCGCGAGATATGGCAGTTTGGATGCAAGAAACGCTTGAGAAACTCGAAATTTTCGCAGTTCTGATGCTGGAAACGAATAACTGGAACGGCCTAGGGGAAAACTACACATACCGTTGTAATCGGGCGAGTCTCTACTTTCAGATGCAACAGAAATTTTGCGGATTGGTCAATCCGTTCGCGAGATATGGCAGTTTGGAGGTAAGAAACGCTTGAGAAACTCAAAATTTTCCCAGTTCTGATGCTCGAAACGAATAGCTGGAACGGCCTAGGGGAAAACTACACATACCGTTGTAATCGGGCGAGTTTCTACTTTCAGATGCAACAGAAATTTTGCGGATTGATCAATCCGTTCGCGAGATATGGCAGTTTGGAGATAAGAAACGCTTGAGAAACTCAAAATTTTCGCAGTTCTGATGCTCGAAACGAATGACTAGAACGGCCTAGGGGAGAAGTACGTATACCATTGTAATCGGGCGAGTGCCTACTTTCAGATGCAACAGAAATTTTGCGGATCGGTCAATCCGTTCGCGAGATATGGCAGTTTGGAGGTAAGAAACGCTTGAGAAACTCAAAATATGCGCAGTTCTGATGCTTGAAACGAATGACTAGAACGGCCTAGGGGAAAAGTGCGCATACCGTTGTAATCGGGCGAGTTTCTACTTTCAGATGCAACAGAAATTTTGCGGATCGGTAAATCCGTTCGCGAGATATGGCAGTTTGGATGCAAGAAACGCTTGAGAAACTCGAAATTTTCGCAGTTCTCATGCTCGAAACGAATAACTGGAACGGCCTAGGGGAAAACTACACATACCGTGTTAATCGGGCGAGTCTCTACTTTCAGATGCAACAGAAATTTTGCGGATTGGTCAATCCGTTCGCGAGATATGGCAGTTTGGAGGTAAGAAACGCTTGAGAAACTCAAAATTTTCCCAGTTCTGATGCTCGAAACGAATAGCTGGAACGGCCTAGGGGAAAACTACACATACCGTTGTAATCGGGCGAGTTTCTACTTTCAGATGCAACAGAAATTTTGCGGATTGATCAATCCGTTCGCGAGATATGGCAGTTTGGAGATAAGAAACGCTTGAGAAACTCAAAATTTTCGCAGTTCTGATGCTCGAAACGAATGACTAGAACGGCCTAGGGGAGAAGTACGTATACCGTTGTAATCGGGCGAGTGTCTACTTTCAGATGCAACAGAAATTTTGCGGATCGGACAAACCGTTCGCGAGATATGGCAGTTTGGAGGTAAGAAACACTTGAGAAACTCGAAATTTTCGCAGTTCTGATGCTCGAAACGAATAACTGGAACGGCCTAGGGGAAAACTACACATACCGTTGTAATCGGGCGAGTCTCTACTTTCAGATGCAACAGAAATTTTGCGGATTGGTCAATCCGTTCGCGAGATATGGCAGTTTGGAGGTAAGAAACGCTTGAGAAACTCAAAATTTTCCCAGTTCTGATGCTCGAAACGAATAGCTGGAACGGCCTAGGGGAAAACTACACATACCGTTGTAATCGGGCGAGTTTCTGCTTTCAGATGCAACAGAAATTTTGCGGATTGCTCGATCCGTTCGCGAGATATGGCAGTTTGGAGGTAAGAAACGCTTGAGAATCTCAAAATTTTCGCAGTTCTGATGTTCGAAACGAATAACTAGAACGGCCCAGGGGAAAAGTGCACATACCGTTGTAATCGGGCGAGTTTCTACTTTCAAATGCAAAAGAAATTTTGCGGATTGGTCAATCCGTTCGCGAGATATGGCAGTTTGGAGGTAAGAAACGCTTGAGAAACTCAAAATTTTCCCAGTTCTGATGCTCGAAACGAATAGCTGGAACGGCCTAGGGGAAAACTACACATACCGTTGTAATCGGGCGAGTTTCTACTTTCAGATGCAACAGAAATTTTGCGGATTGATCAATCCGTTCGCGAGATATGGCAGTTTGGAGATAAGAAACGCTTGAGAAACTCAAAATTTTCGCAGTTCTGATGCACGAAACGAATGACTAGAACGGCCTAGGGGAGAAGTACGTACACCGTTGTAATCGGGCGAGTGTCTACTTTCAGATGCAACAGAAATTTTGCGGATTGGTCAATCCGTTCGCGAGATATGGCAGTTTGGAGGTAAGAAACGCTTGAGAAACTCAAAATTTTCGCAGTTCTGATGCTCGAAACGAATAGCTGGAACGGCCTAGGGGAAAACTACACATACCGTTGTAATCGGGCGAGTTTCTACTTTCACAAGCAACAGAAATTTTGCGGATTGATCAATCCGTTCGCGAGACATGGCAGTTTGGAGATAAGAAACGCTTTAGAAACTCAAAATTTTCGCAGTTCTGATGCTCGAAACGAATAACTAGAACGGCCCAGGGGAAAAGGGCGCATACCGTTGTAATCGGGCGAGTTTCTACTTTCAAATGCAAAAGAAATTTTGCGGATTGGTCAATCGGTTCGCGAGATATGGCAGTTTGGAAATAAGAAACGCTTGAGAAACTCAAAACTTTCGCAGTTCTGATGCTAGAAACGAGTAACTAGAACGGCGTAGGGGAAAAGTGCGCATACCGTTGTAATCGGGCGAGATTCTACTTTCAGATGCAACAGAAATTTTGCGGATCGGTCAATCCGTTCGCGAGATATGGCAGATTGAATGTAAGAAACGCTTGAGAAACTCAAAATTTGCGCAGTTCTGATGCTTGAAACGAATAACTAGAACGGCCTAGGGGAAAAGTGGGCATACCGTTGTAATCGGGCGAGTTTCTACTTTCAGATGCAACAGAAATTTTGCGGATCGGTAAATCCGTTCGCGAGATATGGCAGTTTGGATGCAAGAAACGCTTGAGAAACTCGAAATTTTCGCAGTTCTGATGCTGGAAACGAATAACTGGAACGGCCTAGGGGAAAACTACACATACCGTTGTAATCGGGCGAGTCTCTACTTTCAGATGCAACAGAAATTTTGCGGATTGGTCAATCCGTTCGCGAGATATGGCAGTTTGGAGGTAAGAAACGCTTGAGAAACTCAAAATTTTCCCAGTTCTGATGCTCGAAACGAATAGCTGGAACGGCCTAGGGGAAAACTACACATACCGTTGTAATCGGGCGAGTTTCTACTTTCAGATGCAACAGAAATTTTGCGGATTGATCAATCCGTTCGCGAGATATGGCAGTTTGGAGATAAGAAACGCTTGAGAAACTCAAAATTTTCGCAGTTCTGATGCTCGAAACGAATGACTAGAACGGCCTAGGGGAGAAGTACGTATACCATTGTAATCGGGCGAGTGCCTACTTTCAGATGCAACAGAAATTTTGCGGATCGGTCAATCCGTTCGCGAGATATGGCAGTTTGGAGGTAAGAAACGCTTGAGAAACTCAAAATATGCGCAGTTCTGATGCTTGAAACGAATGACTAGAACGGCCTAGGGGAAAAGTGCGCATACCGTTGTAATCGGGCGAGTTTCTACTTTCAGATGCAACAGAAATTTTGCGGATCGGTAAATCCGTTCGCGAGATATGGCAGTTTGGATGCAAGAAACGCTTGAGAAACTCGAAATTTTCGCAGTTCTCATGCTCGAAACGAATAACTGGAACGGCCTAGGGGAAAACTACACATACCGTTGTAATCGGGCGAGTCTCTACTTTCAGATGCAACAGAAATTTTGCGGATTGGTCAATCCGTTCGCGAGATATGGCAGTTTGGAGGTAAGAAACGCTTGAGAAACTCAAAATTTTCCCAGTTCTGATGCTCGAAACGAATAGCTGGAACGGCCTAGGGGAAAACTACACATACCGTTGTAATCGGGCGAGTTTCTACTTTCAGATGCAACAGAAATTTTGCGGATTGATCAATCCGTTCGCGAGATATGGCAGTTTGGAGATAAGAAACGCTTGAGAAACTCAAAATTTTCGCAGATCTGATGCTCGAAACGAATGACTAGAACGGCCTAGGGGAGAAGTACGTACACCGTTGTAATCGGGCGAGTGTCTACTTTCAGATGCAACAGAAATTTTGCGGATTGGTCAATCCGTTCGCGAGATATGGCAGTTTGGAGGTAAGAAACGCTTGAGAAACTCAAAATTTTCGCAGTTCTGATGCTCGAAACGAATAGCTGGAACGGCCTAGGGGAAAACTACACATACCGTTGTAATCGGGCGAGTTTCTACTTTCACAAGCAACAGAAATTTTGCGGATTGATCAATCCGTTCGCGAGACATGGCAGTTTGGAGATAAGAAACGCTTTAGAAACTCAAAATTTTCGCAGTTCTGATGCTCGAAACGAATAACTAGAACGGCCCAGGGGAAAAGTGCGCATACCGTTGTAATCGGGCGAGTTTCTACTTTCAAATTCAAAAGAAAGTTTGCGGATTGGTCAATCCGTTCGCGAGATATGGCAGTTTGGAAATAAGAAACGCTTGAGAAACTCAAAACTTTCGCAGTTCTGATGCTAGAAACGAGTAACTAGAACGGCGTAGGGGAAAAGTGCGCATACCGTTGTAATCGGGCGAGATTCTACTTTCAGATGCAACAGAAATTTTGCGGATCGGTCAATCCGTTCGCGAGATATGGCAGATTGAATGCAAGAAACGCTTGAGAAACTCAAAATTTGCGCAGTTCTGATGCTTGAAACGAATAACTAGAACGGCCTAGGGGAAAAGTGGGCATACCGTTGTAATCGGGCGAGTTTCTACTTTCAGATGCAACAGAAATTTTGCGGATCGGTAAATCCGTTCGCGAGATATGGCAGTTTGGATGCAAGAAACGCTTGAGAAACTCGAAATTTTCGCAGTTCTGATGCTCGAAACGAATAACTGGAACGGCCTAGGGGAAAACTACACATACCGTTGTAATCGGGCGAGTCTCTACTTTCAGATGCAACAGAAATTTTGCGGATTGGTCAATCCGTTCGCGAGATATGGCAGTTTGGAGGTAAGAAACGCTTGAGAAACTCAAAATTTTCCCAGTTCTGATGCTCGAAACGAATAGCTGGAACGGCCTAGGGGAAAACTACACATACCGTTGTAATCGGGCGAGTTTCTGCTTTCAGATGCAACAGAAATTTTGCGGATTGCTCGATCCGTTCGCGAGATATGGCAGTTTGGAGGTAAGAAACGCTTGAGAATCTCAAAATTTTCGCAGTTCTGATGTTCGAAACGAATAACTAGAACGGCCCAGGGGAAAAGTGCACATACCGTTGTAATCGGGCGAGTTTCTACTTTCAAATGCAAAAGAAATTTTGCGGATTGGTCAATCCGTTCGCGAGATATGGCAGTTTGGAGGTAAGAAACGCTTGAGAAACTCAAAATTTTCCCAGTTCTGATGCTCGAAACGAATAGCTGGAACGGCCTAGGGGAAAACTACACATACCGTTGTAATCGGGCGAGTTTCTACTTTCAGATGCAACAGAAATTTTGCGGATTGATCAATCCGTTCGCGAGATATGGCAGTTTGGAGATAAGAAACGCTTGAGAAACTCAAAATTTTCGCAGTTCTGATGCACGAAACGAATGACTAGAACGGCCTAGGGGAGAAGTACGTACACCGTTGTAATCGGGCGAGTGTCTACTTTCAGATGCAACAGAAATTTTGCGGATTGGTCAATCCGTTCGCGAGATATGGCAGTTTGGAGGTAAGAAACGCTTGAGAAACTCAAAATTTTCGCAGTTCTGATGCTCGAAACGAATAGCTGGAACGGCCTAGGGGAAAACTACACATACCGTTGTAATCGGGCGAGTTTCTACTTTCACAAGCAACAGAAATTTTGCGGATTGATCAATCCGTTCGCGAGACATGGCAGTTTGGAGATAAGAAACGCTTTAGAAACTCAAAATTTTCGCAGTTCTGATGCTCGAAACGAATAACTAGAACGGCCCAGGGGAAAAGGGCGCATACCGTTGTAATCGGGCGAGTTTCTACTTTCAAATGCAAAAGAAATTTTGCGGATTGGTCAATCGGTTCGCGAGATATGGCAGTTTGGAAATAAGAAACGCTTGAGAAACTCAAAACTTTCGCAGTTCTGATGCTAGAAACGAGTAACTAGAACGGCGTAGGGGAAAAGTGCGCATACCGTTGTAATCGGGCGAGATTCTACTTTCAGATGCAACAGAAATTTTGCGGATCGGTCAATCCGTTCGCGAGATATGGCAGATTGAATGTAAGAAACGCTTGAGAAACTCAAAATTTGCGCAGTTCTGATGCTTGAAACGAATAACTAGAACGGCCTAGGGGAAAAGTGGGCATACCGTTGTAATCGGGCGAGTTTCTACTTTCAGATGCAACAGAAATTTTGCGGATCGGTAAATCCGTTCGCGAGATATGGCAGTTTGGATGCAAGAAACGCTTGAGAAACTCGAAATTTTCGCAGTTCTGATGCTGGAAACGAATAACTGGAACGGCCTAGGGGAAAACTACACATACCGTTGTAATCGGGCGAGTCTCTACTTTCAGATGCAACAGAAATTTTGCGGATTGGTCAATCCGTTCGCGAGATATGGCAGTTTGGAGGTAAGAAACGCTTGAGAAACTCAAAATTTTCCCAGTTCTGATGCTCGAAACGAATAGCTGGAATGGCCTAGGGGAAAACTACACATACCGTTGTAATCGGGCGAGTTTCTACTTTCAGATGCAACAGAAATTTTGCGGATTGATCAATCCGTTCGCGAGATATGGCAGTTTGGAGATAAGAAACGCTTGAGAAACTCAAAATTTTCGCAGTTCTGATGCTCGAAACGAATGACTAGAACGGCCTAGGGGAGAAGTACGTATACCATTGTAATCGGGCGAGTGCCTACTTTCAGATGCAACAGAAATTTTGCGGATCGGTCAATCCGTTCGCGAGATATGGCAGTTTGGAGGTAAGAAACGCTTGAGAAACTCAAAATATGCGCAGTTCTGATGCTTGAAACGAATGACTAGAACGGCCTAGGGGAAAAGTGCGCATACCGTTGTAATCGGGCGAGTTTCTACTTTCAGATGCAACAGAAATTTTGCGGATCGGTAAATCCGTTCGCGAGATATGGCAGTTTGGATGCAAGAAACGCTTGAGAAACTCGAAATTTTCGCAGTTCTCATGCTCGAAACGAATAACTGGAACGGCCTAGGGGAAAACTACACATACCGTTGTAATCGGGCGAGTCTCTACTTTCAGATGCAACAGAAATTTTGCGGATTGGTCAATCCGTTCGCGAGATATGGCAGTTTGGAGGTAAGAAACGCTTGAGAAACTCAAAATTTTCCCAGTTCTGATGCTCGAAACGAATAGCTGGAACGGCCTAGGGGAAAACTACACATACCGTTGTAATCGGGCGAGTTTCTACTTTCAGATGCAACAGAAATTTTGCGGATTGATCAATCCGTTCGCGAGATATGGCAGTTTGGAGATAAGAAACGCTTGAGAAACTCAAAATTTTCGCAGTTCTGATGCTCGAAACGAATGACTAGAACGGCCTAGGGGAGAAGTACGTATACCGTTGTAATCGGGCGAGTGTCTACTTTCAGATGCAACAGAAATTTTGCGGATCGGACAAACCGTTCGCGAGATATGGCAGTTTGGATGTAAGAAACACTTGAGAAACTCGAAATTTTCGCAGTTCTGATGCTCGAAACGAATAACTGGAACGGCCTAGGGGAAAACTACACATACCGTTGTAATCGGGCGAGTCTCTACTTTCAGATGCAACAGAAATTTTGCGGATTGGTCAATCCGTTCGCGAGATATGGCAGTTTGGAGGTAAGAAACGCTTGAGAAACTCAAAATTTTCCCAGTTCTGATGCTCGAAACGAATAGCTGGAACGGCCTAGGGGAAAACTACACATACCGTTGTAATCGGGCGAGTTTCTGCTTTCAGATGCAACAGAAATTTTGCGGATTGCTCGATCCGTTCGCGAGATATGGCAGTTTGGAGGTAAGAAACGCTTGAGAATCTCAAAATTTTCGCAGTTCTGATGTTCGAAACGAATAACTAGAACGGCCCAGGGGAAAAGTGCACATACCGTTGTAATCGGGCGAGTTTCTACTTTCAAATGCAAAAGAAATTTTGCGGATTGGTCAATCCGTTCGCGAGATATGGCAGTTTGGAGGTAAGAAACGCTTGAGAAACTCAAAATTTTCCCAGTTCTGATGCTCGAAACGAATAGCTGGAACGGCCTAGGGGAAAACTACACATACCGTTGTAATCGGGCGAGTTTCTACTTTCAGATGCAACAGAAATTTTGCGGATTGATCAATCCGTTCGCGAGATATGGCAGTTTGGAGATAAGAAACGCTTGAGAAACTCAAAATTTTCGCAGTTCTGATGCACGAAACGAATGACTAGAACGGCCTAGGGGAGAAGTACGTACACCGTTGTAATCGGGCGAGTGTCTACTTTCAGATGCAACAGAAATTTTGCGGATTGGTCAATCCGTTCGCGAGATATGGCAGTTTGGAGGTAAGAAACGCTTGAGAAACTCAAAATTTTCGCAGTTCTGATGCTCGAAACGAATAGCTGGAACGGCCTAGGGGAAAACTACACATACCGTTGTAATCGGGCGAGTTTCTACTTTCACAAGCAACAGAAATTTTGCGGATTGATCAATCCGTTCGCGAGACATGGCAGTTTGGAGATAAGAAACGCTTTAGAAACTCAAAATTTTCGCAGTTCTGATGCTCGAAACGAATAACTAGAACGGCCCAGGGGAAAAGGGCGCATACCGTTGTAATCGGGCGAGTTTCTACTTTCAAATGCAAAAGAAATTTTGCGGATTGGTCAATCGGTTCGCGAGATATGGCAGTTTGGAAATAAGAAACGCTTGAGAAACTCAAAACTTTCGCAGTTCTGATGCTAGAAACGAGTAACTAGAACGGCGTAGGGGAAAAGTGCGCATACCGTTGTAATCGGGCGAGATTCTACTTTCAGATGCAACAGAAATTTTGCGGATCGGTCAATCCGTTCGCGAGATATGGCAGATTGAATGTAAGAAACGCTTGAGAAACTCAAAATTTGCGCAGTTCTGATGCTTGAAACGAATAACTAGAACGGCCTAGGGGAAAAGTGGGCATACCGTTGTAATCGGGCGAGTTTCTACTTTCAGATGCAACAGAAATTTTGCGGATCGGTAAATCCGTTCGCGAGATATGGCAGTTTGGATGCAAGAAACGCTTGAGAAACTCGAAATTTTCGCAGTTCTGATGCTGGAAACGAATAACTGGAACGGCCTAGGGGAAAACTACACATACCGTTGTAATCGGGCGAGTCTCTACTTTCAGATGCAACAGAAATTTTGCGGATTGGTCAATCCGTTCGCGAGATATGGCAGTTTGGAGGTAAGAAACGCTTGAGAAACTCAAAATTTTCCCAGTTCTGATGCTCGAAACGAATAGCTGGAACGGCCTAGGGGAAAACTACACATACCGTTGTAATCGGGCGAGTTTCTACTTTCAGATGCAACAGAAATTTTGCGGATTGATCAATCCGTTCGCGAGATATGGCAGTTTGGAGATAAGAAACGCTTGAGAAACTCAAAATTTTCGCAGTTCTGATGCTCGAAACGAATGACTAGAACGGCCTAGGGGAGAAGTACGTATACCATTGTAATCGGGCGAGTGCCTACTTTCAGATGCAACAGAAATTTTGCGGATCGGTCAATCCGTTCGCGAGATATGGCAGTTTGGAGGTAAGAAACGCTTGAGAAACTCAAAATATGCGCAGTTCTGATGCTTGAAACGAATGACTAGAACGGCCTAGGGGAAAAGTGCGCATACCGTTGTAATCGGGCGAGTTTCTACTTTCAGATGCAACAGAAATTTTGCGGATCGGTAAATCCGTTCGCGAGATATGGCAGTTTGGATGCAAGAAACGCTTGAGAAACTCGAAATTTTCGCAGTTCTCATGCTCGAAACGAATAACTGGAACGGCCTAGGGGAAAACTACACATACCGTTGTAATCGGGCGAGTCTCTACTTTCAGATGCAACAGAAATTTTGCGGATTGGTAAATCCGTTCGCGAGATATGGCAGTTTGGAGGTAAGAAACGCTTGAGAAACTCAAAATTTTCCCAGTTCTGATGCTCGAAACGAATAGCTGGAACGGCCTAGGGGAAAACTACACATACCGTTGTAATCGGGCGAGTTTCTACTTTCAGATGCAACAGAAATTTTGCGGATTGATCAATCCGTTCGCGAGATATGGCAGTTTGGAGATAAGAAACGCTTGAGAAACTCAAAATTTTCGCAGTTCTGATGCTCGAAACGAATGACTAGAACGGCCTAGGGGAGAAGTACGTATACCATTGTAATCGGGCGAGGGCCTACTTTCAGATGCAACAGAAATTTTGCGGATCGGTCAATCCGTTCGCGAGATATGGCAGTTTGGAGGTAAGAAACGCTTGAGAAACTCAAAATATGCGCAGTTCTGATGCTTGAAACGAATGACTAGAACGGCCTAGGGGAGAAGTACGTATACCGTTGTAATCGGGCGAGTGTCTACTTTCAGATGCAACAGAAATTTTGCGGATCGGTCAATCCGTTCGCGAGATATGGCAGTTTGGAGGTAAGAAACGCTTGAGAAACTCAAAATATGCGCAGTTCTGATGCTTGAAACGAATGACTAGAACGGCCTAGGGGAAAAGTGCGCATACCGTTGTAATCGGGCGAGTTTCTACTTTCAGATGCAACAGAAATTTTGCGGATCGGTCAATCCGTTCGCGAGATATGGCAGTTTGAAGGTAAGAAACGCTTGAGAAACACAAAATTTTCGCAGTTCTGATGCTCGAAACGAATGACTAGAACGGCCTAGGGGAGAAGTACGCATAGCGTTGTAATCGGGCGAGTTTCTACTTTCACAAGCAACAGAAATTTTGCGGATTGATCAATCCGTTCGCGAGACATGGCAGTTTGGAGATAAGAAACGCTTTAGAAACTCAAAATTTTCGCAGTTCTGATGCTCGAAACGAATAACTAGAACGGCCCAGGGGAAAAGTGCGCATACCGTTGTAATCGGGCGAGTTTCTACTTTCAAATGCAACAGAAATTTTGCGGATTGGTCAATCCGTTCACGAGATATGGCAGTTTGGAAATAAGAAACGCTTGAGAAACTCAAAATTTTCGCAGTTATGATGCTAGAAACGAGTAACTAGAACGGCGTAGGGGAAAACTACACATACCGTTGTAATCGTTCGAGTTTCTACTTTCAGATGCAACAGAAATTATACGGATTGTTCAATCCGTTCGCGAGATATGGCCGTTTGGATGTAAGAAACGCTTGAGAAACTCAAAATTTTCGCAGTTCTGATGCTCGAAACGAATAACTGGAACGGCCTAGGGGAAAACTACACATACCGTTGTAATCGGGCGAGTTTCTACTTTCAGATGCAACAGAAATTTTGCGGATTGGTCGATCCGTTCGCGAGATGTGGCAGTTTGGAAGTAAGAAACGCTTGAGAAACTCAAAATTTGCGCAGTTCTGATGCTTGAAACGAATAACTAGAACGGCCTAGGGGAAAAGTGCGCATACCGTTGTAATCGGGCGAGTTTCTACTTCAGATGCAACAGAAATTTTGCGGATCGGTCAATCCGTTCGCGAGATATGGCAGTTTGGATGTAAGAAACGCTTGAGAAACTCAAAATTTTCGCAGTTCTGATGCTCGAAACGAATAACTGGAACGGCCTATGGGAAAACTACACATACCGTTGTAATCGGGCGAGTCTCTACTTTCAGATGCAACAGAAATTTTGCGGATTGGTCAACCCGTTCGCGAGATATGGCAGTTTGGAGGTAAGAAACGCATGAGAAACTCAAAATTTGCGCAGTTCTGATGCTTGAAACGAATAACTAGAACGGCCTAGGGTAAAAGTGCGCGTACCGTTGTAATCGGGCGAGTTTCTACTTCAGATGCAACAGAAATTTTGCGGATCGGTCAATCCGTTCGCGAGATATGGCAGTTTGGATGTAAGAAACGCTTGAGAAACTCAAAATTTTCGCAGTTCTGATGCTCGAAGCGAATGACTAGAACGCCCTAGGGGAAAAGTGCGCATACCGTTGTAATCGGGCGAGTTTCTACTTTCAGATGCAACAGAAATTATACGGATTGTTCAATCCGTTCGCGAGATATGGCCGTTTGGATGTAAGAAACGCTTGAGAAACTCAAAATTTTCGCAGTTCTGATGCTCGAAACGAATAACTAGGACGGCCTAGGGGAAAACTACACCTACCGTTGTAATCGGGCGAGTTTCTACTTTCAGATGCAACAGAAATTTTGCGGATTGATCAATCCTTTCGCGAGATATGGCAGTTTGGAGGTAAGAAACGCTTGAGAAACTCAAAATTTGCGCAGTTCTGATGCTTGAAACGAATAACTAGAACGGCCTAGGGGAAAAGTGCGCATACCGTTGTAATCGGGCGAGTTTCTACTTCAGATGCAACAGAAATTTTGCGGATCGGTCAATCCGTTCGCGAGATATGGCAGTTTGGATGTAAGAAACGCTTGAGAAACTCAAAATTTTCGCAGTTCTGATGCTCGAAACGAATAACTGGAACGGCCTATGGGAAAACTACACATACCGTTGTAATCGGGCGAGTTTCTACTTTCAGATGCAACAGAAATTTTGCGGATTGGTCAACCCGTTCGCGAGATATAGCAGTTTGGAGGTAAGAAACGCATGAGAAACTCAAAATTTGCGCAGTTCTGATGCTTGAAACGAATAACTAGAACGGCCTAGGGTAAAAGTGCGCATACCGTTGTAATCGGGCGAGTTTCTACTTCAGATGCAACAGAAATTTTGCGGATCGGTCAATCCGTTCGCGAGATATGGCAGTTTGGATGTAAGAAACGCTTGAGAAACTCAAAATTTTCGCAGTTCTAATGCTCGAAACGAATAACTGGAACGGCCTAGGGGAAAACTACACATACCGTTGTAATCGGGCGAGTTTCTACTTTCAGATGCAACAGAAATTTTGCGGATTGGTCGATCCGTTCGCGAGATGTGGCAGTTTGGAAGTAAGAAACGCTTGAGAAACTCAAAATTTTCGCAGTTCTGATGCTCGAAACGAATAACTAGAACGGCCTAGGGGAAAACTACACCTACCGTTGTAATCGGGCGAGTTTCTACTTTCAGATGCAACAGAAATTTTGCGGATTGGTCGATCCGTTCGCGAGATGTGGCAGTTTGGAAGTAAGAAACGCTTGAGAAACTCAAAATTTTCGCAGTTCTGATGCTCGAAACCAATAACTAGAACGGCCTCGGGGAAAACTACACCTACCGTTGTAATCGGGCGAGTTTCTACTTTCAGATGCAACAGAAATTTTGCGGATTGATCAATCCGTTCGCGAGATATGGCAGTTTGGAAATAAGAAACGCTTGAGAAACTCAAAACTTTCGCAGTTCTGATGCTAGAAACGAGTAACTAGAACGGCGTAGGGGAAAAGTGCGCATACCGTTGTAATCGGGCGAGATTCTACTTTCAGATGCAACAGAAATTTTGCGGATCGGTCAATCCGTTCGCGAGATATGGCAGATTGAATGTAAGAAACGCTTGAGAAACTCAAAATTTGCGCAGTTCTGATGCTTGAAACGAATAACTAGAACGGCCTAGGGGAAAAGTGGGCATACCGTTGTAATCGGGCGAGTTTCTACTTTCAGATGCAACAGAAATTTTGCGGATCGGTAAATCCGTTCGCGAGATATGGCAGTTTGGATGCAAGAAACGCTTGAGAAACTCGAAATTTTCGCAGTTCTGATGCTCGAAACGAATAACTAGAACGGCCTAGGGTAAAAGTGCGCGTACCGTTGTAATCGGGCGAGTTTCTACTTTCAGATGCAACAGAAATTTTGCGGATTGGTCAATCCGTTCGCGAGATATGGCAGTTTGGATGTAAGAAACGCTTGAGAAACTCAAAATTTTCGCAGTTCTGATGCTCGAAGCGAATGACTAGAACGCCCTAGGGGAAAAGTGCGCATACCGTTGTAATCGGGCGAGTTTCTACTTTCAGATGCAACAGAAATTATACGGATTGTTCAATCCGTTCGCGAGATATGGCCGTTTGGATGTAAGAAACGCTTGAGAAACTCAAAATTTTCGCAGTTCTGATGCTCGAAACGAATAACTAGGACGGCCTAGGGGAAAACTACACCTACCGTTGTAATCGGGCGAGTTTCTACTTTCAGATGCAACAGAAATTTTGCGGATTGATCAATCCTTTCGCGAGATATGGCAGTTTGGAGGTAAGAAACGCTTGAGAAACTCAAAATTTGCGCAGTTCTGATGCTTGAAACGAATAACTAGAACGGCCTAGGGGAAAAGTGCGCATACCGTTGTAATCGGGCGAGTTTCTACTTCAGATGCAACAGAAATTTTGCGGATCGGTCAATCCGTTCGCGAGATATGGCAGTTTGGATGTAAGAAACGCTTGAGAAACTCAAAATTTTCGCAGTTCTAATGCTCGAAACGAATAACTGGAACGGCCTAGGGGAAAACTACACATACCGTTGTAATCGGGCGAGTTTCTACTTTCAGATGCAACAGAAATTTTGCGGATTGGTCGATCCGTTCGCGAGATGTGGCAGTTTGGAAGTAAGAAACGCTTGAGAAACTCAAAATTTTCGCAGTTCTGATGCTCGAAACGAATAACTAGAACGGCCTAGGGGAAAACTACACCTACCGTTGTAATCGGGCGAGTTTCTACTTTCAGATGCAACAGAAATTTTGCGGATTGGTCGATCCGTTCGCGAGATGTGGCAGTTTGGAAGTAAGAAACGCTTGAGAAACTCAAAATTTTCGCAGTTCTGATGCTCGAAACCAATAACTAGAACGGCCTCGGGGAAAACTACACCTACCGTTGTAATCGGGCGAGTTTCTACTTTCAGATGCAACAGAAATTTTGCGGATTGATCAATCCGTTCGCGAGATATGGCAGTTTAGAGGTAAGAAACGCTTGAGAAACTCGAAATTTTCGCAGTTCTCATGCTCGAAACGAATAACTGGAACGGCCTAGGGGAAAACTACACATACCGTTGTAATCGGGCGAGTTTCTACTTTCAGATGCAACAGAAATTTTGCGGATTGGTCAATCCGTTCGCGAGATATGGCAGTTTGGATATAAGAAACGCTTGAGAAACTCAAAACTTTCGCAGTTCTGATGCTAGAAACGAGTAACTAAAACGGCGTAGGGGAAAAGTGCGCATACCGTTGTAATCGGGCGAGATTCTACTTTCAGATGCAACAGAAATTTTGCGGATCGGTCAATCCGTTCGCGAGATATGGCAGATTGAATGTAAGAAACGCTTGAGAAACTCAAAATTTGCGCAGTTCTGATGCTTGAAACGAATAACTAGAACGGCCTAGGGGAAAAGTGGGCATACCTTTGTAATCGGGCGAGTTTCTACTTTCAGATGCAACAGAAATTTTGCGGATCGGTAAATCCGTTCGCGAGATATGGCAGTTTGGATGCAAGAAACGCTTGAGAAACTCGAAATTTTCGCAGTTCTGATGCTCGAAACGAATAACTGGAACGGCCTAGGGGAAAACTACACATACCGTTGTAATCGGGCGAGTCTCTACTTTCAGATGCAACAGAAATTTTGCGGATTGGTCAATCCGTTCGCGAGATATGGCAGTTTGGAGGTAAGAAACGCTTGAGAAACTCAAAATTTTCCCAGTTCTGATGCTCGAAACGAATAGCTGGAACGGCCTAGGGGAAAACTACACATACCGTTGTAATCGGGCGAGTTTCTACTTTCAGATGCAACAGAAATTTTGCGGATTGCTCGATCCGTTCGCGAGATATGGCAGTTTGGAGGTAAGAAACGCTTGAGAATCTCAAAATTTTCGCAGTTCTGATGTTCGAAACGAATAACTAGAACGGCCCAGGGGAAAAGTGCACATACCGTTGTAATCGGGCGAGTTTCTACTTTCAAATGCAAAAGAAATTTTGCGGATTGGTCAATCCGTTCGCGAGATATGGCAGTTTGGAAATAAGAAACGCTTGAGAAACTCAAAACTTTCGCAGTTCTGATGCTAGAAACGAGTAACTAGAACGGCGTAGGGGAAAAGTGCGCATACCGTTGTAATCGGGCGAGTTTCTACTTTCAGATGCAACAGAAATTTTGCGGATCGGTAAATCCGTTCGCGAGATATGGCAGTTTGGATGCAAGAAACGCTTGAGAAACTCGAAATTTTCGCAGTTCTCATGCTCGAAACGAATAACTGGAACGGCCTAGGGGAAAACTACACATACCGTTGTAATCGGGCGAGTCTCTACTTTCAGATGCAACAGAAATTTTGCGGATTGGTCAATCCGTTCGCGAGATATGTCAGTTTGGAGGTAAGAAACGCTTGAGAAACTCAAAATTTTCCCAGTTCTGATGCTCGAAACGAATAGCTGGAACGGCCTAGGGGAAAACTACACATACCGTTGTAATCGGGCGAGTTTCTACTTTCAGATGCAACAGAAATTTTGCGGATTGATCAATCCGTTCGCGAGATATGGCAGTTTGGAGATAAGAAACGCTTGAGAAACTCAAAATTTTCGCAGTTCTGATGCTCGAAACGAATGACTAGAACGGCCTAGGGGAGAAGTACGTACACCGTTGTAATCGGGCGAGTGTCTACTTTCAGATGCAACAGAAATTTTGCGGATTGGTCAATCCGTTCGCGAGATATGGCAGTTTGGAGGTAAGAAACGCTTGAGAAACTCAAAATTTTCGCAGTTCTGATGCTCGAAACGAATAGCTGGAACGGCCTAGGGGAAAACTACACATACCGTTGTAATCGGGCGAGTTTCTACTTTCACAAGCAACAGAAATTTTGCGGATTGATCAATCCGTTCGCGAGACATGGCAGTTTGGAGATAAGAAACGCTTTAGAAACTCAAAATTTTCGCAGTTCTGATGCTCGAAACGAATAACTAGAACGGCCCAGGGGAAAAGTGCGCATACCGTTGTAATCGGGCGAGTTTCTACTTTCAAATGCAAAAGAAATTTTGCGGATTGGTCAATCGGTTCGCGAGATATGGCAGTTTGGAAATAAGAAACGCTTGAGAAACTCAAAACTTTCGCAGTTCTGATGCTAGAAACGAGTAACTAGAACGGCGTAGGGGAAAAGTGCGCATACCGTTGTAATCGGGCGAGATTCTACTTTCAGATGCAACAGAAATTTTGCGGATCGGTCAATCCGTTCGCGAGATATGGCAGATTGAATGTAAGAAACGCTTGAGAAACTCAAAATTTGCGCAGTTCTGATGCTTGAAACGAATAACTAGAACGGCCTAGGGGAAAAGTGGGCATACCGTTGTAATCGGGCGAGTTTCTACTTTCAGATGCAACAGAAATTTTGCGGATCGGTAAATCCGTTCGCGAGATATGGCAGTTTGGATGCAAGAAACGCTTGAGAAACTCGAAATTTTCGCAGTTCTGATGCTCGAAACGAATAACTGGAACGGCCTAGGGGAAAACTACACATACCGTTGTAATCGGGCGAGTCTCTACTTTCAGATGCAACAGAAATTTTGCGGATTGGTCAATCCGTTCGCGAGATATGGCAGTTTGGAGGTAAGAAACGCTTGAGAAACTAAAAATTTTCCCAGTTCTGATGCTCGAAACGAATAGCTGGAACGGCCTATGGGAAAACTACACATACCGTTGTAATCGGGCGAGTTTCTACTTTCAGATGCAACAGAAATTTTGCGGATTGATCAATCCGTTCGCGAGATATGGCAGTTTGGAGATAAGAAACGCTTGAGAAACTCAAAATTTTCGCAGTTCTGATGCTCGAAACGAATGACTAGAACGGCCTAGGGGAGAAGTACGTATACCATTGTAATCGGGCGAGTGCCTACTTTCAGATGCAACAGAAATTTTGCGGATCGGTCAATCCGTTCGCGAGATATGGCAGTTTGGAAGTAAGAAACGCTTGAGAAACTCAAAATATGCGCAGTTCTGATGCTTGAAACGAATGACTAGAACGGCCTAGGGGAGAAGTACGTATACCGTTGTAATCGGGCGAGTGTCTACTTTCAGATGCAACAGAAATTTTGCGGATCGGTCAATCCGTTCGCGAGATATGGCAGTTTGGAGGTAAGAAACGCTTGAGAAACTCAAAATATGCGCAGTTCTGATGCTTGAAACGAATGACTAGAACGGCCTAGGGGAAAAGTGCGCATACCGTTGTAATCGGGCGAGTTTCTACTTTCAGATGCAACAGAAATTTTGCGGATCGGTAAATCCGTTCGCGAGATATGGCAGTTTGGATGCAAGAAACGCTTGAGAAACTCGAAATTTTCGCAGTTCTCATGCTCGAAACGAATAACTGGAACGGCCTAGGGGAAAACTACACATACCGTTGTAATCGGGCGAGTCTCTACTTTCAGATGCAACAGAAATTTTGCGGATTGGTAAATCCGTTCGCGAGATATGGCAGTTTGGAGGTAAGAAACGCTTGAGAAACTCAAAATTTTCCCAGTTCTGATGCTCGAAACGAATAGCTGGAACGGCCTAGGGGAAAACTACACATACCGTTGTAATCGGGCGAGTTTCTACTTTCAGATGCAACAGAAATTTTGCGGATCGGTCAATCCGTTCGCGAGATATGGCAGTTTGGATGTAAGAAACGCTTGAGAAACTCAAAATTTTCGCAGTTCTGATGCTCGAAACGAATAACTGGAACGGCCTATGGGAAAACTACACATACCGTTGTAATCGGGCGAGTTTCTACTTTCAGATGCAACAGAAATTTTGCGGATCGGTCAATCCGTTCGCGAGATATGGCAGTTTGGAGGTAAGAAACGCTTGAGAAACTCAAAATATGCGCAGTTCTGATGCTCGAAACGAATGACTAGAACGGCCTAGGGGAAAAGTGCGCATACCGTTGTAATCGGGCGAGTTTCTACTTTCAGATGCAACAGAAATTTTGCGGATCGGTCAATCCGTTCGCGAGATATGGCAGTTTGAAGGTAAGAAACGCTTGAGAAACACAAAATTTTCGCAGTTCTGATGCTCGAAACGAATGACTAGAACGGCCTAGGGGAGAAGTACGCATAGCGTTGTAATCGGGCGAGTTTCTACTTTCACAAGCAACAGAAATTTTGCGGATTGATCAATCCGTTCGCGAGACATGGCAGTTTGGAGATAAGAAACGCTTTAGAAACTCAAAATTTTCGCAGTTCTGATGCTCGAAACGAATAACTAGAACGGCCCAGGGGAAAAGTGCGCATACCGTTGTAATCGGGCGAGTTTCTACTTTCAAATGCAACAGAAATTTTGCGGATTGGTCAATCCGTTCACGAGATATGGCAGTTTGGAAATAAGAAACGCTTGAGAAACTCAAAATTTTCGCAGTTATGATGCTAGAAACGAGTAACTAGAACGGCGTAGGGGAAAACTACACATACCGTTGTAATCGTTCGAGTTTCTACTTTCAGATGCAATAGAAATTATACGGATTGTTCTATCCGTTCGCGAGATATGGCCGTTTGGATGTAAGAAACGCTTGAGAAACTCAAAATTTTCGCCGTTCTGATGCTCGAAACGAATAACTGGAACGGCCTAGGGGAAAACTACACATACCGTTGTAATCGGGCGAGTTTCTACTTTCAGATGCAACAGAAATTTTGCGGATCGGTCAATCCGTTCGCGAGATATGGCAGTTTGGATGTAAGAAACGCTTGAGAAACTCAAAATTTTCGCAGTTCTGATGCTCGAAACGAATAACTGGAACGGCCTATGGGAAAACTACACATACCGTTGTAATCGGGCGAGTTTCTACTTTCAGATGCAACAGAAATTTTGCGGATCGGTCAATCCGTTCGCGAGATATGGCAGTTTGGAGGTAAGAAACGCTTGAGAAACTCAAAATATGCGCAGTTCTGATGCTTGAAACGAATAACTAGAACGGCCTAGGGTAAAAGTGCGCGTACCGTTGTAATCGGGCGAGTTTCTACTTCAGATGCAACAGAAATTTTGCGGATCGGTCAATCCGTTCGCGAGATATGGCAGTTTGGATGTAAGAAACGCTTGAGAAACTCAAAATTTTCGCAGTTCTGATGCTCGAAGCGAATGACTAGAACGCCCTAGGGGAAAAGTGCGCATACCGTTGTAATCGGGCGAGTTTCTACTTTCAGATGCAACAGAAATTATACGGATTGTTCAATCCGTTCGCGAGATATGGCCGTTTGGATGTAAGAAACGCTTGAGAAACTCAAAATTTTCGCAGTTCTGATGCTCGAAACGAATAACTAGGACGGCCTAGGGGAAAACTACACCTACCGTTGTAATCGGGCGAGTTTCTACTTTCAGATGCAACAGAAATTTTGCGGATTGATCAATCCTTTCGCGAGATATGGCAGTTTGGAGGTAAGAAACGCTTGAGAAACTCAAAATTTGCGCAGTTCTGATGCTTGAAACGAATAACTAGAACGGCCTAGGGGAAAAGTGCGCATACCGTTGTAATCGGGCGAGTTTCTACTTCAGATGCAACAGAAATTTTGCGGATCGGTCAATCCGTTCGCGAGATATGGCAGTTTGGATGTAAGAAACGCTTGAGAAACTCAAAATTTTCGCAGTTCTGATGCTCGAAACGAATAACTAGAACGGCCTAGGGGAAAACTACACCTACCGTTGTAATCGGGCGAGTTTCTACTTTCAGATGCAACAGAAATTTTGCGGATTGGTCGATCCGTTCGCGAGATGTGGCAGTTTGGAAGTAAGAAACGCTTGAGAAACTCAAAATTTTCGCAGTTCTGATGCTCGAAACCAATAACTAGAACGGCCTCGGGGAAAACTACACCTACCGTTGTAATCGGGCGAGTTTCTACTTTCAGATGCAACAGAAATTTTGCGGATTGATCAATCCGTTCGCGAGATATGGCAGTTTGGAGGTAAGAAACGCTTGAGAAACTCAAAATTTTCGCAGTTCTGATGCTCGACACGAATAACTAGAACGCCCTAGGCGAAAAGTACGCATACCGTTGTAATCGGGCGAGTTTCTACTTTCAGATGCAACAGAAATTTTACGGATTGGTCAATGCGTTCGCGAGATATGGCAGTTTGGAGGTAAGAAACGCTTGAGAAACTCAAAATTTGCGCAGTTCTGATGCTTGAAACGAATAACTAGAACGGCCTAGGGGAAAAGTGCGCATACCGTTGTAATCGGGCGAGTTTCTACTTTCAAATGCAACAGAAATTTTGCGGATTGTTCAATCCGTTCGCGAGATATGGCAGTTTGGAGGTAAGAAACGCTTGAGAAACTCAAAATTTACGCAGTTCTGATGCTCGAAACGAATGACTAGAACGGCCTAGGGGAGAAGTACGCATACCGTTGTAATCGGGCGAGTTTCTACTTTCAGATGCAACAGAAATTTTGCAGATTGATCAATCCGTTCGCGAGATATGGCAGTTTGGAGGTAAGAAACGCTTGAGAAACTCAAAATTTTCGCAGTTCTGATGCTCGACACGAATGACTAGAACGGCCTAGGGGAGAAGTACGCATACCGATGTAATCGGGCGAGTTTCTACTTTCAGATGCAACAGAAATTTTGCAGATTGATCAATCCGTTCGCGAGATATGGCAGTTTGGATGTAAGAAACGCTTGAGAAACTCAAAATTTTCGCAGTTCTGATGCTCGAAACGAATGACTAGAACGGCCTAGGGGAGAAGTACGTATACCATTGTAATCGGGCGAGTGCCTACTTTCAGATGCAACAGAAATTTTGCGGATCGGTCAATCCGTTCGCGAGATATGGCAGTTTGGAGGTAAGAAACGCTTGAGAAACTCAAAATATGCGCAGTTCTGATGCTTGAAACGAATGACTAGAACGGCCTAGGGGAGAAGTACGTATACCGTTGTAATCGGGCGAGTGTCTACTTTCAGATGCAACAGAAATTTTGCGGATCGGTCAATCCGTTCGCGAGATATGGCAGTTTGGAGGTAAGAAACGCTTGAGAAACTCAAAATATGCGCAGTTCTGATGCTTGAAACGAATGACTAGAACGGCCTAGGGGAAAAGTGCGCATGCCGTTGTAATCGGGCGAGTTTCTACTTTCAGATGCAACAGAAATTTTGCTGATCGGTCAATCCGTTCGCGAGATATGGCAGTTTGAAGGTAAGAAACGCTTGAGAAACACAAAATTTTCGCAGTTCTGATGCTCGAAACGAATGACTAGAACGGCCTAGGGGAGAAGTACGCATAGCGTTGTAATCGGGCGAGTTTCTACTTTCACAAGCAACAGAAATTTTGCGGATCGATCAATCCGTTCGCGAGACATGGCAGTTTGGAGATAAGAAACGCTTTAGAAACTCAAAATTTTCGCAGTTCTGATGCTCGAAACGAATAACTAGAACGGCCCAGGGGAAAAGTGCGCATACCGTTGTAATCGGGCGAGTTTCTACTTTCAAATGCAACAGAAATTTTGCGGATTGGTCAATCCGTTCACGAGATATGGCAGTTTGGAAATAAGAAACGCTTGAGAAACTCAAAATTTTCGCAGTTATGATGCTAGAAACGAGTAACTAGAACGGCGTAGGGGAAAACTATACATACCGTTGTAATCGTTCGAGTTTCTACTTTCAGATGCAACAGAAATTATACGGATTGTTCAATCCGTTCGCGAGATATGGCCGTTTGGATGTAAGAAACGCTTGAGAAACTCAAAATTTTCGCAGTTCTGATGCTCGAAACGAATAACTGGAACGGCCTAGGGGAAAACTACACATACCGTTGTAATCGGGCGAGTTTCTACTTTCAGATGCAACAGAAATTTTGCGGATTGGTCGATCCGTTCGCGAGATGTGGCAGTTTGGAAGTAAGAAACGCTTGAGAAACTCAAAATTTGCGCAGTTCTGATGCTTGAAACGAATAACTAGAACGGCCTAGGGGAAAAGTGCGCATACCGTTGTAATCGGGCGAGTTTCTACTTCAGATGCAACAGAAATTTTGCGGATCGGTCAATCCGTTCGCGAGATATGGCAGTTTGGATGTAAGAAACGCTTGAGAAACTCAAAATTTTCGCAGTTCTGATGCTCGAAACGAATAACTGGAACGGCCTATGTGAAAACTACACATACCGTTGTAATCGGGCGAGTTTCTACTTTCAGATGCAACAGAAATTTTGCGGATTGGTCAACCCGTTCGCGAGATATGGCAGTTTGGAGGTAAGAAACGCTTGAGAAACTCAAAATTTGCGCAGTTCTGATGCTTGAAACGAATAACTAGAACGGCCTAGGGGAAAACTACACATACCGTTGTAATCGGGCGAGTTTCTACTTTCAGATGCAACAGAAATTTTGCGGATCGGTCAATCCGTTCGCGAGATATGGCAGTTTGGATGTAAGAAACGCTTGAGAAACTCAAAATTTTCGCAGTTCTGATGCTCGAAACGAATAACTGGAACGGCCTATGGGAAAACTACACATACCGTTGTAATCGGGCGAGTTTCTACTTTCAGATGCAACAGAAATTTTGCGGATCGGTCAATCCGTTCGCGAGATATGGCAGTTTGGAGGTAAGAAACGCTTGAGAAACTCAAAATATGCGCAGTTCTGATGCTCGAAACGAATGACTAGAACGGCCTAGGGGAAAAGTGCGCATACCGTTGTAATCGGGCGAGTTTCTACTTTCAGATGCAACAGAAATTTTGCGGATCGGTCAATCCGTTCGCGAGATATGGCAGTTTGAAGGTAAGAAACGCTTGAGAAACACAAAATTTTCGCAGTTCTGATGCTCGAAACGAATGACTAGAACGGCCTAGGGGAGAAGTACGCATAGCGTTGTAATCGGGCGAGTTTCTACTTTCACAAGCAACAGAAATTTTGCGGATTGATCAATCCGTTCGCGAGACATGGCAGTTTGGAGATAAGAAACGCTTTAGAAACTCAAAATTTTCGCAGTTCTGATGCTCGAAACGAATAACTAGAACGGCCCAGGGGAAAAGTGCGCATACCGTTGTAATCGGGCGAGTTTCTACTTTCAAATGCAACAGAAATTTTGCGGATTGGTCAATCCGTTCACGAGATATGGCAGTTTGGAAATAAGAAACGCTTGAGAAACTCAAAATTTTCGCAGTTATGATGCTAGAAACGAGTAACTAGAACGGCGTAGGGGAAAACTACACATACCGTTGTAATCGTTCGAGTTTCTACTTTCAGATGCAATAGAAATTATACGGATTGTTCTATCCGTTCGCGAGATATGGCCGTTTGGATGTAAGAAACGCTTGAGAAACTCAAAATTTTCGCCGTTCTGATGCTCGAAACGAATAACTGGAACGGCCTAGGGGAAAACTACACATACCGTTGTAATCGGGCGAGTTTCTACTTTCAGATGCAACAGAAATTTTGCGGATCGGTCAATCCGTTCGCGAGATATGGCAGTTTGGATGTAAGAAACGCTTGAGAAACTCAAAATTTTCGCAGTTCTGATGCTCGAAACGAATAACTGGAACGGCCTATGGGAAAACTACACATACCGTTGTAATCGGGCGAGTTTCTACTTTCAGATGCAACAGAAATTTTGCGGATCGGTCAATCCGTTCGCGAGATATGGCAGTTTGGAGGTAAGAAACGCTTGAGAAACTCAAAATATGCGCAGTTCTGATGCTTGAAACGAATAACTAGAACGGCCTAGGGTAAAAGTGCGCGTACCGTTGTAATCGGGCGAGTTTCTACTTCAGATGCAACAGAAATTTTGCGGATCGGTCAATCCGTTCGCGAGATATGGCAGTTTGGATGTAAGAAACGCTTGAGAAACTCAAAATTTTCGCAGTTCTGATGCTCGAAGCGAATGACTAGAACGCCCTAGGGGAAAAGTGCGCATACCGTTGTAATCGGGCGAGTTTCTACTTTCAGATGCAACAGAAATTATACGGATTGTTCAATCCGTTCGCGAGATATGGCCGTTTGGATGTAAGAAACGCTTGAGAAACTCAAAATTTTCGCAGTTCTGATGCTCGAAACGAATAACTAGGACGGCCTAGGGGAAAACTACACCTACCGTTGTAATCGGGCGAGTTTCTACTTTCAGATGCAACAGAAATTTTGCGGATTGATCAATCCTTTCGCGAGATATGGCAGTTTGGAGGTAAGAAACGCTTGAGAAACTCAAAATTTGCGCAGTTCTGATGCTTGAAACGAATAACTAGAACGGCCTAGGGGAAAAGTGCGCATACCGTTGTAATCGGGCGAGTTTCTACTTCAGATGCAACAGAAATTTTGCGGATCGGTCAATCCGTTCGCGAGATATGGCAGTTTGGATGTAAGAAACGCTTGAGAAACTCAAAATTTTCGCAGTTCTGATGCTCGAAACGAATAACTAGAACGGCCTAGGGGAAAACTACACCTACCGTTGTAATCGGGCGAGTTTCTACTTTCAGATGCAACAGAAATTTTGCGGATTGGTCGATCCGTTCGCGAGATGTGGCAGTTTGGAAGTAAGAAACGCTTGAGAAACTCAAAATTTTCGCAGTTCTGATGCTCGAAACCAATAACTAGAACGGCCTCGGGGAAAACTACACCTACCGTTGTAATCGGGCGAGTTTCTACTTTCAGATGCAACAGAAATTTTGCGGATTGATCAATCCGTTCGCGAGATATGGCAGTTTGGAGGTAAGAAACGCTTGAGAAACTCAAAATTTTCGCAGTTCTGATGCTCGACACGAATAACTAGAACGCCCTAGGCGAAAAGTACGCATACCGTTGTAATCGGGCGAGTTTCTACTTTCAGATGCAACAGAAATTTTACGGATTGGTCAATGCGTTCGCGAGATATGGCAGTTTGGAGGTAAGAAACGCTTGAGAAACTCAAAATTTGCGCAGTTCTGATGCTTGAAACGAATAACTAGAACGGCCTAGGGGAAAAGTGCGCATACCGTTGTAATCGGGCGAGTTTCTACTTTCAAATGCAACAGAAATTTTGCGGATTGTTCAATCCGTTCGCGAGATATGGCAGTTTGGAGGTAAGAAACGCTTGAGAAACTCAAAATTTACGCAGTTCTGATGCTCGAAACGAATGACTAGAACGGCCTAGGGGAGAAGTACGCATACCGTTGTAATCGGGCGAGTTTCTACTTTCAGATGCAACAGAAATTTTGCAGATTGATCAATCCGTTCGCGAGATATGGCAGTTTGGAGGTAAGAAACGCTTGAGAAACTCAAAATTTTCGCAGTTCTGATGCTCGACACGAATGACTAGAACGGCCTAGGGGAGAAGTACGCATACCGATGTAATCGGGCGAGTTTCTACTTTCAGATGCAACAGAAATTTTGCAGATTGATCAATCCGTTCGCGAGATATGGCAGTTTGGATGTAAGAAACGCTTGAGAAACTCAAAATTTTCGCAGTTCTGATGCTCGAAACGAATGACTAGAACGGCCTAGGGGAGAAGTACGTATACCATTGTAATCGGGCGAGTGCCTACTTTCAGATGCAACAGAAATTTTGCGGATCGGTCAATCCGTTCGTGAGATATGGCAGTTTGGAGGTAAGAAACGCTTGAGAAACTCAAAATATGCGCAGTTCTGATGCTTGAAACGAATGACTAGAACGGCCTAGGGGAGAAGTACGTATACCGTTGTAATCGGGCGAGTGTCTACTTTCAGATGCAACAGAAATTTTGCGGATCGGTCAATCCGTTCGCGAGATATGGCAGTTTGGAGGTAAGAAACGCTTGAGAAACTCAAAATATGCGCAGTTCTGATGCTTGAAACGAATGACTAGAACGGCCTAGGGGAAAAGTGCGCATGCCGTTGTAATCGGGCGAGTTTCTACTTTCAGATGCAACAGAAATTTTGCTGATCGGTCAATCCGTTCGCGAGATATGGCAGTTTGAAGGTAAGAAACGCTTGAGAAACACAAAATTTTCGCAGTTCTGATGCTCGAAACGAATGACTAGAACGGCCTAGGGGAGAAGTACGCATAGCGTTGTAATCGGGCGAGTTTCTACTTTCACAAGCAACAGAAATTTTGCGGATCGATCAATCCGTTCGCGAGACATGGCAGTTTGGAGATAAGAAACGCTTTAGAAACTCAAAATTTTCGCAGTTCTGATGCTCGAAACGAATAACTAGAACGGCCCAGGGGAAAAGTGCGCATACCGTTGTAATCGGGCGAGTTTCTACTTTCAAATGCAACAGAAATTTTGCGGATTGGTCAATCCGTTCACGAGATATGGCAGTTTGGAAATAAGAAACGCTTGAGAAACTCAAAATTTTCGCAGTTATGATGCTAGAAACGAGTAACTAGAACGGCGTAGGGGAAAACTATACATACCGTTGTAATCGTTCGAGTTTCTACTTTCAGATGCAACAGAAATTATACGGATTGTTCAATCCGTTCGCGAGATATGGCCGTTTGGATGTAAGAAACGCTTGAGAAACTCAAAATTTTCGCAGTTCTGATGCTCGAAACGAATAACTGGAACGGCCTAGGGGAAAACTACACATACCGTTGTAATCGGGCGAGTTTCTACTTTCAGATGCAACAGAAATTTTGCGGATTGGTCGATCCGTTCGCGAGATGTGGCAGTTTGGAAGTAAGAAACGCTTGAGAAACTCAAAATTTGCGCAGTTCTGATGCTTGAAACGAATAACTAGAACGGCCTAGGGGAAAAGTGCGCATACCGTTGTAATCGGGCGAGTTTCTACTTCAGATGCAACAGAAATTTTGCGGATCGGTCAATCCGTTCGCGAGATATGGCAGTTTGGATGTAAGAAACGCTTGAGAAACTCAAAATTTTCGCAGTTCTGATGCTCGAAACGAATAACTGGAACGGCCTATGTGAAAACTACACATACCGTTGTAATCGGGCGAGTTTCTACTTTCAGATGCAACAGAAATTTTGCGGATTGGTCAACCCGTTCGCGAGATATGGCAGTTTGGAGGTAAGAAACGCATGAGAAACTCAAAATTTGCGCAGTTCTGATGCTTGAAACGAATAACTAGAACGGCCTAGGGTAAAAGTGCGCGTACCGTTGTAATCGGGCGAGTTTCTACTTCAGATGCAACAGAAATTTTGCGGATTGGTCAATCCGTTCGCGAGATATGGCCGTTTGGAGGTAAGAAACGCTTGAGAAACTAAAAATTTTCCCAGTTCTGATGCTCGAAACGAACAGCTGGAACGGCCTAGGGGAAAACTACACATACCGTTGTAATCGGGCGAGTTTCTACTTTCAGATGCAACAGAAATTTTGCGGATTGATCAATCCGTTCGCGAGATATGGCAGTTTGGAGATAAGAAACGCTTGAGAAACTCAAAATTTTCGCAGTTCTGATGCTCGAAACGAATGACTAGAACGGCCTAGGGGAGAAGTACGTATACCATTGTAATCGGGCGAGTGCCTACTTTCAGATGCAACAGAAATTTTGCGGATCGGTCAATCCGTTCGCGAGATATGGCAGTTTGGAGGTAAGAAACGCTTGAGAAACTCAAAATATGCGCAGTTCTGATGCTTGAAACGAATGACTAGAACGGCCTAGGGGAGAAGTACGTATACCGTTGTAATCGGGCGAGTGTCTACTTTCAGATGCAACAGAAATTTTGCGGATCGGTCAATCCGTTCGCGAGATATGGCAGTTTGGAGGTAAGAAACGCTTGAGAAACTCAAAATATGCGCAGTTCTGATGCTTGAAACGAATGACTAGAACGGCCTAGGGGAAAAGTGCGCATACCGTTGTAATCGGGCGAGTTTCTACTTTCAGATGCAACAGAAATTTTGCGGATCGGTAAATCCGTTCGCGAGATATGGCAGTTTGGATGCAAGAAACGCTTGAGAAACTCGAAATTTTCGCAGTTCTCATGCTCGAAACGAATAACTGGAACGGCCTAGGGGAAAACTACACATACCGTTGTAATCGGGCGAGTCTCTACTTTCAGATGCAACAGAAATTTTGCGGATTGGTAAATCCGTTCGCGAGATATGGCAGTTTGGAGGTAAGAAACGCTTGAGAAACTCAAAATTTTCCCAGTTCTGATGCTCGAAACGAATAGCTGGAACGGCCTAGGGGAAAACTACACATACCGTTGTAATCGGGCGAGTTTCTACTTTCAGATGCAACAGAAATTTTGCGGATCGGTCAATCCGTTCGCGAGATATGGCAGTTTGGATGTAAGAAACGCTTGAGAAACTCAAAATTTTCGCAGTTCTGATGCTCGAAACGAATAACTGGAACGGCCTATGGGAAAACTACACATACCGTTGTAATCGGGCGAGTTTCTACTTTCAGATGCAACAGAAATTTTGCGGATCGGTCAATCCGTTCGCGAGATATGGCAGTTTGGAGGTAAGAAACGCTTGAGAAACTCAAAATTTTCGCAGTTCTGATGCTCGAAACGAATAACTGGAACGGCCTATGGGAAAACTACACATACCGTTGTAATCGGGCGAGTTTCTACTTTCAGATGCAACAGAAATTTTGCGGATCGGTCAATCCGTTCGCGAGATATGGCAGTTTGGAGGTAAGAAACGCTTGAGAAACTCAAAATATGCGCAGTTCTGATGCTCGAAACGAATGACTAGAACGGCCTAGGGGAAAAGTGCGCATACCGTTGTAATCGGGCGAGTTTCTACTTTCAGATGCAACAGAAATTTTGCGGATCGGTCAATCCGTTCGCGAGATATGGCAGTTTGAAGGTAAGAAACGCTTGAGAAACACAAAATTTTCGCAGTTCTGATGCTCGAAACGAATGACTAGAACGGCCTAGGGGAGAAGTACGCATAGCGTTGTAATCGGGCGAGTTTCTACTTTCACAAGCAACAGAAATTTTGCGGATTGATCAATCCGTTCGCGAGACATGGCAGTTTGGAGATAAGAAACGCTTTAGAAACTCAAAATTTTCGCAGTTCTGATGCTCGAAACGAATAACTAGAACGGCCCAGGGGAAAAGTGCGCATACCGTTGTAATCGGGCGAGTTTCTACTTTCAAATGCAACAGAAATTTTGCGGATTGGTCAATCCGTTCACGAGATATGGCAGTTTGGAAATAAGAAACGCTTGAGAAACTCAAAATTTTCGCAGTTATGATGCTAGAAACGAGTAACTAGAAAGGCGTAGGGGAAAACTACACATACCGTTGTAATCGTTCGAGTTTCTACTTTCAGATGCAATAGAAATTATACGGATTGTTCAATCCGTTCGCGAGATATGGCCGTTTGGATGTAAGAAACGCTTGAGAAACTCAAAATTTTCGCAGTTCTGATGCTCGAAACGAATAACTGGAACGGCCTAGGGGAAAACTACACATACCGTTGTAATCGGGCGAGTTTCTACTTTCAGATGCAACAGAAATTTTGCGGATCGGTCAATCCGTTCGCGAGATATGGCAGTTTGGATGTAAGAAACGCTTGAGAAACTCAAAATTTTCGCAGTTCTGATGCTCGAAACGAATAACTGGAACGGCCTATGGGAAAACTACACATACCGTTGTAATCGGGCGAGTTTCTACTTTCAGATGCAACAGAAATTTTGCGGATTGGTCAACCCGTTCGCGAGATATGGCAGTTTGGAGGTAAGAAACGCATGAGAAGCTCAAAATTTGCGCAGTTCTGATGCTTGAAACGAATAACTAGAACGGCCTAGGGTAAAAGTGCGCGTACCGTTGTAATCGGGCGAGTTTCTACTTCAGATGCAACAGAAATTTTGCGGATCGGTCAATCCGTTCGCGAGATATGGCAGTTTGGATGTAAGAAACGCTTGAGAAACTCAAAATTTTCGCAGTTCTGATGCTCGAAGCGAATGACTAGAACGCCCTAGGGGAAAAGTGCGCATACCGTTGTAATCGGGCGAGTTTCTACTTTCAGATGCAACAGAAATTATACGGATTGTTCAATCCGTTCGCGAGATATGGCCGTTTGGATGTAAGAAACGCTTGAGAAACTCAAAATTTTCGCAGTTCTGATGCTCGAAACGAATAACTAGGACGGCCTAGGGGAAAACTACACCTACCGTTGTAATCGGGCGAGTTTCTACTTTCAGATGCAACAGAAATTTTGCGGATTGATCAATCCTTTCGCGAGATATGGCAGTTTGGAGGTAAGAAACGCTTGAGAAACTCAAAATTTGCGCAGTTCTGATGCTTGAAACGAATAACTAGAACGGCCTAGGGGAAAAGTGCGCATACCGTTGTAATCGGGCGAGTTTCTACTTCAGATGCAACAGAAATTTTGCGGATCGGTCAATCCGTTCGCGAGATATGGCAGTTTGGATGTAAGAAACGCTTGAGAAACTCAAAATTTTCGCAGTTCTGATGCTCGAAACGAATAACTAGAACGGCCTAGGGGAAAACTACACCTACCGTTGTAATCGGGCGAGTTTCTACTTTCAGATGCAACAGAAATTTTGCGGATTGGTCGATCCGTTCGCGAGATGTGGCAGTTTGGAAGTAAGAAACGCTTGAGAAACTCAAAATTTTCGCAGTTCTGATGCTCGAAACCAATAACTAGAACGGCCTCGGGGAAAACTACACCTACCGTTGTAATCGGGCGAGTTTCTACTTTCAGATGCAACAGAAATTTTGCGGATTGATCAATCCGTTCGCGAGATATGGCAGTTTGGAGGTAAGAAACGCTTGAGAAACTCAAAATTTTCGCAGTTCTGATGCTCGACACGAATAACTAGAACGCCCTAGGCGAAAAGTACGCATACCGTTGTAATCGGGCGAGTTTCTACTTTCAGATGCAACAGAAATTTTACGGATTGGTCAATGCGTTCGCGAGATATGGCAGTTTGGAGGTAAGAAACGCTTGAGAAACTCAAAATTTGCGCAGTTCTGATGCTCGAAACGAATAACTGGGACGGGCTAGGGGAAAACTACACATACCGTTGTAATCGGGCGAGTTTCTACTTTCAGATGCAACAGAAATTTTGCGGATTGGTCAACCCGTTCGCGAGATATGGCAGTTTGGAGGTAAGAAACGCATGAGAAACTCAAAATTTGCGCAGTTCTGATGCTTGAAACGAATAACTAGAACGGCCTAGAGTAAAAGTGCGCGTACCGTTGTAATCGGGCGAGTTTCTACTTCAGATGCAACAGAAATTTTGCGGATCGGTCAATCCGTTCGCGAGATATGGCAGTTTGGATGTAAGAAACGCTTGAGAAACTCAAAATTTTCGCAGTTCTGATGCTCGAAGCGAATGACTAGAACGCCCTAGGGGAAAAGTGCGCATACCGTTGTAATCGGGCGAGTTTCTACTTTCAGATGCAACAGAAATTATACGGATTGTTCAATCCGTTCGCGAGATATGGCCGTTTGGATGTAAGAAACGCTTGAGAAACTCAAAATTTTCGCAGTTCTGATGCTCGAAACGAATAACTAGGACGGCCTAGGGGAAAACTACACCTACCGTTGTAATCGGGCGAGTTTCTACTTTCAGATGCAACAGAAATTTTGCGGATTGATCAATCCTTTCGCGAGATATGGCAGTTTGGAGGTAAGAAACGCCTGAGAAACTCAAAATTTTCGCAGTTCTGATGCTTGAAACGAATAACTAGAACGGCCTAGGGGAAAAGTGCGCATACCGTTGTAATCGGGCGAGTTTCTACTTTCAAATGCAACAGAAATTTTGCGGATTGTTCAATCCGTTCGCGAGATATGGCAGTTTGGAGGTAAGAAACGCTTGAGAAACTCAAAATTTTCGCAGTTCTGATGCTCGAAACGAATAACTAGAACGGCCTAGGGGAAAACTACACCTACCGTTGTAATCGGGCGAGTTTCTACTTTCAGATGCAACAGAAATTTTGCGGATTGGTCGATCCGTTCGCGAGATGTGGCAGTTTGGAAGTAAGAAACGCTTGAGAAACTCAAAATTTTCGCAGTTCTGATGCTAGAAACGAGTAACTAGAAAGGCGTAGGGGAAAACTACACATACCGTTGTAATCGTTCGAGTTTCTACTTTCAGATGCAATAGAAATTATACGGATTGTTCAATCCGTTCGCGAGATATGGCCGTTTGGATGTAAGAAACGCTTGAGAAACTCAAAATTTTCGCAGTTCTGATGCTCGAAACGAATAACTGGAACGGCCTAGGGGAAAACTACACATACCGTTGTAATCGGGCGAGTTTCTACTTTCAGATGCAACAGAAATTTTGCGGATCGGTCAATCCGTTCGCGAGATATGGCAGTTTGGATGTAAGAAACGCTTGAGAAACTCAAATTTTCGCAGTTCTGATGCTCGAAACGAATAACTGGAACGGCCTATGGGAAAACTACACATACCGTTGTAATCGGGCGAGTTTCTACTTTCAGATGCAACAGAAATTTTGCGGATTGGTCAACCCGTTCGCGATATATGGCAGTTTGGAGGTAAGAAACGCATGAGAAACTCAAAATTTGCGCAGTTCTGATGCTTGAAACGAATAACTAGAACGGCCTAGGGTAAAAGTGCGCGTACCGTTGTAATCGGGCGAGTTTCTACTTCAGATGCAACAGAAATTTTGCGGATCGGTCAATCCGTTCGCGAGATATGGCAGTTTGGATGTAAGAAACGCTTGAGAAACTCAAAATTTTCGCAGTTCTGATGCTCGAAGCGAATGACTAGAACGCCCTAGGGGAAAAGTGCGCATACCGTTGTAATCGGGCGAGTTTCTACTTTCAGATGCAACAGAAATTATACGGATTGTTCAATCCGTTCGCGAGATATGGCCGTTTGGATGTAAGAAACGCTTGAGAAACTCAAAATTTTCGCAGTTCTGATGCTCGAAACGAATAACTAGGACGGCCTAGGGGAAAACTACACCTACCGTTGTAATCGGGCGAGTTTCTACTTTCAGATGCAACAGAAATTTTGCGGATTGATCAATCCTTTCGCGAGATATGGCAGTTTGGAGGTAAGAAACGCTTGAGAAACTCAAAATTTGCGCAGTTCTGAT